>NW_023596136.1:27179311-27219648 GCF_011947565.3 Pollicipes pollicipes | reverse complement strand
TTGCGACTGAAGGTGAGCATTTACACTGGAAACACGTAAGTGATGTCATGTCGAATCACTTGGATGAAAATATTCAATAGCATCCGCTACAGCCTTTGGAGCGGCTAAACTAGGAACCGCCCGATGCAATAAACGATGTATATTTAGCACCTAACAAAAAAGGTGAAAACCAATTGCGACATCAACCTTACAACATCAAAGAAACGCAATCCGCGCACAACGCACACATCCTCCAAATAAAATCGGTGAGGCAGCATCATGCCATTTTTATTGGGCACTTCCAGCATCCGTATTTGCACAGCTTCGAAACAACATGCGACTAAATCAACCCAAGCTTGGATGGAATATCCGTATTTGCACAGTTTCAAAACAACATGCGACTAAATCAACACAAGCTTGGATGGAATCGATTGAACTATCATTCATCAGCGGCACTGACAACACAACTCCCACGCGTATATGTGCAGCACACGCTTCTGCCTCCTTCCTGTCCCGCGGGGGCCTCGCATCCGTCCGGTGGCGGCAGTAAGAGCAAATTCAATTGGAGTAATCCTGACCGATACGACAGCAAACCATTTCTCCGATTGCATTGCGCAATATGAGCTGTCATAGCGGCCATATTGGCCGTGTCATCGAGCTGAACGGATGAGAGAGCTGCGAGTTCCGGCGGCGGCAATCTGTACCTAAAGTGGTGCTCCGCGGGGTGGTCAAGTGACATATGGGTTCAATAGTCCTTGAAGAGGATTGTGAACCCACTAAATCCATCCACTGAGAAGCACGGACACACAAACTTTGGGAATTATGTCTCAGCCAATTCTAGCCGATACAGGGACAGCTTTGAGTAGCGATAATGTAGCGTGCTGCTCCAGTTTACGTGATACATTCGCTGAGACTGTTAAGACACCGAAAACGCCACACGGTTCATATTTCATGACATGCAGAATGCTCCCAACGCACTACCACATGGGGGATTATCCCCCCAAAAAGGCATGCTAAATCGTAGCACGCATCAGAACGAATACAGGAGAACACGTTACCCAGGCGCCAGCAAGACGAGCAATTTGCTCATTGCTAGACTTGCCGGAAAAGCCCCAGCTTTTTAAGTCAATCCTGAGAGCACGTAATCGTTGGTGGGTTCCAGTCATTACCAGAGACGCACAAACGTCCTAACGAGTGGGCTGGCCAAAATCATCTCAAAATTCCTCAAGGAATCACTACGATGCTATCCTGAGGCTGCCCTCCTACGTCACGACAAGGAGGCTTAACGGTCCGCCCGGTTCTCCCCATCCCGTGCCCATTTTCGGCAGGATCAGCCCTCCTTGCGCACCGCTGTAACACCCCGCCGCGTCGCCGAGCGCGGCCGGCCGCCGCCCCTCACCTTCAGGTGGAGCTTGGCCAGCAGTGCCGCCGTCAGGCCGACCAGCAGCGCCACCAGCAGCCGGTCGTCGAGCGTGTGCAGGCCGAGCCAGAAGAGCAGGGCGGCGATCAGCGCCGTCAGGTTGAGCCAGAGCGAGACGCTGAACGGTGCGCCGCTCACCTCGTACTCGGCCAGGCGGCCCGGGACACAGCGGAGCACGCGCACCATCCCCGCCCGCTGCCGGGCGCGCCGGCGGCGGTCAGATGCGGGGCACGGCCGCCTCACTGCAGCGGAGCACGCGCACCATCCCCGCCCGCTGCCGGGGCGCGCCGGCGGCGGTCAGGTGCGGGGCACGGCCGCCTCACTGCACACGCAGGGCAGCGACAAGAACGCGGACAGCGCACACAAAAAAAAAATAGCTACGGTGCGTTGGTGATCGTGAGGGTGTGCGTCTACAACCAGTTGCCAATTCCTTTCACGCTCTTGTAGTTGGAATGTACATTTCCGGTGTGGTTTGGAAGGGCAAATCTGGTGCCATTGGCAGCATTGTGTCATTACGGTATATTGTCCATGCCCAACCAAATGAATTGGACGGCTAACGTAATCTATGATATTATCCGATGCGTGGAATTTGTTCTTCAAAATAACTAAGCAAACATTCTGACACTGTTCAGTGCATATGACTGGAATCTACTTCACTTTGCGATAGGTTTGGAACCGACAATATCGACCTTTTGCACGGCATTGTCCGGGCGAAAATTCACGCATGCAAAGGAAGTGGACAGCCGCTACCGAACATCGCCACCAATGGAGGTAAATGGCAGACACTGCTGCTGCGCCTAAAATAATTGAGAAGATGAATTCCCCGTCCACCATATGTCCTCTGGGGCGCAAATAACCTGCGTAGTTCATGTGCCCTTAAACCAAAATACATTTCTTATATATATATATATATATATATATATATATATATATATATAGATATAGATATAGATATATACATGTATAAGAAATGTATTTTGGTCGGGTGCTGCAGCTGAGCCAGCCTCGCAGTGCCGCGATTGTTTTCGCCCGTCCAGCGGCGGGCGCGGCGCCCCGGCCGCCGCGCATGACGACCGTAACCAAGCGGCGTCCCCACCACCGAGACACCCGTCGGCCGGCCGGGTCGCCGGGCCGGTCGCGGGGTCAAGACCGGCTGCAGCAGTGTTACTATACCCCTCACTGGGTCACCCCTTACCTCCGAAATGGTGTAAGATGGAGCTAACGCAAGACCCAAAACCAACGCCAATTTACGTGTGCTGTTCGTTAGCCATCGGTGGGCCCTCGCTGATGGGTGGGCAGTTCCTTTCCCGATATTTCAAGATAATTATACATACTTAAGTCATCCGTACGAACATATGCAGCCAGTCTTCGAGATACTATTCAGTGCATCCGCGTGCTGCAAGTCTACACCAGTGACAGCACCGGAAAACAGATCCATAATGGAAAATTCAAAATTGGTCCACATCTATCTCATTTATTACACCTTTGTCTCATTTAAAGTGTTTGCTGGTTGAATAAAAAAACACACGCATGCACACAGGCATGGGCCCACACATGTGACATTTCAAGTATGGTGCATTACGGGTGCAATTGCGGATATATAATTGCTGTCCATGGGGGAGACTCGCCGCGATTTATAGGACGAAAATATGCATAAGTCACCCACGCCCATGCAAACTGTTTGGAACAACTCACTTAAACAAATAAGGATGGGTGGCTGTGTGCAAGATAGTGAGTGACTGTGCGAAATGGGCTTGAAATAAGCAGTGTTATTCTTTTCCTTACGAACTCGGAATATTTCAGGTGTGCTGAGTGGTATTCACCAAATAGGCTCACCACGGGCTCCTGGTATGTCGCATGGCTCTAAAAGAAAGGAAGCAAATCCTCAGTCTCATAGAGGCTCAATGCGCATCAACTACGCTGCGCTAGACCAAATACACATCGCATTGCAGTGCCTGCACAATTACTACAGCGTGTTGATTCGGGTTGCAATGGGATTAATACACTTCCAAGATATCAAAACCCTCGCACATTGCAAACATTTCCGTATCAGTTCAATGACTAACTTCCACAATGCGGTACTCAACGGCCTACCTGCATATGGCTAATGAATGGAACAGGAATACCGACATGCGTCTGATTCCAAATCAGTAAAATCTATTCTCCTTCTCTCGAACTCCATCACCAACGCACCCTTTCGAGTTAACCATGATACCCACCCCAGAATATTTAGCCACATTATGCGATCACCTGCGGTAGAGCAGGTTCCCTTTCAGACTATAGACAGCGTAAATGCTAAATGCATCGGTAAAATAGCCTACACACTACTGAACTCGTCATTCCCCTCACTAGACATCGTGATATGTATAATTATTGACACGCTTCTGATTATGAGAAAGCCCCAGGCCAAGGAAGTCTGAAGGCCAACTACGCCGTAAGGTTAAATGACTGGACATCGTGCAGCTTCGACGGTGTGGCCCGGACCGGTCAGGCATGTTCCGATGAGCTTACATCTTTTCTTTCATTGCTAGTACTCCATTCAGTTTTCAACAGTTTGGGAAATTACTTGTGGAATGTTGTGGAATGTGTTTGTGGAATGTGTTTTGTGAAAAGTTGTGGAATGTGTTTTGAAGGCATTTTCATTCCAGCCGTTTGATCAGAGTACCAGTTTTTTTTTTTTGCTTAACCCATAAAGCCATAAAACTGTTACATGTTTTACATCAATATCACAGTTCCAACATGGTTTCACCTGGCTGTCTGATCGACATAAGAAGCATATAACCATCATACTGTGAAACACTGTAGCACATGTCGGAACCAGGCTCAGATCTTGACAACCGACAACCCGACGTCGCAGCGTCGATCTTGATCTTGACAACCGACAACCCGACGTCGCAGCGTCGATCTTGATCTTGACAACAGACAACCCGACGTCGCAGCGTCGATCTTGATCTTGACAACCGACAACTCGACGTCGCAGCGCCGCGAAGCCGCCACAGTTTCTCGGACGAAGAACGGGCAATCAAACTCAAACAGGCGGCGTCGATGTGTGAAACCGACCAAATGCTCTCTTACGCAAGCTGCTGACCCGCCGGCCGCGGCGCAGTTCTAGGGATCGATGTTGGATCTAAACAACCAGAGCAGATAAAGACGTGAAACTGAAACGAGCAGGTGAATCGGAAAGTGTCATCTGCAAGTAACGAGGCGATCTCAGCGCTGCTCGACCCAAAGGTATGCCAGCAGTGTGCCAGTGGGCGGCCTTTCCCGAGCCCAGCCTCGAATTCAACAGGCCACAGCCTAAACCGAGACAGATTGGGGAGAGAAAACGTACATAGGCATACAGGTCACTAGGCCATTCCAAATATTGGGCTTCCTTCATTAAAATTGCTACGTCTTGCCAAGCCTGAAGCCATCCGGTTTTCAAGAAGCGCCATTCATATACGCGTTCGTGAACACCACACATCAGTGCACATCCGCCTGTGTCACAGCCGTGGAACACCTAGACATCTCAATGCAATGGCATGGTCAAATTACGGACGCGACCGCAGGACGAGCAAGTCTTACTTTAACAGTGATGAAAAAGTCCATGTGGGCGGCCCCACCCAGCTTGGTGGACCCGGCAAGCTGTCGCACACGCCATGTGTCATGTCATGTCATTGGGGCTTTACGACGCACTCAGCTGCTGAGGCTATATGGCGTCGCCTGCCTCTCACCCTGGCAGGAAGGGCGGGCACCGCGGGGAATCGAACCACGTACCTCTGGTTTCCCAGACGCGCAGTGGTTAACGCAGACCCCTTAACCACCACACTACCGGCACCCCTCGCACACGTTATGAGATAATATGTTTGCAACCACTGGCCACGGCTTCGGGAGATTTTCAGCAACGCAAAGCACAATTCTTTGAAGATTGCTTTAGGGGCACGTGAACAGTGCTATAGGTTTTTATTTCCGAGCATTTGCGTACACACTGTGTAATCTGGCATGATTATGTCCTTGAAGCATTACGATATGACCAGAGCCGGGATTTTCCTAAACGGCTGACACCTGAGACGTAAAATTTGGCAGTTGCAAGAAAGCTGGACTAACACAGTCGAGACCGGAACCGGATTTTGACAGCTTGGCGTCGCAGCGGTGTGGAGCGCTTTCGACGATACAAGACCCACAAACTGTGACCGAAGACAGAATGAACGATCTCATGGACACAGGTGTCAGTCACATAGGTCACATGCCTGATCACATGGATAGCATGCCCTCAGGTGCAAACCACGCTCCAACCATTTTTTTTTCGGGGAGCGTTCTTAAAGGGGCTGCTCCACATATGTACGGGTTTTGAACTGAGACAGCCACGTTCATGATCATTCTCTGTCGTTCACAATCATGCCATTTTTACGACTTCAAAGCCACTCATCTTTGGGCTAAGACGCGCGCGAACTTGTGCAGCCCATTTCGCGCCGCGTATTTGAAAGTCCCCCACCCATGTGTGTCCTCACGGAAACGTCACACGAATTCCCCACCTCAATAGCCACATTGTGTTCAAGATCCAAAACAGCATAGTCAAACCAAATTCGTGTCTGGAGAACGTAAGCACGAATCGCAGCATCGACAGACGGCGCCCTGGTAACAACCAGTATTAGGCTGGTGTTTTTTGTTGTGTGTATCGAGCACAAACCGCGTTTTGAGATATAGCACAAGCATTTGGGTAGTTTTGCTGGCTATGCCGGGCATGAAGATGAGAATCAAAGAACGTAAGAACAGCGCTGTAACCGAACATACAAGTGCAAGTAAAAAACAACATACAATCGCGGACAAATCTACACGAACACCACGAGAAAACGCCAATCACACGCTGTACCGCTTATAATATAAACACACGCACAGACACCAACGTCATCTTGAGGCGCTTGAAGTACCACAAGTGAGAACACCGTCGCTCGCACAGCAGCAATTCTGACACCGCCAAGCTGGCAACGACTATGACATCATAAAATGTGTCATGATGTATCCAAATGACAATGTATTGAGGAGCAGTTTAGGTGATACTGAAATTTTGTAATATAGGGCAGATTTTTGCACTTAAAGATATATCAATAGCCACAAGTAATATTTTTTCAATCACATTGGATGGGTGTTTCAATGTCGTCAAATGTGGAGCACTGTCTTCGAACGTTAACATGCGCTCAGGTGGGAATTCAATTCAACCCCGAAGGTTTTTCCGCAATAGTTTCCGAACAGCGCGGCGTAACTGTGCCAAATTTTTCATAGATGTAGAACATTAAATAGCGGATGGGGTGGCATCAGATTGTACAGTACGGTTGTACGGTTTATACCTTGTGCGGTTGTTGACCTGCGGCAGATCCAAGTAAGGCCATGGATTCAGCAAATGCAATTTCTATGGAACTGTTCAATCTGATGTAGCAACAGTGTTAGATGATGCCACACATCGCTGAGATGGTTTCTCAGGCAATGCGACAATGAAAAGCACAAAGTCCATTGACCAAAGGCCAGGTATGAAGGTCAGGCCTAGGTCAAAACCAACTTATTTTATTACTCTAAAGCTTTGTATGGGGGAGTTTCTGGTACTCCTTTCAAATTCATGGACAATGGGAACCACATTATGCATCTTCAATACACTTTATAAGGGTCAGGATGGGTTACTGGCCTTAAATGACCTGGGTCAACATTTTATTTTCAGGAACAAACAGCCTGGCATAATCTTTGAAGCTTATTCAAAAGCAAAGCTCTGAGCAGTCTTGCACGATTTTGGTCATCATGACCTGCAAAAATTCAAACAAGGTCACTTAAGTTATAAAAGTATCAGTAACTTTTTGGTCAGAACAGGCATCTAGGTTCTGGGGCACTTTGAACACCAATTTGGAGTTTGACCTTATTTGACTTGACAGTTATGATTTGGGCACCACACATTTGGACACAACTGAGTTCACATACAGGCCAATACACCCTGCCAACTTAACACCTTTAGCTCCCTTAGTTTCTGAGATCTCAGGGGGTCAAATTTAATGATTCACTCCCCACCCAAGCAAATGTTACTCAACTGGCAGGTGCATGTCATGCATAGCACATATATTTGTCTGCTCAAAGAAGACCTCCAAACTCATCAAATACTTAAAGTTAGTGACTACCCATAAGTTTTGGTATCTATTTTTGGCCACTCCTCAGCCCTTTCCACTCCTGGGTATGTTCTGAACATGCTGAGTGGGCACCTCACTGCTCATACTGTGTTCAGTCTGCACAAAAATCCATCCACTGCAATGAGTTCCACAAAGTAAGATCTGTGTGTGTGTGTCATTGGGGCTTTACAACCCACTTAGCTACTGAGGCTATGTGGAGTCACCTGCCACTTACCCTGGCAGGAAAGGAGGGTACTGCAGGGAATCAAAACCCTGTACCTCTGGTTTCCTGGAAGAACTGTGTAGCCCCTGGTTGAGCTAAGATTCTGTAATAACAAGCATGCTCCTTACAATAAAGGGAGGCCAATAGCACCTGGCCTTACAGTTTACACTTTTTTATACATTTCAGCATGACTTACGGCCGCACCTAAGTGTGACACTAATTGAGGGAAACCCTGCTCCCTCCTTTTGACACATACACATAAGAGCACCACAAGTCAGTAAAAAATGCAACATAAAAATTGTGGCAGAAACCAGAGGCAACCACCATGAACCCCTCTTGAATGGAACGTTGCTTCTGGAATTTTTATATCAGACCTTACAGTTCGCTTCACGAAGTCTGCCTGGCTACAAAACGCCAATCTAAACCTGACAGACCCACGACGTAGCAATAACAAACATCCATATCTTACCTGATGATTCCGGTTGTTTGTCTTACAAATAAGCAACGTTAAATTTATTGAACTTATTACAAATCCCGCAAAGAAGACCGCGTCCCACGGCATTTTCGTCAGCAGCGCCACAAATGACTTTGGTGCTTCGTCATTGTCAAAAACCTCATAGTCTTCTTTTAATACTGGACCTCTGCCATTAAATACCCGTAACTAAATATTGTCCGTATCAGTAGGACGTAGATTAAGTTCGGAGAAGCCGCGTCATGTCCCTCCAAACACGCCAGCTAATCATGTTATTGCTCACTACACATTTCAAAACGACTGTAGTCTGCAGGAAGACTCTCTAACAAGAAAGGATTTCAGGACCAAAAGAAACGCCAAAACTTATATTGTCATTTTGTCAATGCGGTGCCCGATTTCACAACAGATCGTGGCCGGCCCTAGTCTCACAGATTTAAACAAAATTGGTCTCGACATTTTTTTCTGCTGCATAACCGTTCCAGGTAGTTTTTGGAGTGATTAAACGGTCTACAAAAGCTGTTGACAACTCCTTGCTCCAAGCGCATGCAACCAATGGACATGATGTTTTCACCATTTCATGCCGCTTGATCAATAGTCTATCCTGTCTAGAAAGTGGTGACCTTGGGTCACGTAAAAAGTCACCAAAAACTCACAAAAGAGGAAAAACCGGTTTGCAGACAGTGCCACGCGGCGAGCCTATAGAGTAAATCTCCACAATACTTTCACCGATCGACGCGCCATGGTGAGCATGCTATTTTTTCCAGAACATGATGGCCTCGGGTCAAGTCAAACGTCACCAAAAGCGCCCCAGACCACCAAAATTAGCTGCAGACAAGCCCATGCTCACCGTCTATGGGCTTAATCGGCACAAAACCTTTACCAATGGATGCGCTATAGTCGATAACCTGAACCCTAAATTGCTGGAATTACAGCACGTGGCGACTTTATGTCAGGTCAAAGATCATCGAAACCACCCAAAACCGATGCAAATTATTTTTCAGGTAACCCCATGTTTTAAAAGATGTAATCGAGTCCCATAGCCCACGAGCACATGGGGTTGTCCGCGAAACAACTTACGGTGGTTTCGGGCGTTTCTGTAGACCTTTGACCCGGCCCAATGTCGCTATGCTTTGATAAGTACAAGTTACGGACCATGGCACATCAATCGGTAAAGGTTTTGTGTCAATTGGTCCCATAGGCTTCAAGAATGGCTTGCCCACAAACCAGTTTCTGATGGTTTTGGGGCATTTTGGCAACTTTTGACCTGACCCAAGGTCACCATGTTCTGGAGAAGATAGATTGTTGACCATGGTGCATCGATTGGCTTATGTTTAGGGCAGATTAGTCGCATAAGCTTGGGACATAGAGTGTGCCGAAATGAGTTAAAAAACGAGCGAGGCCATCCCATGTTTGCCTAAAACGTTCACTCTTTTGCAGAATCGATTAGTGAAACAAATAAATTATATCAAAAGGTTTGAACCAGCGCGCCCGCAATCTCGGAAGCAAGGACAGCGATGGTCTGGGTTGCAGTTTCCGTGAAACCGAATGGCGTTGGCCAGTGCAAGTACTACCATGCGCCCCGCACCAGAGAGACCGTCGTGAAGTGATCGTTCCGAATGTCTTTCAAAATTAAGTCGTACCGTTCAAAGAGTAAATTGAGCGTACCTTTTAGTATTAACGGCTTAGTATTAACAACAAAATCGACACTGTGCGGCCTATGGAGACTGCAGCGCCGGGCATCGAAGTTTTGACTAAGAGTTGCGAACGCACATGTTCAAAACTGCGTACACAATTTGTATCCCCAATCGACTTTGATTGGAAGTTGAACATTCCCGGGCAAACGTGGCTTGGCCAAGTTAATACAAATTATTTAGCCATTTCCATCTACAATCTACATTCGCGGGGTCCCTTATACCTCTGTAGAATCAATATAAAAATATAAAATAATATAAAAATTCTGACCAAGCTTCTGATACCTATCGGTTTAAAAAGAGTCCACTGGACCATTGAAAAATAGTGAGCACCGCCGATTGATTTCATGCACTCGCTTAACGTATTGTTTTATTCAGTTCATTGACTACAAAATTCAGTCAGCAGTTATCTATCGTTAGTTTCTGGGGCCTGTCCCAGTTGTAGGGAAAATAAAGAAAGAAAATATAAAAAGCGTGCCCTCATTAGCAAATAGTCTATATCTGACGATCTTGCTTTCCTTTGGGGAGGGGTTCCATGGTTAGGGGGGCCATTTTCAAGCCACCCCCTGTGCCCCCTCCCCTTGGCAAAGCTCTGCCTACGCGCCTGGCTAAGAGCATGGAGCATGAAGCATAAGAGCATTGTCTGTAAACAACCGTCTTGTCTGTCCCGTTTTTGGCATTTTTGGTAACTTTTGACCAGACCTGAGGTCCCCATCTCCTGGAAAGGATTAGATATCGACTATAGCATATCAACTGGTGAAAGCTTCATGGATATCTGTTCCGTGACCTCGGAGCATGCGGCTGTCTGTAAACCGATTTTTTCGGTTTTGGGCTTTAGATTATCATATTCGCATCATCATATTCGCATGTTGACCAAAATGTTTATTAACATGACGCATTCCACAAAACTATTGCGTTGTAGTTTACCTGAGATCTTCATAGTTTGTTCACCTGGTGGTGTTATTCCCTCATCATCCAATGGCACGCCATGGCCATCTTTGACTTTTGAACCAACTTGACCTTACACTTTGGCCCCGGCAAAATCCGCTCTAGTAGCCTAATTTGCTGGCTTTATTAAATCATTATTCAGAAACTTCGCTTCTTCGGTCGCTAGCAGCATGGTGACCTCAAAGTTAATTACAGGTCACTAACCCTGTTTGACCTGAAGGCTTTCAAGTTGAAACATCGTGCACCGTGTTAGGAATTCGATGGTCACATTTGCTCTTTCGCTCTGTAATATGATTTGCACACTTTTAGTGACAATGATAATCTAAACATCGCATAATGGGATAGCGAACAAATTGACCTTATATGACATTGACATATAATCTACGACAGAGACGCAGGCTGGCAGTCAAAAGCGGAGGTCCGCAGTTCGGTTATTACGCAGTACGTCAGTGTTTTACTTTCTGTCCAGAGTCATCCATCCATGGGAGAAACCGAAACAATCCGGGCCTAAGTGCGCCGCACCTTGGCTGCGCCTCTGATGTAGGGTTAGCTGCATGACCACCGTCAGTGCGCGAGCTATCGTGTAAGCAGAACAGCACAGATCAAATAGACTGAGAATTCACGGATCTTCAAATAGAATTCGCTAATCTTATTACCAGATTTGAGGACGTTGATCTGGTCACTGCAGCCATCTCTCCAGCCTGGTCACACCTGTCGTCCTCGGCTGCGGTCACCTCCCGCCTGAGATTCCAGGCACGAAGCCAGTAAGGTAATATTGATCTGGTTCTGTTATCACCTCGTCGACATGGCCTCAGGCAGCATGCGTATCCTACTGCACTACGTGGACGTAAATAGCACAGGCGATGGCTCGGGCTTTCAGGCGACCCCCAGCAGAATTCAGGCCGCCGGTAATTTCCCCCAGACAATGCTGTCCCAGCTCCAACTGTTTGTGTAGCGAGCTTTGGTCCATCGCTGTTGTTTTGCTCATCAGTTCGAGCATGGTTCAGTAGCTACACAGTCTGCAGCTCTGACAAAACCTTTGCAATAGCTCGGCCCCAGTCCAGCCTCCAGACGGAAGTCTTGTTTTGCACTCGAAATGTGACGTTCCTGATGCCAGAGCTGACAGCAATCTGTTTCTCAACCTACTGGCCAGTGCTATCTACGTCACGCCGCCCTGTGTCGGGTCCGATCAGACCAATGCAATGTGGCGGAACTAAAACGCAGGTGTCAACGATCAGAAAGTGAAACAATGAGCGCTCTCCGCTAAAGCGAAACGCCGTTTGATGGCTGGAATAAGTGGGAAAATACTGGTAAAACGACCAAGCGTCTAACTCGAGTGCTGTTTTTGTGATTAACCGAGCAGCGTGACAGGGGTTTTAAGTTCTTTTCTGTCGTGTTTACTTCGCTTATCCTTCGATCCACAGCCACATCCAACTATTCATTCGATTAGCTCACTAGGAAATTACGCATCGCTTCACATTCAGCTGTGCAACCATACCAAATTCAGCGTGACCACTGCAGCTTCACCTCTCGCATCACCAAGGTGGACAGCACTGAATACTGTTCCTAACTCACCACAGCGCCCGTGTTGGTGCGCCCCGCCAGTGGACGCATCAGGGCAGACAACACATACTGCCTGTCACGGCCGGCGCCGCCTCATCCGCCCGGCGCCGCTCTCGGCAGTCCGTAAATGACCTGTCGGCGCCGGGCGACGGCGTGCCGACGCCGCGTGCGGCTCCGGCCGCGGTGTAATATCCGCCGCGCGACAGGAAGCATAGCACCAGCGGTCGTCGCCACGCCCGAGCCGGCGGCCGTCGGCTCCTGGAGGAGGCGCGGGCCCGGCTGCGGGCGCAGGGACGGCAGGCGCCGCGGCCTCGGCTGTCGTCAGCGCGCGCTGACGACGGCAGTTCATGGGGCGGTGCGAGCGGTCCGGGTCGTCGGGCGTTTTGGCTGATGTCAGCCGAGGAGTGGACAGCTCTCACTGTGCCCTGGCCTGTGCAGCGACGCGACGTGGTCGACGGAACACGTGTTGTAATCGGAGCGTGCGTATATTCTTGCAGATTAATCGGCTTTATGTCGGAGTCAGCCCAGATGCCCGGACAGACATGCGGTGGCAGATCACGGAGATGTGACCCGCAGTCACACGCCGATCTGATCAACTTTGCAGATTGCTTCGTTGGTGATGCGTTGCAGCCAAGCTGAGAAATCGATGCAGCGTGCATAAAACACCATATATCGGACGCGATGTAGACCAATACAAACATACACGATCAATTAAATATTAGCCAATTTTTTCGCACGTTCTGAGCTGCGGTTGGCCACCTTGTTACGAGACTTACGGTATCCGAAATTTATGAAAATGATGGTGCATAACAATCGTCAAGCACATCATTGCAAATATTACACCCATAACACACCATGCAATTGATATAAAACTAACCTAGACACGACGTCTTCCTTACTTACTTGTCCACACGAACCGACGCCGCATCAGGCCCCGAAATAGAAACCATTCCAGCAGCGATGCTGTGGATTAGCCTGCACCGGGATACGCCGACCTGTTGTATCCTGCTTTTCATCTCCGTTATGGGATTGCCCACTGTCGTCTGGCCTCCGCAGAAATTCCCCGCCGTCATCAGTGACGTGCGGACTGTTGGTAAAAAGTCGTTTATTAGTTTACTTTTTGCGAAAGTTCTGAGCGGCTTTAGCCAGCACCGATAGATATTGACCAGTTTAGCACCGTCGATCAGTGAATGATCATGATGGTCGCATATTCCGACCAATGCGAACGACCGGAATCCTCGCCAGTGTTCTCACTAGACCGATGCTTGCGTGATGCTCGCATGCAATGTACACTCATGGCGCCCGGAAAAAAGTGCGAGCACTTTTGTGTTGAACACAAAAGCGCGTGAGCTGTGTTGCACAGAGATCATTTCAATGGAAACGCGTTCACCTGCACATCATTTTCTTAAATGTCTAGTGTCTACTCAGCATAAGCACAGGGTACAGGCAAATTTGATGACCCAGAGGTCCCTGCACAATCGCTATCCTGGTCACTTTCCAATGACGCGCTGGCGCAAATGCAACGATATTTCCGCGTGAGAAGCGGGGGAGTGGGGGCGAGAACGTTCTCTTCTAAAATAGCGAAACTAGACATCTAGTTTGGCTTTTCGATACGCAGACTCTAGATGCATATTCTAGAGCTTGGCCACAAGGTTCGATTTTCAATCCGTCCTTGCGCCAAATCACGAGCATGAAAATGCCCGCAGCTCTGGAGCGTTCAGCATCTGTGGGACTTCTGCACCAAAGTCCTAATAAATATGCGGGCGTGTACAACTAATATGGACTCTTCAAGTGCGAAACGTCACAAAATTACTGTAAACACAACTATAATGCTACAAATATTATATATATATATATATAATATATATATATATATATATATATATATGTGTGTGTGTGTGTGTGTGTGTGTGTGTGTGTGTGTGTGTGTGTGTGTGTACGTATACCTAGTATTTATACGGCCCACTGGGAATGACAGGTCATGCCAGTATTTGGCAGAATGGCTTGAGTGGACGGTTTGGTATGTATATAATAATGCTTCTCGCAAGTGTTCCTACCACTGCGTATGTTTGGAACTTCATCATAGGTTTAAATATGTCAACATGAACTGTTTTTAGCCGTGTGAATGTGAGCGACGAACGCCAAGCCTACGTTTATTTTGCAGCCAGCACCACAACTGAACTTCATGGACAAGAGCAGGTCGTGCGCATATGACCCCACCCAAACCCCAACCAACGCTAAGGCCCTAAGGGTGCACGCTGCCCTACGACCACTCCGTTTACAGCGTCGCGCACAGTGCCAGACGGCGGGTCGCGTTGAGTGTGCATAAAACTGCTTACATGAGCTGTTTGAAGTTTTTGGAGAATGCAAGAATTAGCGACGCAAAGGACGGCGGCGTTTCAACTTTCAGCTTTCATGTCAGTACATGATATAATCACACCCATGATGGTACCACCTACAGGCCTTATGGTATCTCAGACACCTAGCACCATAGGTGTAGGAACATCTCACAAAGCGTGTGCGTGGGACAGACCCCATTTTTAAGGCTCCCATGCTCTGCCATGTTTACTGAATTATTACCATGCTTCGCCATAGAGTTGACTTGGGAACTCATCAAAATCAGGGACGGTGCCCCTATGTTCCACGTCCAACGTGTAGTTTCACCAAGTGGCGCAGTATGCAGGCGCGCTGTGGGGCAACTTTGTGGGGCTGGCCAATCCCAGGGTTTCGTGTCTTGACCTCTTCTCCCGAGAGCCGCGCAGATCGCCCAATCGACGCGGGGGCAGTGGCATTTCGGCCGCACGGTCGGCACCTTAATGCAGTGGGCGGTTCAAGTTGTCGGCCGGCCGGCCCGCCTCATCACCCGGGTCGGCTCTCGCCACCCACGCCTGTGCGGGGCCCACGCCGGCCACGGCCCGGTCACCGTAGGCGGTCGATCGGCCGCTCTATCAATACGCCATCCGGCCTCATCAAATGTTTGTCTTCCATCTGGGCGGCCGGCGGAGCCGCCTTTTTGCGACGCCGCACCTGCGCCAGGCGCCACCGAGCCGCCATATCGATTCCGCGGCGGTAGCCGAAGTTGGCCGCTCGCTTGACAGATGGCAGTGGCGGTCGGTCCGGCGCGCGGCGCGCGGCGCCCGGCGCCGGCGGCCTGCCCGCCGGGCATACACCGGGACTGAGGAGGTGACTGCACGGGCTCCAACAGGTGTAGAGAGGCGGGCGCGCGCGGCGGTGCGAGGCGGCCCGACCGGGGAGCGCACGGGGCTGTGCGGCGGCTGGAGCGCCACGAGACGTGGGCTGTGCACGGGAACAGCGAGACTCACCGAGAGAGTGACTGGGCGCGCGGACACTGTGATCGTGACTTTGAAGCGGCATGTTGGCCGGCCGCGGGATCTAGCGTCGCGGCGCGCGCGGCGCGGCGAGGGCGGCGTATTTGCATCGACTCAAGGTGAGCAGGCGGCGGACCCACGAGCGCCCCTGAGCTGCGGGGCTGGGGGTGGAGCTGCACGCAGGCCAAATGCACCCGGCGTAAGCGCCGCGTTACGCACCAGTACCTGCCGCTGCTTCTCAAGTTTAAACACCCATGAACGCTATTTGTCCTGCCGTTGCTTAAACACGTGGCGTAGTTGCCGAAGGCTCGTCGCGCCGGCGTTTCTTTCCTCTGCAACCGCGGCACGACCGAATCCCCGTCGTAAAAAACGTGAAAGCTTAGAGGCACGTTCTTCCCGGAGTGTTTACCACTAATGCGGCATTGTGGTGCGGCGCCGTCCACGCCATGTTGTCCACGGCTGGCTGGCTGCTGCCGGGCACGCCATATGTGTGGCGTCGCTCCACGACTGGCTGAGCTCCGGGCCCCGCGCGAGGGCGGCGCGGCGCGGCGCGTCTGTGGGACGGCGGAGCGACGCCGCGCGGGGCCACCGGTGCGGTTCGGAGCCCGCTGCTGTCTCCCCGTCCGTTAGTGCGCCGCGCGGCTCGCTCGAGATGTTGTCGAGGGTGGGGTGTTGAGGACTTGGAGGAGCGGGAGTCCGTGGTGGGGATCGTGCTGGGGAGGCAGCCGATGGAGCTTGAAGTGACCCAGCGGGGGAACGGTAGCGGGCCAGTTGTCATCACATGTCACGCCGGAGGAATATTTCCTGAAGGGCGGCACAAATCACAGGCGTGAAACGACGTCCAGAAACACCAGGCTCTCGTAAGGGTTATTAAAACCTTGTCGAGTTAAGAGTGACCATTCATCAAATAAGATAGCCTGCCGCCCATCATTCTGTAAGTTATGTCGAGCTGAACCGACGTATGCCTTCTTAAACCAGGTCGGATGTATTAGTAACTCAGAGCGGCCGTCATTTTCGCCAGAATCCATGCGTGGCGAATGCGTCAGCCAAAGCTCATCGTGTGGTTCACGTCGGCTCGGTGTGGGTCTGTGTTCCGTTCGGAGATCAGACTGTTCAATTATGCATTCAATTTGTGAAATCCGTCTGACGTAACTCGCATGTTGGCTACGTTCAAACTAACACACACACACGCACGGAAACAGAATTAATTAAGACGAGCGCCGTGATTTGCAAGTGTTCTCGGCCCGCAGCCCGAGCAGACGCGTCAGGTACGAATGGAGTTAAAGGTGGATCCATGTACGCTTGTCAGCTGTTCGTCTGGGACGTGACTGTTATTCGGCAGTAATTTGCGCGAGATGAGTGTTGTTAGAGGCGATTGTTCGCTTTCAATGATGCGATTGTTCGCTTTCATTAACTTCGACGGGTGATTACAGCGATAATATAATAGTAGACACTTTTTCAAATTACGATGCCCACTCCAGCCATTCATCTTTATCCGCCTGTGAAACATCGTCTTCTAAAAGCCATGCTGAATGTTTTATCCACCCCTCTGCAGCCCGTATTCCTTTTCACTGGAGCGATTTCGCCCTCCGTGTGTGAATCTGTAATTCGCAGCTTGCGGCGGACGCGCGGGGGCGGAGGATGCCGGAGAGTGGAAGCCTCTCTGCTGCAGTTGGCTCTGTTAGCCGGTGTAAAGAAATGGCGGCATTTGCTACAGGCTCCCGTGAAATGCTATCCGTTAAGGCGACGGGTAGCGGGCAATATGAGGAGGAGCGGCGCTGTTTGGGTGAAGATGAAGTACACTCGTGCCTGTGCAGGCATCGGTGTCAGGATTACAGGAATGCTGCTTTGGCCTTCAACGGGACCAAACGTCGTGAACTTATCCAGCGCCCGTGCCGTCAAAATGAACGTTAAAACGGGCTCCGTGAATAAAAGCGAGCAAAAATCACGGCCATGTGCAGGCGGCACATGCCTTCACGCTCAACAACCTGTGATTCATGCAGTGAAGGTTTTGACAAGAATATACTACCTAGTGCGCGCCCATTTGGCATGGGGCGCAGACACGTCTTTTCAAACACGACCGTGTTATATCACGGGGTGACGCTAAACTGCTCACAGGTTCGGAGGCTCAAGCCGGATGGTTCCCCGGGGAAGGGAAGGCGATCGCTTCCTCACTCCCAGTTCCCGCGGCATTGAACATGGGTTCTGTGATATGCGCCCAAAACGTGCCTGGGAAAATTAATATTGCCTGGCTTAAATGGTGTCGGTGTGACGAATATCTACGCGTCATCAGCTTCTGCACAGCCGGCTTCACTGCACCAAAATCCGCTGCGGCAATAAAGCGAACCTGCTGCAGACGCCTGTGGACCCCAGGAAGTGCTCGCTTAGTGCGGCTGGCGGCTGCGGCGGCTAACACAGCCGTTCATGTCATCGTTCATAAAGGCTCACCTGCCTTTGATGCGTCGCAGATACGCGCTCTCAGTAGCTGACAGCGTTGATCCGACATTTCTTGCGGCGGCGTCCACCCGCCCTCCCCGACGGAAGCACCCGTGGGGGCCGTCACAGGTCTGAACACCGCAGCGCTGTTTTCACCGCGCTGTTTACACTCCGCCGCCGGATTTGTCGCCGTTGCCCTGTTTATGTCCCTCCGACGCCCCTCTGTTTGCCGCCCCCGCCCCACTCCCCATTGGAATCAGTGGTCACCGGGCGTCGACGCGGCGGCCCAATCAGCGCGCCGCGCCCTGCCCGCGGGCTATCAGTGGGTGGGCGCGCCGCGGGCGCCTCTCTGTCAATAGGTCACCGCCGGCGGCGGCTGCGACCGATCGATCGTCGTTGCTGTCCGCGCGGCCCGCGTCGCGTTCCGTCGTCGACGCCGACGCGACGCGGGCGTCGTCGTCGACCCGGCGGGCCGACGGCCGCCGTGGCGGTTGAGTCCGGAGGTCGTCACCCCCGCTCCCCAGGACGGTGCGCTGAGCGCGCCCCTGCGACGGCCCCGCCCCGGCCTGGTCGTCGTTTGTCACGTTCACGCTTATTTGCGCCGCGGCGCGCATGATTGCCGGTCGGCCTCCGGGGATGGCCGCGTCGGGCCGTCGGTTACGACGCGGCGGCGCTGGGCCACCGAGGCGTCGAGTCCGACCTCCCCTCCCCCCCCCTCCTCTCGTGACCTGGCCCCGGCCGACCCGGCCGTGGCGTAAGTACCTCACGCGGCGGGCGGCGCGGGGCTTCCCACTGCCACTGAGAGGAGGCCAGTGTCGGAGCAACGAAGTGTGGGCTGGTGGCCTCTGCAGTCTGGAAAGAGGTCATCGGGTTCGAGAGGTGGCCTTCGTGTCCCGCTAATGGTGAGCTGTGTCGAGGCTGGCGCTGTGGGGTGGGCGAGCTGCACCCCTCTGAGGTGCGGGATGGGCCTCCGCCAGCTGGCACTACACTGGGCTGGGGACATAACCACATCGGCATCCAGTGCCAATGATCTTCACTCGTCATCTCGCGGTGGTTCGCAATGTTATTGCGGTCAAGTACGTCGACCTGGGGCTGTGAGCATCGACGCGTCCCTTTCTGCTGGCTGTGATTGGTGATAGCTTCACCGTTAGCAGGATCTGATTGGATATTGGTATTGCATGAGCAGTGCTGGATTCGATCCGAAGCGGCACGTAACGCGACGGTGCTTTTCGTGACTGCTCACGGCGCCAGGTTGTGAAACGGCGAACAAGACTGAAAGTGAATTCACTGGGTGTGCCGCTATCTCGAATGGTTGCGGTCAACTACGAAACATTTCGCTAATCGTATCGATCACGTTTAGTTTCGCTTCACTTTTACGCTCGATCATTCGCTTTCAAGTTCGTGGCGGTGGTCGGCACGGCGAGCGGCAGCGCCGTTCACTTCATCGGTGCAGACGAATTGCTGCCCGAGAGGGGACGTTCGTGCCGTGTGAACGGGTCCCCAAGTACTGCTACCTGTGTTCACAGACTAATCATTGCAATGACCTCTCAGTTTTCTATCGCAGAACTCACTCGAAAGTAGGTGACCTTGGCGTTCTTCGTATGCATCGAACATTACGGGCACCTCAGCGAAGGCTGCACAAACCGCAGAGCTACGTCGCATAGTTCCGCGGCTTTAGCGTGCAGCGGAGGGCAGGGTCACTGGTCGTTTAGCCAGCGCTCTCACCCACATACGTCAGCCGTACAACTTCTCCGAGCGCGCCGGAAATTCTCTCTCCACTCCATGACGCTCGAGCAGACTAACAAGTGCATTTCAGAATTGTCCCGGCTCATTCTTCCTAAAGTCTGAGGACACTCGTAAAGTTCTTCTGTTTTAAAGGTGGTGGGTTATATAAGGCCCATAGCGTTTCCGGTAAAATTTCTTTGGATGGTGAGTGGTGTAGTTGAGCTAATGGCTATGTGAATGAAACGGCGAGCTCAATATGGTCATCATCGATTACTTGCCGATGGATAGTCGTTGCAAGCTGCTGTTGGCAGGCATATGTCACCAACAAGCCTTACATCTTCTCATGTTCTTTGATACTCTTATTGTTAGATTTCCGAGCGGGTGTTTCTTTGTTGTTTTTTCAGATCTGAAATAATTTTATTAGACGGTTGGCTGCGAAACACTTGGCAACAGAGAACCATTATGCCAATGGTGGGTTCTCGATATTATAGCATCAGAGCTGGTGCGCATATTTGCGAGCCTTTCCACCCGTTCCTCAACCTCAACATACCTCACCTTGTCGCGAATACAAATCTCCCAACTGGCGAGTGCGCTCCATCGATCTGCCCCCACGCTCCCTGCAAGTCTCCGCCACTGGTTCCGCCGCGGTCCGCCAGTGCATGAGCGTTCCACCGTACTTCGCCATCGCCTGCCAGTCCCGTCCTCCCGCGCTCCTGACGCTCCCTCTCCGCGGTCACGCCGGCACCGAATTAATGACGGCTGATGACGGTGGCCCAACAGCGGCGCTACGCTATTCATGGGGTCCCGCCGCCGCCCGCCGTCCGGACGGACCGCACAGGCCGTGCCGGCGGTCGGCGACGGCTCGCGGCGCTCGCGGAGCGGCGCAGCAGCCAATCAGCGGCTGCGGTGGCCGCGGTTCGGCTCCGGGTACGGCTCCTCCAGGGTCCGGGAGTCCCGCTGCCGTCACGTGACGACGCCGACCCGATGCCGGCTGGTGCAGCGCGGTATGTGATGTGGCTTCCACGGCAGGAGGTGAAACCAGACCTCGCATGGCCGGCCTGCGGACCGGAAACCACCAGTTTAGCACCGCCATGCTCTCAAATCACTTTGACTGGACTTCGCAGCCGGGGGGCTAGAATTCCTGGACGTGGCCGGTTGGCTGAGCCGCGTTTCTTGTCGATCGCGGCGGGGGAGACAGTTTGAGAGGTCGCGATGGGTCGCGCCTAGGGCGTGCCGCGCCCATCGTCGGCGCGCCGCCACGAGACGCCGTGGCCTCTCATGCCTGCGGCCACCGCATACGATGAGCTCACGCTGATTTATGCATGACACCTCGTTGTCGCACGCCGCTGCCTGCTGGAGGGCAGATGGTGGCGCGCGGCTCGGTCTCGGAGCGGACGGAGAGGCGAGACGCCGGATGGCACCTGCTGGAGCCGCCCCTCTCTCCCGCCGCCGGCGGCGCCGGCTCCTCCGCAGCGGACCGCACGCCTTAACACGCGTCCCATTCAGCGAGAGACCGACGCGCGGCGGGAAGTGGGCGGGAAGTGTCGTCCTCGTCGCCGGCCAAGTTTCCACGCGACGACTAATCAGCCGCGCCGAGGAAAGTTGCCGCAGCGAGACGCCAGCGTGCGGCCTTTGTTTCCCGAGAGCGGCGGGTAGTGGGCATTGTTCGTCGGTTTTAAACCAGAGCTGCTGCAGTGCGAGGTCCATATTGCCGCCGAGAGTGAGTCGAACGAGCCTTTGTTATGGAAATGCATTGCCGACGGTGTGTCCCGGTGCGGTGAGAACGCGGGTTTCAATCGTTGCGTCGCGTACCTGACAAGCGCCGAGTGTGCCGGGCTGCTGTTTACCGTACGGCGAGCGTGCCTAGGCGCTGTTGACTGTACGTCGCAGCCGGATTTTGCGCGGCTCCGACGGGACGCCGGAGGCGGTCGTACACCGCCTGAAACTCGGCTTGAATCGGTATTACTCCCGACGTGTTTTTTGCCAGCGTTCAACCTGGCGTAAGAGAACTCCCAGCTGAATCGGCAGGGCCTCGCAGGAGCCCGCTGGACGTCGGGCGCGGAAAGGACAAGTTCGCGCTGGAACGTTGCGAGTGCTCGCTGGATGGTGGACGAGAGAGGCGCAGTGGGCTACGAGCTCGTGCTAGACCGCGAGATAATTCTGTCACGGATTTTGTGGCGTTATCTCTCTCGTTTCACTGCTCTCTCTCTCTCTCTCGGCTGAAAAACATGCCGCGATGGAATGAGCGGCCTCGGTTTCCCGTGCGGATTTCCAATTAGAGCGTTTTGTGCGTTACACGTGAGAGAAAGTAAATTCCAGTAAAAAAGAAAAACGTTTTCTCCTTCACATTTGTATGATTCGGTTAGGTGGTGTGCATTCCCTTATCTCAGTCCCAGCTCTGTTACAAAAGCCCGTCTATCCGCCACTATCAAAACAGCCACTCACGGCACAAAAGCGCCACCGAGTGGGGCCGGAGGAGGGACACCATCCACACCGCCGCTACCGCCGCCGCCGCCGCCGCCGCCACCGCCACCGGTCACCCGGTTCCGCAGGGGCCCCGGGGCGGCGGGCGCGCGGCGCTGAGAGCCGTGCACTGTTGCAGCGGCCTCCTGAAGGTCGCCGACCCCGCTGGCCGGCCGGTCCGAGGTCCACACTGGCCGGGCAGCGGCGGAGGTCGGCGGGCAGGCCGGCCGCCGGACCGGCCGGGCCCGGACGCCGGGCGTCGGCGGGGAACGCGGCCGGCCGGCGGGAGCCCGCCAGGGGCTCCTGTTCCGGTGTCTGGTGCGATCGTGAGGTTCGACCCTCCTCTCTGGTGGTCCAAGCTGAGATCCTCCCCTGCCCGGTCCTCCGCTCCGATGACTTAGTGTTCGGCTCTCCCTTTGGTGGTCCGATCTCAGATCCTCCCCAGGCCGGCCTCCACTCCGATGATTTGAGGTACGGCCCTCTCCGCCGGTGGTTCCCTCCTCCCCGGTGGCCGCCGCCGTCGCCGCGCGGTGGACGCGGGTGCAGCCCTGTGACGGACGACGCACGCTTCGCCGCGCGGCGCCTCCTCCGGCCGCCGCCGCCGCCGCCGCTGGCAGGTGAAGCGTGACCGCTCGTTCCCAGCGGCCCCGTCCGGCCCTGTGTGACGTTCTGGCTCAGTGGCCGCCGCGCCGCGCGCCGCAACGCCGGCGCATACGAAAGCGATGCGCCGCGCGCCGGCCAACGGACGGAGCAGGGGTCGCGCAAGACCGCGTCCCCCAGATGCCCGCGGGTGTCCCTCGAAGCCCGCGGAATCGCGCCCGCACCCACAAAGGCACGCGGGCTGGCCGCGGCCGACCCGCGGGGAGCAGCAGCCCGCGGAAATGGAAAGCGGTGAACGGTCCGTCTAAGCATACACAGCTGTCCCGGGAGAACATGTGCCGACGTGTGTGGGTACACAGACACAGAGACTCAGCGCGGCAACAGAACTCCCGTATCATCCGACGTTTTGACGTTCATGGAGCGCGCTGAAGGACCATAAAACAGAATGACTTACACCTGTTCGCGCGCTCGCCGCGCACGCGCGCCAACGCAGACGTGCCCGGCATGCGTTACGCGGTATGCATACGTCCGAGGTCACGTTGCACGGACCCAGCCCGAAGGCCGTTTGTATTCACACGGGCTGTCGGGTCTCAACGGGCACCGCCATTCTGCGCAGCAAAGGCCAGGTGGGGCCCGTCTCAAGATATCGGAGTGCCGGGCGATGTCTTCGTTGACGTGCAGCGAACCTAAGTGGAGCCGATTTGCGTAATCACCCCTCGTCAGTCAGCCAGCCGCGGTTACGTTCCCGAGAAGCGGGGAGGGGAGGGGGCGGAGTGAGCCGCAGTGTCGGTCCGGCGTCCCCCGCCCCTCCCCATCAGCTGACCCTCGGCGGTCACGGCGCTCTCCTTTCGCTAGCGCGGCGCGGCGCCGCGGCGCCGCGGCCGGGCGGCTAACGAGCGCAGGTACCGTTGTTCGGGTCACAGGTCGGTGCAGCGCCGGCCGACAATGGCTCAGGCCGTGGCGGACGTCCGGACCACATCCGACCGGCGCGCGCTGAGAGGAGGTCGGACCTCGGAGGAGAGGAGGTCACGGGGAGGACTGAGGAGTAGGGAGGAATAGAACGTGATGAAGCACGGAGGACCGGAGACAGAGGACATAGGACAGAGGACAGAGGATGGCGGAAGGAACGCAGGACAAAAAATGAAAGATAGGGAACATGCGACAGAAAACATATGGCGGAGGACAGCTGATGGAGGATAGAGAGCAGAGGACAGAGTCCGGGAGGACGGAGGTGGGCTCAGATCGGACTAGTGACGAGGGCTGAGAGACGAGGAGTTCCGCCTGGTTGGGCCAAGGAGCCGGCTATGCAGACGTAGGATAACAAAAGCAGATCATACTGACAGGACAGGAAAGAAGCCGTTCTTCCTCGTGCCAGGCCCATTGCAGCGCCGGGGGAACTAAGGTGCGTCAAACAATCACACCAAACAAACCTATCCGAGGCTCAACAAAACGTCATGGGGTTTCTGGCCACAGCGCCGTACCACATTCAACACTGAAGCACCGTTTCACCAGGGTCAATTCGTGTCAGCATCTCTGACGAAGGCTGTAATCTCGCGAACGCTGTGCCCATTCGTCCCACCCGATGCGCCTATGTCGCCGTCGGTTTATGCACGCGCATGCGCACGGTGCCGTCGCCACCTGCTCTGGTACGTCCGCCCCACTCCACCCGCCGCGGCCCCAGCGACCCTTGCGATAGCTCCAGGCCTCTCTCGCCGCCTCCTCTCCATCCTGGCGGCCGGCCCGCCTGACCCCGACTGCCGGCCGGTGCTCCTCTCCCCGGCCGCCGGCCGGCCAGCCCATTCAATCTGCATTCATGGCCGGTCGGGGCGCGCTATCCGCGCCCGAGACGCTCGCGCCGCGACGGACGGCCGGCCCGGCGCTCATAATCGGCGCCCAGCTCGCCGGCGGCCTCGCCTACGCCCGGCCGGGTCACCGGCTGGGGGCGCGCCGGACGCCGCCGGCCGCCGCCCAGCCGCCCGGCCGGCCGACGGCGGTGAAGCCGGGCGGGCCAGCGGGCGGCGGACGGCGCTGATGGACGCTGGGCGGGTGATCGGCGATAGCGGGCGTGCCTGCGCGGACCGGTCGATGGGGTGATGTGTCGGTGATGTGTCGGCGACCCGCAGCGTGCGGACTGACCTGACCTTATGTCCTCAGGACAGGGGGCTCTGGATAGTGCTGAGCTCCGTGGGGGCCGTGCGGACGCCTGTGGGTGGTGCTATTCCACTCCGGCGCCTACGTGGGTAGTTTCGGCCCGTTACGTCCGGTCCGTTTGCGCCGAATTTAGTGGCCTGTCAGCTGCATTTACAGTATTGCTAGAGCGACGTGGGTGGCAGTAAGCGAGCTTTCAACAGGCTCGTTAAATCAAGTCTGGGGAGTTGGCTTTCAAGCCAAAGGTCACTGACTTGTGTCGCTGAGGCTTTAACTGACGTCAAACGCCAGCTTATAAAGCCGTGCGCTCTGTGGTTACAGCGCTGTTTGACGTGGGCTCTACAATCGAAACTGTGCGCGTGCAGGTTGTGACTCTTGACTTTTTTATGCGTTTTGACATGCAACCTTTGGCACCCTTTCCATTCCAGCTTTTCCAAAGTAACCCGCAAAGTATAAATTAGAGGAAGCCTTCACGATGCCGTCACCTGCTGTTGTTCTGATGCCCGCTGTTCCAGGGCTTTAGGAGTGAATGCCGCCAGAAGCAGCAAACCATTCAGCCTCGTCAATATGCATATATACATATGCACACACATGTGTGTGTGTGTGTTGTGTGTGTGTGTGTGTGTGTGTGTGTGTGTGTGTGGTGTGTGTGTGTGTGTGTGTGTGTGTTGTGTGTGTGGTGTGTGTGGTGTGTGGTGTGGTGTGTGTGTGTGTGTGTGTTGTGTGTGGTTGGTGTGTGTGTGTGTGTGTGTGTGTGTTGTGTGTGGTGGTGTGTGTTTGTGCGTGGAGATAAAATAGTCTATGCCTGATCACCCTCAAAACATGGCTTCAAACATCGCATGCCTTGACATCAGCGGCGCTCAGTTGTACATATACACCCATGTGCCGACGTGATCGCACTTGTGTGATTCGTCCTGACCCTAGGTGCATTCAGGGTTGCCGCTGTCGAGCTGCAGCTCTTCCTGTGGCTGTACCCAGCTCTGGACCTCACCCCGGCTGGAGGTCGGCGTCACTTCAGCATGTCATGGTGCGGAGGATTTTGTCCACAGATGTTGTCGGCACCGCCCCGACGGGAAACCTCAGCTTCCCACGTTTTGCTATGTGGATGCGATGAAGAAGCCGCAAATGATGCCATAAGTGCAGTACTCACGTGTTGGGAAAACATTAACCTCGATAATACTTAGAAAGTGGTGAATTTACAAAGTTATGCATTTACAGAATTGAATAACTGCGCTTAATAAGATTATGGTCGTCATTAAGGCCTGGTGCGCGATGTTTTACACGCTAGGCGGCGCCCACGGCGCTACTAAGCCGCTGGGTGAGCAATTCAACACCACAGGGATGCTGACGCGTTCGGTATCATCTCAATGATTTCCACTTCTGAGCTGTTCAAATGTGAGTTTGGATGAAGTGTTCGGCCGTCGAAACTTGCCACTTAATATTTTCAAGCGGTCGCGTTTCCCGACGACCTTTTCAGCATTGACATTTTTACGTCTGCCATGTTCGTTCAGAGTAAAAGCCGACTACGCATGACCCCTGACCCCAGACGTCTCTTCCCGTCCCACCCAACGACGACACCAGCGCCGAAACAAGAGCGCGAGACCCCGCCGCTCCATCCCCTGGCGCCGGCCCAGTCGTGCGCCGCCCGCTCCCCCCCCCCCCTCCCGCCCTCCTCCTCCTCCGTTCTCCGACGACAAGCACACGGTCCGCAGACAGTCGCCGCCGCCGCAGCTCCCCGTCGCTGGCCGTCTACAGGGCTCCGGCGCACGCGAAGCTCATTACCGCCATCAGCGGGTAATCGGGCGCCACGCGGGCATTGTTCCCCCGGCGGCGGCGGCGGCCGCGGCCGGACGGCGCGCGCCGGTTTCGTCACCGCACGTTGCCGCCGTCGCGCCGGCCGCCGCCCGCTGAGCGGCCGGGAACGGTGCGCCGAATAGCGAAAGTGCATTACCGATGGGGCCGAGCCGGTCGAATCGGACGATCTGCGGATAGAGAGGCGGGCGACGCGCTTCTGGGGTGCGTTTGGATACATATCGATGTTGAGGCTAGCCCGGCCGGCAGCGGGCTGGAGAGCGCGGCTTCCTGATCGCAGGGCCGCTCGGGCAGTTGCACGGGATTCGGGACGGAGACGGGAAGAGGGGACGGGGCAGCCTCCGGGATTTTGGCGAGTGGCTCATAATGCATCGGCCCCTCTCTCAATGTTTTGGCTCCAGAACGCAAAAATGAAACAATACAGGTGTTGGGACATCGGCACACATTTGAAAAATACAGTATCCAAGAAGTAACCCAAGTGTCATTTTGATTTTTTTAAAAATGTGCTGCAGGTAGATCAGCTGTGTTTCTTCGTGTTCTGAGTACCCAACGTCAAATTCCAGCGCCTACGCTGCCGGGTGTTGGCCGGCCAGCGTCGGCGGGTGCTGACGGCGTGTGTCCGGTCCTTCCCGACCCCGTCTGCGCGCAGCGGCCGACGGCTCGCCTGTGTTGGGCTGCTCCACATCTGCTGGTGGCCTGTTTGGGTTGCCGATCGGCATACTGATCAGATGGGCCGCCAGCCGTTGACATTGAGCTCTTACCTGCGCTGGGCAGCGGCCAAGTCGCTTTCACTCGTCGAGTTTTTCTTGAACGGCTTGGCTCCCCCGCCCGCTCGCGTGTTCATTAAGCCGGTGTTGCATACAACTATCATAAGCGCGGAGTTTTTGAATGGCGTTTCGGAAGGAGCCAAGGCAGTCGCATGATGTGCCGTGGCCATTGATTTGAGGGTTGTTGCGGGTGTGCGCAAGGCTCGAAATTGACATAGTTCGCTGCTGACCTGCTTCGCCCATGCTCCGTACTTCAAGACTTTGTCTCTCCTTTTGCTGTCATGGTCGAATCCAGCAACGTATTCGTATATCCTAAACGTATATTATATATCCTAAAAAGAGTGGGGTTTTCGGCATTTCATCAACGTGCGATGACCTAACGACTGCCAAGGAGCCGCTATTCGAAAGAAGAAGAGAGAGAGAGAGAGAGAGAGAGAGAGAGAAGAGAGAGAGAGAGCGAGAGCGAGAGCGAGAGCGAGAGCGAGAGAGAGAGCGAGAGCGAGAGCGAGAGCGAGAGCGAGAGCGAGAGCGAGAGCGAGAGCGAGAGCGAGAGCGAGAGCGAGAGCGAGAGCGAGAGAGAGAGATGAGAGAGAGAGAGATGCAAATTTACCACTTCAGTATACTTTGAAAACAGGAATGTTTGCCGTAGAAGCCTTTCGTTCATTGCCACGTCCTACGCACTAACGAAGTTAACATCCACGTCGACGACGCACTCAACGGAGGATGACACATCGCTGCTTCATACGCGGCTCTACCACGCATGTCTTGCATAGGCTCTGTCGCTCCTGGAAACACTTAGGAGCCTCGCCGTGAAATTGGCTGCATAATTGACGGCGTTCACGGGGCGTTACGCGCCGGGCCGAGAGCCTGCTGCCAGCGAGCCTGGCGGCTGCCGGACGGGCTTACCGCCCTGTCTTGTCGGCTGTGTAGCAGCTCCGGGACCCCGGCTTACCGACCGAGTAGGCCGTGCTGTGGCGCCGTGCTCGCGTTCGGCGAACTTGCCCGTGCCGCGGATTAGGACGAAACTGCGGGCGGCCCGGGCGGCGCAGCGGTCGGCCCCCAGATCGGGGGAGATACGGCAGCAGGCGTCGCACCGGAGCCGCGCTGCGCCGCGCCGGGGGCCGCGTGCAAGGCACCTCGGGTGCATCCGTGGTGCTCCATGGGGTGGCATGGTGCTCCCGCGGTGCTCCATGGGGTGGGAGTGGTGATCTTGTCCTCATCCCCGTCGCTCTGGCTGCGTGACCTTTCAGGCACGCGGCGGTGTGATCGACAGATGGCAGGCGTGGGAAGTGCGTGGTCTCGAGATCGCGCCGATTTCGTCACACGCACCGGCCCACCCCCGAAGCTGGCCCGGCGCGACAGCACCGAGAGCTGTCGACAGCACCGACAGCACCGAGAGAGGCCACACAGGCGCGCAGGGCGACAGGGTTACACGGGCGCCCCAAAACAGCGCCACTGCCAATATAATGTCAAATCGGACCATCGCACGCGCGGCACGCCGCCGGCTTCCGACGGACGGGCGGCCAGGTATCGGCACGCACGTGCCGTCACGTGCCATCACGTACCGATTCGGCCACCGCGTGGTCACGTGCCGCATGCGCCGGGCCGAAGGCAGCCGCGCGCGCTATCTCATGCCGTCGTGCTCGCCCGGCCTCGTTGGGCGCCGAAAAACGCGGCGCGGACTGGCCACCGGCGGGACGAGCGGTGATGACTCAGATCGGGATAGCCAGCAGGTTGTACGAGCGACCCTGGTAGTGACAGCCTGTGCCCCGGGGAAGGTACCGGTTCGGTTTTATTCACCGCATATGCTGCCTGGGCCGTAGCGTGGCCGTAACGTGACGAAACGTGGTGGTACCGCAGGCGCCAACAGACATGCCACAGGGTGCGGCAACGTTTTTAACGAGAACTTAGAAAAGTTTTAAGGAATGGGGAAAATTCCAGCTGCTCCGCTGATTCTCGCGCGTCGTACACGTGCAACTATTAAAAAAATCCTTGACATGGGCCGTCGTACAGTGAATCGGACCAACACAGCCACCCCAAACATTGTCCCCCGGACGCATCGGCAGTGTAAGGCGGCCATCGTTCCGGGGGCAGGCGCGTGCATGACGGCCACCCCTGTCCGCGTGTCCGCACACCCGAACCGGTCCAACCGGACGCAGTCACGGTGCCGTCCAGGGCCACGGCACCTTACTCGGCACGTGCTGGGTGGCGCCCGCGGCCGCCGTCGCCCCTGCACGCGGTGGCGGGCGGCGGCGGGCGCCGGCTGCGGTCCGGACGCCGACGGCCGGTGCCTTTTGCGGAGATGTGGCGCCGCTCAGCGCCGGAGCAGATGCGGCTGAGGGGAGGAGCCACAGGTGGTCACCGCCGCTTAAGCGCCGGTGGATGGCTCACGCTCGTGGGCTGATGGGGTGTTGTGAATGTGTTCCGGCGGTGGATGCAGAAGCGTGGGAGATGGGCTGGTGGGACTTGTGTTGTGAATGTGCCCGAACGGTGGATGCAGGGGCGTGGAAGAGCTGAGAGGTGAGTGAGGCGCAGTGAGGTGCAATAAGGCAAGAGGCGCAGCAAGAGATGCTGTGTCAGTGCTTTTAAAACCAATGGTGTCATATTTCGGCTTGCGTGCTGCGAGCGACAACATTTGATCGCAACGTAGTTCCGCGCGTTCGAGGTAATGGCGCGAAGCGATTTTTTTTAGCGCTGTCGCGCACCGTTTTTCCGGTCCATTTTTACATGCAGCACTCACAACGAGAACTGAAATAGTGGCGCGAACGAATACATGAAAGGTCCGAATATAAGTTCCAGTAACTCAAGGCAATTTACGGTCCGGCTTCCCGCGGGCGGCTGCTCCGAATTCCCGTACATTTACGACCGCTGTTAGCTTGACAATGAAGCTTAACTGTTCTCGTGGACTCGTTTCTCCATTTTGGGCTGGTCAGCGGCCAGCGCCGGCCGGAGCTGAACGGACGGTGTCCGGGACAGACAGGCCCCGCCCCGCCCGATCGACCCGTGTCCGCCACCGTGTCCGCCGCCGTGTCCGCCGCCGTGTCCGGGCTGTGATATAGGCTGGACTGGGCGAGCGGCACTCCGTTAAAGAGTCCCGGACCGCGGCCGTGTTCCGCCTGATCAGCGCACAAATGCCGGCAGTCAGCCAGCCGCCGAGGGTCGTCCCAAGACATAACAGGCATGTCGCAGCATGACACACTGTCGCGCAGGTCCGCGCGACACCCCCAGCCAGAAAACAGGTCTGGGACCGCGCTTTCGTCGGCCGTGAAAACGCTGTTCCCACAGCTAGCTGAGTCATTGAGTAAGCGTACACCTCCCGCTTGAACACATCTTGATGATCCCGTGTGGGTGGCAGGCTCGGTCATCTGCGTCACGCACCTTCGCCCCGAGAGCATCAATACCGGTCGCTCGGAACAAAGCTCCCATAAAAACCCGTCGTCGGCGTGGCACGCGGACGGGGCCAGATGTTTGATGGGGGGCGGCGGCCTCCGCCGGATGGGGCCACGGCAGGCTGGGCCCTCCGCGGCGCCGAGCGCCGATGAGTGACGGGCGGGCCGGCCGCCGCCCGGACGGCGGGGACCGGCGGGACCGGCGGGACCGACGGTCGGCCGCGGACGTCCGGTCACGCCGGCGGCCTGCACCCGCTGGGCGAGACTGGACCAGCGGGCCGGAGCGCGACCTGCTGGACTGGGGAAGATCAACTGGACTGGACTGCACGAGGCGGACTGGACTGGACTGGACCGAGCGGGGCCAACTGGATTAAGCGCGACGGACTGAGCCGGGCTGGACATGTCCAGCGGGGATGGACTGGATCAACTGGACAGAAGCGGGCTGGGTGGAATGTACCAACGGGGCTGAACTGGATCAGCTCGATCATACGGACGGTGGATCATACGGACATACGGACTCCTCTCTCTCTCTCTCTCTCTCTCTCTCTCTCTCTCTCTTCTCTCTCTCCTCTCTCTTCTCTCTCCTCTCTCTCCTCTTATCTCTCTCTCTACTCTCTCTCTCTCTCTCTCTCTCTCTACTCTCTCTCTCTCTCTCTCTTCTCTCTCTCTCTCTCGCTCGCTCTCTCTCTCTCTCTCTCTCTCTCCTCTATCTCTCTCTCTCTCTCTCTCTCTCTCTTCTCTCCTCTCTCTCTCTCTCTCCTATCTCTCTTCTCTCGGTCTGTCGGTCTGTCGGTCTGTCGGTCTGTCGGTCTGTCGGTCTGTCGGTCTGTCGGTCTGTCGGTCTGTCGGTCTGTCGGTCTGTCGGTCTGTCGGTCTGTCGGTCTGTCGGTCTGTCGGTCTGTCGGTTTGTCGGTCTGTCGGTCTGTCGGTCTGTCGGTCTGTATGTCTGTCGTCTGTCTGCGTCTGTTCGGTCTGTCGGTCTGTCGGTCTGTCGGTCTGTCGGTCTGTCGGGCTGTAGTATGTAGGTCTGTCGTGTCTGTCTGTCTGTGTCTGTATGTCTGTCTGTCTGTCTGTCTGTCTGTCTGTAGTCTGTCTGTCTGTCTGTCTGTCTGTTCTGTCTGTCTGTTGTCTGTCTGTCTGTCTGTCTGTCTGTCTGTCTGTCTGTCTGTCTGTCTTGTCGTCTGTCTGTCTGTCTGTCTGTCTGTCTGTCTGTCTGTCTGTCTGTCTGTCTGTTCTGTCTGTTGTCTGTTGTCTGTCTGTCTGTCTGTCTGTCTCTCCTCTCTCTCTCTCTCTCTCTCTCTCTCTCTCTCTCTCTCTCTCTCTCTCTCTCTTCTCTCTCTCTCTCTCTCTCTCTCTCTCTCCTCTCTCTCTCTCTCCTCTCTCTCCCTCCCCCCCTCTCTCCTCCCCCTCCCCCCCCCCCCCCCCCCCTCTCTCTTTTGCTAAGATCGTCGCGTGAGACGGGCTCCCAAAGCGGAAAATCTGAGAAGTTTGGCAAACAGCTGGACAGATTGGGCAGCTGGTGGGAAAAGGTGGCCGGTGGCCGTGGCGTGAGAGAGCAGCGTACCACGTAGCCAAAGCCCGGCACTGCAATCGAACGAGACTGACGCCCCCCCCCCCCCGCCACCTCACTCCCTCGTGCTCAGTGTCACTGCTCAGGAGAGACCGGGTGGTTTGGCTGTTCGTGGCTAGTAAGCAGCGTACTCGACCGGTCGCCGTTACCTCGCCTCGGATTCGTGGCGGTCCTGGGGTTGACAGACCACGGCGCAGCGGCGGCAGGGGCGGCGCGCGGGGGGCCGCGACGGCCTGCAGTAGCGCGCTCGCCCGCGGGCAGCGACGAGACAGCGGCCTTGTGGGCGGCTCCGGTCGCAGAGAGTAGTGACCCGTGACCCGTGACCCGTGACTCGTGACCCGGCCCGGTACGGTCCGGCCCGGCCCGATCCGGCTGGCAAAGCCATGACAAGTCCTTGCAGGTCGGACAGCACGTCTGCGGCTGATGTTGTGTGGTGGTTTAGGTACGGTGGAATTCGGTCACTCGGCGAGTGAACACGCGGGAACCGATCAGGGACATCAGGCGTGCTACACGCGGGGTCTCGGGCTTGAGACAAAGCGACAACGTTGGGAAGGGGGGTGGGGGGGGGGGGGGGGGGGGCGAGGGATGCGGGTGGAATGCTTAGCTGTAGGTGACGAGTTATGAACACATAGCTGACCAAGTGTCGACGAATTCATAGTCGCTCAAATGATCGAGGTCTGTCACATGAAATTTTGGGTGGACTGAAATAAGTAATGATGAGATGAAACAGGGGAATGATGATGTGGTGGAACAGGAGAAGGCAGGTCTGACATATCGTCAGTTTTGCAGCAGAACACACAACGCAGAATCACATCAGCTTGGGCGTCTTTATCGCTAGATGATACGGTGCGCACAATAGTCGCAGTGTGTCCACGATGATGTCAAAAGTCGTCAGCACGGCTGGCTAGACGATCTATTCGCGGCTCACGTGTTCGTGTGGTTCTGCTAGTGACCGCTCCCAGGAAATCGCACCTGCAAAAAATAGGGCTTTTGTGCTTGTGGCATGCAGCTAGAAGACGCCTTGACATTTGCCGAAAATAAACATCGAGAAATGGATGACGTGCCTCTTATCAGATTAGAACCACTGAATGCACTGTAAGCGGGACGACTTCCGCTTTGGTTACACCATATCGAACGAACGTTGCAACTTCGCTTACATGCGATGGACGAGCGATGTGGGAGCATCAACAGCTTCGACCAGCTACCAACCAAGGGCCTGTCGCCCTTCGAATACGGTTATTTGCTGGGGCGCTGTTGAAGCATGATATGTACTGCCCATCCGGGCCACTGTAATAATCTTGTGGCCCAGATGTGTTCCCGTTTCCTCACCAACCATCGAAACGAGCACTCCATTTGCCTCCCATTTCACGTGATCGTTGTCACCCGGGTGGCCGCCAGACCACGGCGCTGGGATTAGCAGGTCGTCAGTCGGGGTGTGTGGGAGCGATTCCCTCGCTCTCAGCTCCAATGAGCGCGGCTTGGAGCGCCGTCATCCCCCACGAGAACTGTCAGCTGGCCTGGACCGCTTGGCCGGGGCTCGGGACGTAATAGTTTTACGGTGATGGGGCACTCAGCCACCATCTGCTCATCAGGTGGGTTAGGTCACACAAGCGCCGTCATTAAACGTATGTCCGGGAGGACGTCCCGCGCGCGTCTCACTCGTGCCCGCCCGAATATCCGCACGTTCCATGTAAACACCTCCCGTCCGTCCACGTTCCATGTAAACACACCTTCCGTCCGTCCACGTACCATGTAATCGCAACTTCCGTCCGCCCACGTCCGCATGTAAACACAGCTGTCTCCAGTCCACGTCCGTGTTAAACGTACATTTCTGGCCTTCCGCATGCACGGCTGTATGTAAACATACGCTTCTGTCCATCCACGTCCGCATGGGAACACGCACTTCTGTCCGTCCGCATGCACGTCTGTTTGTAAACAGCCCCGCCGGCCACGCACACATCACGCCCGCCAAAACGGCCACGTGTTCCAACACTCTGTTTCATCGGACCGCATCTCGGGCCGGGGCCGCCTCCCGCCCGGCCCGACGAGCGGGCCGACGCCGGCGTCGCCGCCGACGCGGGGTCACGGACCGGCCGGCGGTCGATGGTTCGCTGCGTCGGGCCGCCGGAGATCGAGGCCCGACGACCCCGCTCTCGGCCCCGCATCCGGGCCCGCGCTGAGGTTCTGACCGGTCCAGGCCCGCTGCCGAGGACCCCGCGCAGCGGTGAGGGAGGCGGCGGAGGGCGTCCATGCGTACGCTCGAGTGTAGGTAGACGCACAGGGACCGATGACGGCATCGGTGTCCCGCGCGCGACGATATAGCGCGGGGTCGATGGCCAGGGATGTGACGTGCGTCCCGTCCACCGGCAGTCGACGGGAGTCGTCTCCAGTGGGTGACCGCTGCGCGACCTGTGCCTGCGTTAGAGGCGTGTGCGGCCTCCCGCACCCCACGCGAGCGGGCGTGCGTCGCGCGGTTCGCCTCCGTCACATGCGTGACGCGACGGGTGGGTCGTGCGTGCGTGTGCGTCGCCCTGCGGCCGCGGCCATATGTCGCCTGGCGGCACCGGCGTTATCAGAGCCCCTATTTGTGGCCGCCACCATTTGCAGCGGGCGCTTCGCGTAATACGGGGCAGTGGCGGCCGGCGGCGGCTGGACGGCGTTGATTTAGGTTACGGCCGTCGCCGGTGACGGCTGGGGCAGTCCCGGCGGCCGCGCGCCGCTCGGCGACGCCTCGACGTCCGCTGTCCGCCGGTCCCACCGCCTGCCGGCGTCGCTCGCAGCTGTCTTCACTACGGCAGCGCGGTGCTGCGGCCGAGCGTGAAAAGGGAGGCCGGCCGCCACGCGCCGCACGCCTGGGAGTGGGACCCGCCCGCCGCCATCTGGCGGACCGGCCGGAAATTATTCGTCCTCCGGCCGCCTTCCCTCTGAAAGTCCGCGGAGCATGACTGGCAAAACAGAGACAGCGGCGATGGGAAACAGCGGCCAAGCTTCTGCTGTGTTCCGTCAGCCCGCGGGCCTGCGCGACTGCTGAGGCTGGGTGAGCAGGTCCTTGCACCCGGCGCCGATGGTGGAGGACCGGATCGGGCCCACTTGCTTTGATAAGTCTTGCTGAAGGTATCGTGGAGTATAAACTCCAGGTAGGAGTTCGGCCGTTGCCGCATCACAGTCGCAGCGCTACGTGACGTCTGTGTCCGGCTTCCGTCCCGTCTCGGCGCACTTCGTGCGTTTGGTGTGGTCTCTAGCAAGTCTGAAACCTGCCACCTTGAACTCCTGGTCATCGAGTATGGGTGGGACATGCTTCCTGTACCTGAGCTCGCAAATACCGTCAGTTTGCAGCGAGTGCGACGCTTCCCCACGTACTACTTACCCAGCCGTCTTCTGTAGGTTTGAAAGCCTCAGGCACAGTTTCCGCACTGAAACAACCGTGTCTGGAATTTAGTTCCTTCGTGCCTTGCGGCACGCCTGACTGCCGGCAGTAAACCGTGAAAAGGTATTTAACCTTTGGGTCCCATTTCTGCCATTTGTGGAACACCTATGCAGGCGCTTAATGTACTCTTCAAGGATTGCAAATTGTTGTGTACTTCCACACAGTCCTGCACATCACTTTTTCTTTTTGTAATCAGGTCGTGAGCAAGCTGCTTCATCCATCGTCAGATTTCCTCAGGCGCTGTCACCCGTCCGGGTCGGGGAGAACGTTTTTTGTCCTTACTCATTCTTTCCATGCATTGCCATCGGCCCCCGGTCTTACCAATTTTGATCCCTCGCAAGCGGTTTTAAAGGGGAAGAGCGCTAGCCCGGCTGGTTCAGCGCTCGCTCACGACCGTGTGCGAATGGTGAATTGGAGTCTGGACAGTGGAGGGTATTTGACTGTCCCTCGGCAATGATCACCTTGATATACTGCCGCGCTCCAGACTTGTTATATTTCTACCCGTCGGAAGACAACCCACAAACATTTGCAAAAACACACACCTTCCTTGGTTCTCCTCGCTGCCACCCCCCTCATCACACGCTCCGGGTGTGTCAGCGCAGTCGTCCGGCGCGGCGGCGCCGCGTCGGCGCGTGACGGCCGGGCCGTCACGGTTCGACGGCGCCGCTTCCGCCGGCGGCGAGCCCACGGCCGCCCGCAACGGGACCCGGCCGGGCCGTGGCCGGCGGCGGGCGCGGGGCCGAGCTCCGCACCCGCCTCCAGGCCGCCGCCGGGCGCCGACGTACGTAATAACCCGCCGGCGGAGAGAGGATGAGCGCGGCAACGGCCGGGGCAAAAAAACGGCGCATCGAAGCGCGCGCGCCGCCGCCCCGCCGGGAGGGGAACGGTGCGGCGGTGGCGTCAGCGGCGCGCCGGGGACGAAAGACGGGGCGAAGCGGATGGATTCTCTGAGATGACGTTTGGAAACCCATGATGTCAATGTGTGACACATCAGTGGTCGCGATGGTTTCGGATGAAGGATGAAGCGCGTTGGTGGGAACGGCCAGGCCACTAAGCGCCACATCCCTCTTTTTCTACTCATCGACGCCTGTCAAACATCCTTCCAAGCAACATCTTCCTTGTCAACAAGCCGCGGCCCACAAACCTCCGCCGCCCGCTGCAAAGCTAACAGACGCAACTGTCCACCGCCAGAAAGTCCCCATCGCGATGGGCTACGATGTGGACCACCCCCGGTTGTTCCGCCGAGGTCATCCCTTCCGGCCCGGGGGAGTGGCGCAGCGCAGAGAGTCCGCGCGCCGCATTCCACACGGCTCGAAAAGTGGAGCGTCCAGCCGGCGCGGCGGCGGCGCCTGGCGCTGGCGGGCCATTAGAGCGATGCGTTCACCCCGCTCAGAATGCGTGGCTGTCAGGAGCCGCGGCTCCGCGGCGCGCGTGCGGCGGATGGCGGCATTTAGATACCGCCGCGCGGGACGCGCCGCTGGCGTGCCCGAGGTGTGGCTGCGTGGGCGGGTCGCGTGCCGGCGGCGGCGGCGGCGCGAGGGTGCGCGGTCATGCTGGGGCAATGTGAGCAGTCGCGGCGATGGTAAGCCCCTGTGAACTGGTGCCGAGTTACCCGGCCTGGCGCCGTTGGTGCCGGGGTGCGTGGTGACGGCTGGTCTCACCACTTGCCGCGCCAAGACGATGCTCTGAAATCGATCGCGGCTGCAGGCTGGGGCTTCGATATCGCAGTGCGCGTGACTTCTCCTCCTGCCACCGCTGCACCGCCGTCCCGACTGCCGTCACTGCTGTGTCGCCGGCGCTCTCACGATCTCCGTGTGTGACGATTACATTCTCACCATCACCGTTGCGCTGGCGCGGTGCAACACTCTCATCACTGCCGGTAACGCCCACCAACACGCTGTGCTAGTGAACAGGAATGTTCTCACTTCCTCCGCCCCACCCATGATGATGTCACGAGCATCGCTGTTCTGGTGAATGAGGTATTCAGGCCGCCGTCACTGCGTTGGTGCAGGGCGACGCTGTCACCGCCAGTGTTGTGCCGGTGACACGGACCTCTGCCGCTGTGCCGGTGACGCTCACCTCCGCCGCTGTGCCAGTGACATTTACCTCCGCCGCTGTGCCGGTGACACTCACCTCTGCCGCTGTGCCGGTGACACTCACCTCCGCCGCTGTGCCGGTAGCACCCACCTCCTCCGTTGTGCCGGTGACACTCCGCCTCCGCTGCTATGCCGGTAACACTCACCTCCACCGCTGCGCCGGTGACACTCACCTCCGCCACTGTGCCGGTAACACTCACCTCCGCTGCTATGCCGGTGACACCCACCTCCACCGTTGTGCCGGTGACACTCCGCCTCCGCTGCTATGCCGGTAACACTCACCTCCACCGCTGCGCCGGTGACACTCACCTCCACCGTTGTGCCGGTGACACTCCGCCTCCGCTGCTATGCCGGTGTCACTTACTTCCACCGCTGTGCCGGTGACACTCACCTCCGCTGCTATGCCGGTGCTGGGTTTCCGCCGCCGCGAGCGGCTGGTCACGGCAGGCGCGCTCCGCCAAATTAATTGCCGTCGCCGCTCTGACGGGCAGATTGAACAAAACAAGCGCCCCGGTGGGGTGGCGGCGGGCCTGCGGGCTCATCTTACGGCCGGTGCGCCACCGGAGCACCGCCTCGCGCGCCGCCGCCGCCGCGCCTCTGCCAGAGGGCTTGGCGTTGCTCTTTTCGGGCGTTGAATCGAGGTGTAAATACACAACGTGGCGTCCGAAGCCCATTGCTAGGTCAGTAGGCGACGGGCCCAGCCTTTAATAAATAAGCGAAGTGGAAAACCGGGGGAAGCAGAGCTGGATGGAGCACGACATTCCTTTGTATCGCTGCCATGGTAGCAAGGCGGATGTATTGGGATGAACGCGCCGCGGAAAACGCGAGGGGTCGGGGTTCATACGGTGGCGAGCGCTGCATATGTACGCCGAGGTCTGGGTTCATACGATAGCGGGCGCTGCATATGCACGCCAGGGTCTGGGTTCATACGATAGCGGGCGCTGCATATGCACGCCGGGGTCTGGGTTCATACGATAGCGGGCGCTGCATATGCACGCCAGGGCCTGGGTTCATACGGTAGCGGGCGCTGCATATGCACGCCAGGGCCTGGGTTCATACGGTAGCGAGCGCTGCGCATGTACGCCAGGGTCTGGGTTCATACGGTAGCGAGCGCTGCGCATGTACGACTGCGGAAGCAGGCTGGTAGCGTGTGGTCGTGGACACCCACTGATTACTCCCAGTGAGCGGTTCACTGCTTGCTCACAGCGCATGGTCGCTATAATCAGAGCCTGGTGGGAATCCGGTCCTGTATAACGGATGTCATTATCGAGACACGTGATTTATAGCCGTGCAAGTTTGTTACAATCCATTGGAGATCTACGAGCGCTACGAGCTGGCTGTCTGTCGTAACCTTGAGCTTTAGAATTTGATGGACTGTGCAATAACTGATTGGTGTCTTGGAAGGCTGATCGGCGGCTTTCCGTAATTCCTTCTATAATTTTATCGCTTCGGAATAAAAGTTCCGGCTTCTTTTGATTCGCGGAAAGAAGACGAGTCAACCTAACCAACCCGTTTTAGCTTCAAGTGCTTGAACTGAAAGTCTGTTAACTCGGAACCAAGCTCCAGAAGTCGGTATGGCATTATTCATCACTATCCAATGAAGTTCTGTCTCACAGTACACCGGCCATTGGAGCTGGCGCTCCGAGTCATATTGATGACATTGTCTCCGCTCAGAGCTGTCACACGCCACACGTTCAGAGTAGTCACCCACGGGCTTCCGTCGCATGTGACACAACGCGACGCCGTTGTATGAGCCCTGGCGTCTTCGCGAATGCTGCAATGCGTGTATATATTACTTCACCTTCGACGCAACTGATAAGCGCGCCTGGCTATGCTCTCTGGCAACGCAGACATGCGGACTGATTTGGAATCTTGTAGGGTTCATTGCGACTAGGATCCAGACACCGGACTATGGGGCTCACTTCACAGGTCGTTTGCCATCTGCCTCACTATCTGCTCCACTTAAGTGTTTGGAACATAAATATTCGCGCTCAGTGACGAATTTCATTACTCGTGTGTTCTACTTTGCGTAGGCATGCTGTCCACTGTAGCAGGCTTTGAATAATATTGATTACATTTAATAACTGCGGTGTAAAAGACGTTTTTGCGCACAGTGGCCACACTAACTGTGCTTCTATAAAACTCCAGTCA
>NW_023596136.1:27156823-27178311 GCF_011947565.3 Pollicipes pollicipes | reverse complement strand
TTCGCTAAGATCGTCGCGTGAGACGGGCTCCCAAAGCGGAAAATCTGAGAAGTTTGGCAAACAGCTGGACAGATTGGGCAGGCTGGTGGGAAAAGGTGGCCGGTGGCCGTGGCGTGAGAGAGCAGCGTACCACGTAGCCAAGCCCGGCACTGCAATCGAACGAGACTGACGCCCCCCCCCCCCCGCCACCTCACTCCCTCGTGCTCAGTGTCACTGCTCAGGAGAGACCGGGTGGTTTTGGCTTGTTCGTGGCTAGTAAGCAGCGTACTCGACCGGTCGCCGTTACCTCGCCTCGGATTCGTGGCGGTCCTGGGGTTGACAGACCACGGCGCAGCGGCGGCAGGGGCGGCGCGCGGGGGGCCGCGACGGCCTGCAGTAGCGCGCTCGCCCGCGGGCAGCGACGAGACAGCAGCCTTGTGGGCGGCTCCGGTCGCAGAGAGTAGTGACCCGTGACCCGTGACCCGTGACTCGTGACTCGTGACCCGGCCCGGTCCGGTCCGGCCCGGCCCGATCCGGCTGGCAAAGCCATGACAAGTCTCTGCAGGTCGGACAGCACGTCTGCGGCTGATGTTGTGTGGTGGTTTAGGTACGGTGGAATTCGGTCACTCGGCGAGTGAACACGCGGGAACCGATCAGGGACATCAGGCGTGCTACACGCGGGGGTCTCGGGCTTGAGACAAAGCGACAACGTTGGGAAGGGGGGTGGGGGGGGGGGGGGGCGAGGGATGCGGGTGGAATGCTTAGCTGTAGGTGACGAGTTATGAACACATAGCTGACCAAGTGTCGACGAATTCGTAGAGTCGATCAAATGATCGAGGTCTGTCACATGAAATTTTGGGTGGACTGAAATAAGTAATGATGAGATGAAACAGGGGAATGATGATATGATGGAACAGGAGAAGGCAGGTCTGACATATCGTCAGTTTTGCAGCAGAACACACAACGCAGAATCACATCAGCTTGGGCGTCTTTGTCGCTAGATGATACGGTGCGCACAATAGTTGCAGTGTGTCCACGATGATGTCAAAAGTCGTCAGCACGGCTGGCTAGACGATCTATTAGCGGCTCACGTGTTCGTGTGGTTCTGCTAGTGACCGCTCCCAGGAAATCGCACCTGCAAAAAATAGGGCTTTTGTGCTTGTGGCATAAAGCTAGAAGACACCTTGACATTTGCCGAAAATAAACATCGAGCAATGGATGACGTGCCTCTTATCAGATTAGAACCACTGAATGCACTGTAAGCGGGACGACTTCCGCTTTGGTTACACCATATCGAACGATCGTTGCAACTTCGCTTACATGCGATGGACGAGCGATGTGGGAGCATCAACAGCTTCGACCAGCTACCAACCAAGGGCCTGTCGCCCTTCGAATACGGTTATTTGCTGGGGCGCTGTCGAAGCATGATATGTGCTGCCCATCCGGGCCACTGTAATAATCTTGTGGCCCAGATGTGTTCCCGTTTCCTCACCAACCATCGAAACGAGCACTCCATTTGCCTCCCATTTCACGTGATCGTTGTCACCCGGGTGGCCGCCAGACCACGGCGCTGGGATTAGCAGGTCGTCAGTCGGGGTGTGTGGGAGCGATTCCCTCGCTCTCAGCTCCAATGAGCGCGGCTTGGAGCGCCGTCATCCCCCACGAGAACTGTCAGCTGGCCTGGACCGCTTGGCCGGGGCTCGGGACGTAATAGTTTTACGGTGATGGGGCACTCAGCCGCCATCTGCTCATCAGGTGGGTTAGGTCACACAAGCGCCGTCATTAAACATATGTCCGGGAGGACGTCCCGCGCGCGTCTCACTCGTGCCCGCCCGAATGTCCGCACGTTCCATGTAAACACACCTTCCGTCCGTCCACGTTCCATGTAAACACACCTTCCGTCCGTCCACGTACCATGTAAACGCAACTTCCGTCCGCCCACGTCCGCATGTAAACACAGCTGTCACCAGTCCACGTCCGTATTAAACGTACATTTCTGGCCGTCCGCATGCACGGCTGTATGTAAACACACGCTTCTGTCCATCCACGTCCGCATGGGAACACGCGCTTCTGTCCGTCAGCATGCACGTCTGTTTGTAAACAGCCCCGCCGGCCACGCACACATCACGCCCGCCAAAACGGCCACGTGTTCCAACACTCTGTTTCATCGGACCGCATCTCGGGCCGGGGCCGCCTCCCGCCCGGCCCGACGAGCGGGCCGACGCCGGCGTCGCCGCCGACGCGGGGTCACGGACCGGCCGGCGGTCGATGGTTCGCTGCGTCGGGCCGCCGGAGATCGAGGCCCGACGACCCCGCTCTCGGCCCCGCATCCGGGCCCGCGCTGAGGTTCTCACCGGTCCAGGCCCGCTGCCGAGGGCCCCGCGCAGCGGTGAGGGAGGCGGCGGAGGGCGTCCATGCGTACGCTCGAGTGTAGGTAGACGCACAGGGACCGGTGACGGCATCGGTGTCCCGCGCGCGACGATGTAGCGCGGGGTCGATGGCCAGGGATGTGACGTGCGTCCCGTCCACCGGCAGTCGACGGGAGTCGTCTCCAGTGGGTGACCGCTGCGCGACCTGTGCATGCGTTGGAGGCGTGTGCGACCTCCCGCACCCCACGCGAGCGGGCGTGTGTCGCGCGGTTCGCCTCCGTCACATGCGTGACGCGACGGGTGGGTCGTGCGTGCGTGTTGTGGCGTCGCCCTGCGGCCGCGGCCATATGTCGCCTGGCGGCACCGGCGTTATCAGAGCCCCTATTTGTGGCCGCCACCATTTGCAGCGGGCGCTTCACGTCATACGGGGCAGTGGCGGCCGGCGGCGGCTGAACGGCGTTGATTTAGGTTACGGCCGTCGCCGGTGACGGCTGGGGCGGTCCCGGCGGCCGCGCGCCGCTCGGCGACGCCTCGACGTCCGCTGTCCGCCGGTCCCACCGCCTGCCGGCGTCGCTCGCAGCTGTCTTCACTACGGCAGCGCGGTGCTGCGGCCGAGCGTGAAAAGGGAGGCCGGCCGCCACGCGCCGCACGCCTGGGAGTGGGACCCGCCCGCCGCCATCTGGCGGACCGGCCGGAAATTATTCGTCCTCCGGCCGCCTTCCCTCTGAAAGTCCGCGGAGCATGACTGGCAAAACAGAGACAGCGGCGATGGGAAACAGCGGCCAAGCTTCCGCTGTGTTCCGTCAGCCCGCGGGCCTGCGCCATCGCTGAGGCTGGGTGAGCAGGTCCTTGCACCCGTCGCCGATGGTGGAGGACCGGATCGGGCCCACTTGCTTTGATAAGTCTTGCTGAGGGTATCGTGGAGTATAAACTCCAGGTAGGAGTTCGGCCGTTGCCGCATCACAGACGCAGCGCTACGTGACGTCTGTGTCCGGCTTCCGTCCCGTCTCGGCGCACTTCGTGCGTTTGGTGTGGTCTCTAGCAAGTCTGAAACCTGCCACCTTGAACTCCTGGTCATCGAGTATGGGTGGGACATGCTTCCTGTACCTGAGCTCGCAAATACCGTCAGTTTGCAGCGAGTGCGACGCTTCCCCACGTACTACTTACCCAGCCGTCTTCTGTAGGTTTGAAAGCCTCAGGCACAGTTTCCGCACTGAACAACCGTGTCTGGAATTTAGTTCCTTCGTGCCTTGCGGCACCGCCTGACTGCCGGCAGTAAACCGTGAAAAGGTATTTAACCTTTGGTGTCCCATTTCTGCCATTTGTGGAACACCGATGCAGGCGCTTAATGTACTCTTCAAGGATTGCAAATTGTTGTGTACTTCCACACAGTCCTGCACATCACTTTTCCTTTTTGTAACTCAGGTCGTGAGCAAGCTGCCTTCATCCATCATCAGATTTCCTTCAGGCGCTGTCACCCGTCCGGGTCGGGGAGAACGTTTTTTGTTCCTTGCTCATTTCTTTCCATGCATTGCCATCGGCGTCTTACCAATTTTGATCCCTCGCAAGCGGTTGAAGGGGAAGGGCGTAGCTCGGCTGGTTTCAGCGCTCGCTCACGACCGTGTGCCGAATGGTGAATTGGAGTCTGGACAGTGGAGGTATTTGACTGTCCTCGGCATGATCGCCTTGATATACTGCCGCGCTCCAGACTTGTTATATTTATACCCGTCGGAAGACAACCCACAAAACATTTGCAAAAACACACCCTTCCTTGGTTCTCCTCGCTGCCACCACCTCATCACACTCTCCGGTGTCAGCGCGTCGTCCGGCGCGGCGGCGCCGCGTCGGCGCGTGCCGGCCGGGCGTCACGGTCTACGGCGCCGCTTCCGCCGGCGGCGAGCCCACGGCCGCCCGCAACGGGACCCGGCCGGGCCGTGGCCGGCGGCGGGCGCGGGGCCGAGCTCCGCGCCCGCCTCCAGGCCGCCGCCGGGCGCCGCGTAATAACCCGCCGGCGGAGATGAGCGCGGCGCGGCCGGGGCAAAAACGGCGCATCGAAGCGCGCGCGCCGCCGCCGCCGCCGGGAACGGTGCGGCGGTGGCGTCAGCGGCGCGCCGGGGACGAAAGACGGAGCGAAGCGGATGGATTCTCTGAGATGACGTTTGGAAACCCGTCAATGTGTGACACATCAGTGGTCGCGATGGTTTTGGCTGAAGGATGAAGCGCGTTGGTGGGAACAGCCAGGTCACTAAGCGTCACATCCTTCTTTTTCTACTCATCGACGCCTGTCAAACATCCTTCCGAGCAACATCTTCCTTGTCAACAAGCCGCGGCCCACAAACCTCCGCCGCCCGCTGCAAAGCTAACAGACGCAACTGTCCACCGCCAGAACGTCCCATCGCGATGGGCTACGATGTGGACCACCCGGTCGTTCCGCCGAGGTCATCCCTTCCGGCCCGGGGGCGTGGCGCAGCCGCAGAGCGTCCGCGCGCCGCCTTCCCACACGGCTCGAAAAGTGGAGCGTCCAGCCGGCGCGGCGGCGGCGCCTGGCGCTGGCGGGCCATTAGAGCGATGCGTTCGCCCGCTCAGAATGCGTGGCTCGTCAGGAGCCGCGGCTCCGCGGCGCGCGTGCGGCGGATGGCGCTTTAGATATCGCCGCGCGGGACGCGCCGCTGGCGTGTCCGAGGTGTGGCTGCGTGGGCGGGTCGCGTGCCGGCGGCGGCGGCGGCGCGCGGGCGCGCGGTCATGCTGGGGTAATGTGAGCAGTCGCGGCGACGGTGAGCCCCTGTGAACTGGTGCCGAGTTACCCGGCCCGGCGCCGTTGGTGCCGGGATGCTGACGGCTGGTCTCACCACTTGCCGCGCCAAGACGATGCTCTGAAATCGATCGCGGCTGCAGGCTGGGGCTTTGATATCGCAGTGCGCGTGACTTCTCCTCCTGCGACCGCTGCGCCGCCGTCCCGACTGCCATCACTGCGATGTCGCCGGCGCTCTCACGATCTCCGTGCGTGACGATTACATTCTCACCATCACCGTTGCGCTGGCGCGGTGCAATATTCTCATCACTGCCGGTAACGCCCACCAACACGCTGTGCTAGTGAACAGGAATGTTCTCACTTCCTCCGCTCCACCCATGATGATGTCACGAACGTCGCTGTTCTGGTGAATGAGGTATTCAGGCCGCCGTCACTGCGTTGGTGCAGGGCGACGCTGTCACCGCCAGTGTTGTGCCGGTGACACTGACCTCTGCCGCTGTGCCGGTGACACTCACCTCCGCCGCTGTGCCAGTGACACTTACCTCCGCCGCTGTGCCGGTGACACTCACCTCCGCCGCTGTGCCGGTGACACTCACCTCCGCCGCTGTGCCGGTAGCACCCACCTCCTCCGTTGTGCCGGTGACACTCCGCCTCCGCTGCTATGCCGGTAACACTTACTTCCACCGCTGTGCCGGTAACACTCACCTCCGCCACTGTGCCGGTAACACTCACCTCCGCTGCTATGCCGGAGACACCCACCTCCACCGTTGTGCCGGTGACACTCCGCCTCCGCTGCTATGCCGGTAACACTCACCTCCACCGCTGCGCCGGTGACACTTACTTCCACCGCTGTGCCGGTGACACTCACCTTCGCTGCTGTGCCGGTGACACTCACCTCCGCTGCTATGCCGGTGCTGGGTTTCCGCCGCCGCGAGCGGCTGGTCACGGCAGGCGCGCTCCGCCAAATTAATTGCCGTCTCCGCTCTGACGGGCAGATTGAACAAAACAAGCGCCCCGGTGGGGCGGCGGCGGGCCTGCGGGCTCATCTTACGGCCGGTGCGCCACCGGAGCACCGCCTCGCGCGCCGCCGCCGCCGCGCCTCTGCCAGAGGGCTTGGCGTTGCTCTTTTCGGGCGTTGAATCGAGGTGTAAATACACAACGTGGCGTCCGGAGCCCATTGCTAGGTCAGTAGGCGACGGGCCCAGCCTTTAATAAATAAGCGAAGTGGAAAACCGGGGGAAGCAGAGCTGGATGGAGCACGACATTCCTTTGTATCGCTGCCATGGTAGCAAGGCGGATGTATTGGGATGAACGCGCCGCGGAAAACGCGAGGGGTCGGGGTTCATACGGTGGCGAGCGCTGCATATGTACGCCGAGGTCTGGGTTCTTACGATAGCGGGCGCTGCATATGCACGCCAGGGTCTGGGTTCATACGATAGCGGGCGCTGCATATGCACGCCAGGGCCTGGGTTCATACGGTAGCGGGCGCTGCACATGCACGCCAGGGTCTGGGTTCATACGATAGCGGGCGCTGCATATGTACGCCAGGGTCTGGGTTCATACGATAGCGGGCGCTGCACATGTACGCCTGTGGAAGCGGGCTGTTGGCGTGTGGTCGTGGACACTCACTGATTACTCCCAGTGAGCGGTCCACTGCTTGCTCACAGCGCATGGTCGCTATAATCAGAGCCTGGTGGGAATTCGGTCCTGTATAACGGATGTCATTATCGAGACACGTGATTTATAGCCGTGTAAGTTTGTTACAATCCGTTGGAGATCTACGAGCGCTACGAGCTGGCTTTCTATCGTAACCTTGAGCTTTAGAATTTGATGGACTGTGCAATAACTGATTGGTGTCTTGGAAGGCTGATCGGCGGCTTTCCGTAATTCCTTCTATAATTTTATCGCTTTGGAATAAAAGTTCCGGCTTCTTTTGATTCGCGGAAAGAAGACGAGTCAACCTAACCAACCCGTTTTAGCTTCAAGCGCTTGAACTGAAAGTCTGTTAACTCGGAACCAAGCTCCAGAAGTCGGTATGGCATTATTCATCACTATCCAATGAAGTTCTGTCTCACAGTACACCGGCCATTGGAGCTGGCGCTCCGAGTCATACTGATGACATTGTCTCCGCTCAGAGCTGCCACACGTTCAGAGTTGTCACCCACGGGCTTCCGTCCCACGTGACACAATGCGACGCCGTTGTGTGTGCCCTGGCGTCTTCGCGAATGCTGCAATGCGTGTATATATTACTTCACCCTCGACGCAACTGATTAGCGTGCCTGGCTATGCTCTCTGACAACGCAGACATGTGGAGTGGTTTGGAATCGTGCAGGGTCCATTGCGACTAGGAGCCGGGCACCGGACGATGGGTCGCACTTCACAGGTCGTTTGCTATCTGCCTCACTATCTGCTCCACTAAAGTGTTTGGAACATAAATATTCGCGCCCGGTGACGAATTTCATTACTCGTGTGTTCTACTTTGCGTAGGCATGCTGTCTACTGTAGCAGGTTTTGAATAATGTTGATTACATTCAATAACTGCAGTGTGAATGAAGTTTTTGTGCGCAGTGGCCACACTAACCTGTGCTTCTATAAACTCCAGTCACCGTGATCATCATTTAACCTAAAGCTTGAAATTACCGGAAGGCAACATGTCACTACGTAACTCGGTTGATAGTTCTGGATTATTTGACAATCGTCAGCTGCGCATTACATATGCGAATAGCTGACCTAGATGGTAGAGACTTCTGTTACGAAAGCGATCTGTTCCTTGTCAGTTCCTTGCCTTCGACAAAAAAATATATGCCCTGGGCTTGTAACATGTTACGTAACACCGGAAAACACGCGCTGATGCCCGGTTACATGGGCGGCCAGTTGGCGCGGCTAGCCCGAGTCCCGTGCTGAAGTATGGTATGTGTGATAACAGGCTGAGTGCGGAGACCATTCGAAGCATATTGTGCTGGCAGGAACTGTCATACAGCTGAATGTGACGCCGCTGTGTCTTATGTGGTACGATGGCGTCGTCAGCCGTTTCAGGAAGGCGAGGAACACCATTATCTTAACCTCACCTCATTAGCGATACAAATATCCCAGGCGGGTATGCCGCTTGCCTTTCAAAGCCTGCCTGAATAGTTGGGCACGTGTGAGGAGTCGGGACAAAGCACGAGAAACCGGTTCTTTGCCTCACGGCCACAGAGGAGCTCTGTTGCGTCGACGTAAACTGACGTTGTGGAAAGTACTTAACCCCCGTAGTTTCGACCTTTTCCGGGCTCGTGCTGAGTCATGGTCGCCCGTTGCTTCCAGTTATTCGTGCACGTTACGGCAGTCCCCCCCCCCCCCGAGCCGTCCAGTTTGGCGGCATGCGGTCGTGATATTTCGCCTTGCTGACCTAGTTAAGACCGGAAATTACTCTCCAGGGTGTCCTCCATCCTGACTGCGCTGGCTCAGGCGGACTCTGTGCTCTAACCCGGAAGATATTTCATCGCTGCTCGGACCGGGGCCCCGATCCCCACCTCTGATGTTGTGCTCGGACCGGGGCTCCGATCCCCACCTCTGATGTTGTGCTCGGACCTGATGTTGTGCTCGGACCGGGGCTCCGATCCCCACCTCTGATGTTGTGCTCGGACCGGGGCTCCGATCCCCACCTCTGATGTTGTGCTCGGACCGGGGCCCCGATCCCCACCTCTGATGTCGTGCTCGGACCGGGGCCCCGGTCCCCACCTCTGACGTCGTGCTCGGACCGGGGCCCCGATCCCCACCTCTGATGTCGTGCTCGGACCGGGGCCCCGATCCCCACCTCTGATGTGGTCGCCACAACTCACTGGATTGGCTGAAGGCGGGGCGATGCGACAAACGACACCAAATACGGCCAATTGAGCATCTAACTTACCCGGCGGGCGTGCTACATAGAAGTGCCCCGACTTTCGGACGCTTACCTCCGTGCTATTATAATTTTGTCAATTCACGTGAACGTGTATTGATCACTGCCAGCAGCTGCAGCACATTTTCCCGTATTTGCTTGATGCTGTTTTCCTGTAAACTTGCGCCGTGATAATGTGGATAATCTTGATAAATAATCTTGATAATCGTGATAAACTAACCCCGAAGATAATCTAAACCGTGTGCGGTGGCACCCAGCGCCCCATGTGCCAGAGCAGGCCGTCTGTTGACCCCGACCCGTTACCGTCAGGGCACCACGTGCCGGCCCAAGCAATGACCTGACCTCTTGCCGTCGTCCACAGAGCCGTCATGTAACCCGGCCGCCGGCGCCATGTTCCTGAACCCGTGGTACGCGAACCTGGGCCCGTCGGCCGGCGACGGCTCGGCCGTGCCCTCGGCCTCGCCCAGCACGTCCGAGGCCGAGTCCTCGACGTGCCCGTCGCCGCGGCCCGAACGGCACCGGCTGCGGCCGGGCTGGACGGCCCACCACACCGAAGACGGCAGGCGCTTCTACTGCAAGTGAGTGCCGGCTCTCCGAGGCGGCCGCGGGCCTGTGTATTGAGTGGCCGTGGTCTCCGCGCTTCTGCTGTGTGGGCGTTGCTGTTGTCAGCTGTTTGAAATTACGCCTTGTCTGTTGGATTTGTAATGCAGCTCCCTGTGGACGTACAATTATTTAGTCTGCGCTTGTGTATGTTCGCGTGAGCATTTCAATTTGAGTCGCGTCTGCACTTGCATTTGTGTCTGCATCTACATTCAGATGAGTCCACTCAACAGCGAGGCTGTTGGGCAGGCTGAGATGAGCGCCCGAGGATGCGCTCCCTGGTGAACTGCGCAGTCGTGAGCCGCTCGAGCTCGGGGGGGGGGGGGGGGTGAGCCGGGGCCGAAAGTCAGCCAGTTGAGCTGCAGCAGAGCGATCAGCGCTGGCTGATCCCCTGAGCCGCTCCATTTGGAGTCGTTCGTTCAGCGGCTTTGTTCACAGCGTCTTTTGCCGGGTGGATTCGTTCAAGATCGTCCATTCAGCGCTGTGGGCGGCGTGATTTGGTGGGGGTGATGAGTTCCCGAGGTCAGCGTGATTTGGTGGGGGTGATGAGTCCCCGGGGTCAGCGTGATTTGGTGGGGGTGATGAGTCCCCGGGGTCAGCGTGATTTGGTGGGGGTGATGAGTCCCTGAGGTCAGCGTGATTTGGTGGGGGTGATGAGTCCCCGAGGTCAGCGTGATTTGGTGGGGGGGGGGATGAGTCCCCGAGGCCAGCGTGATTTGGTGGGGGTGATGAGTCATGACTCGCGACCGCGTTCCTCCCATGATCGTCAACAGCGCGACAGAGCCAATCACATCTCGACAATGTCCAGCTGCCATGCTCCCAACAACTCACGTCGACAAGCGAGTGACTGGCCGCTCTGGCTCTTGTCCCCGGCTGTCCTCTGCCGGGGGACGGGAGGGGGGAGAGAGGGGGGGGGGGGGGGCAGGCGGCCAGACGGCGCGGCGCCTTCGCCGGCCGGGCGGGTCGGCCGGCGGTGGACCAGACTGATCCGCAGACCGGCTGGCCGTGAGCGCATCCGGCTTCCGCCCGCGGCTCTCGTGGGACGCCCCGCGCGCCCGCCCTGCAGACCGAGTCGGCCGCTCTGGACGGTCATCACATCACGACGCCACAGCCATCGCGGCCATCGCTGCGCCGCTAACGAGCGGCGAGCACGAGCTGGCTCGTCCAGGCCGGGGCTCGTTCGCGTCCGCCGTCGCCCTGCGTCCAGCCGGCGCCGGCCACAGTGGCCGCGGACGCGGGGCCCGCCAGCCGGCCGCGCGTGCGGCGCATGGACGACCGTCATTCTCCGCACGCCCCTCATCGCTCGTGCAATTACGTCGCGGCGATGGCTGAGGAATGGCCGTGAATTATTTGGCGGTGGCTATTTCGCGGCTGGGCCGGACCTGATTCGACTCCGGTCGACGTTCATTCTTCGGCGCGGCTGGCTCGTTGGGATTCGGCCCGGCGCGACGAAAAGTGGCCGCTCGCTGAGATACGAGCGCGCCGGAGAAAGGTGCTTATTAATCTACAACTATCTTGAACCGGGCGCCGAGTACCCTCTCAGTCGCGGCGGAAACTTTCACAGAGAGCCCGGCTCTTAAGTCGCCGTGAACGAGCTTATGTAAGTAATGAGATCTGATCTCGGAGGCTGCGAAGCCGGGCTCGGCGTCATGCGATATGTCGCGCCGCGCGGGTCTGGGGACTACGTCACTCGCGGAGCGCCGAGCCTCGGCCATGAAATCCGACGCTTTGAGCTCACCCAGATATGGGCGGGTGGCTGGCTACGCATTCCACTCAGGATATCCGAGCGATCCGTGCTGGAAATTGCGCGTCGGGCGCGCGCGCCACACGTTCGAAACGCTGCCGACTTCGAAGCGGGAACCTGGAGACGGTTTGGACGCTGAACCCTGCTTCACTGCTGGCACACCCATGATATCACTGAAATGTTCTATAAATGTGCTCCTTTAGCCGTTAAACGTCCGTTGAGCTTAAACACAGTACTGGACCTTGAACAGGTCCGGGGATAGCCCCGTATGTCGACACCCGACCAGCCCATCATTGTTGGGCGCCCCAAGCTTCTCCGGCTCCGTGAGATATCTGGGTGTAGTCCAGACCACTCCGTATAGTGGGAGCTGCGGGAACAGCCAGTACAATGAACAGATGGACCATGCGTCTCCCATGTGGGGCTATCTCCGGGCTTGCACGCGCGCTCCCAGTGATGCGTGTGGATAAGTCCGCCTTGTGCGGCCGCAGCCGGATTCACGCTCGCGTGCATGTGATTGGGCAGGCGAAGGCGGGAGGCGGCGTCTGCACCGCGGCTGCTGCCACAGAGCCTACGCATCTCCGTTGTGATAATATTAAGATGCGCTGGCTTGATTATTGGTGAGGTAGTGAGGTTACAGTGCATAAATTAGATCATTACATTGCGTCCACTGCTGATTGCCTGAATAATTTCTTTCTCAAACGTGGCTAAGAAGTGTAACTATTCAGGTCGTCTTTTGTTTTTGATCTTGCAACTAGAAAATGCATGCGCAGAAAATGCAACGTAGAAAATCCATGTAATCTTGTACTCGATTACTGGATTTGTGGTCCTGTTCCTACGTTCAGAAGTAATCAAGGTACAGTCAACGGCACATTTCTGTGCCCGTGCAGCATGGATGATCGTGGTCTTGAGTATGTGCCGAAATCCATGCATCATACAGGTTAACTTGAGAGGGGACTATCGCCCATTCCAAAAGACGTGACACGACTTGGCGATCCCTGGCGTCGCATTTGTAACTCCGCCAGCAATCAGTACCCGTTTCTGCGAGGCCCAGTGCTGGTGGTTTTCTCTTCATTCGCCGCCTCCTCCGGGCCGTCCGACGTAAGTTATGTTTATTTCGTTATCTGCTGTCGGCAGTTGCGAGTCGGCCGGTGGTGAAGTGGCCGTCGCAGGACGGAGCGGCGGCTGAGGCAGCAGCCAGCTGGCTAATTTGCCACGGCGCCTGCTCGCCTTCCGCAGCCCTTAGTTGTAATTTCGCCGTCATTCTTCATCTGGTTTGACAGCGGACGGGCAGAGCAATTCTTGCTCTGAGGCAGCGTGGCTGAAAACTGTTCTTCCTACAACACTGCTACATGGACAGACGCGTGCACACAACCTCTCCTTGCGTGTGTTGAACACACACGCATTTCGCAGCGGTCCCGGTCGCACCCGTGCCAGACCGTGCCCTCCCTACACAGCCCCCCCCCCCCCCCGCTGACCCCGGAGCCCCGTCCAGGCCGCGCGCGCCCGCTCCGGCTGCACCTCTGCCCAACTGCGGCGGTCCAATCAGCCGCGGTCGGCGCGGCGCGCCGGAAGTGCCGCACCCGCCGGTCGTTTGTCGCCGGGTCCGGCCACCTCGGCGGAACTCGTCGCAGGCGGCGTCGCCTTGATTGGCCGCGCGTCGTTACCGACTGCCGGTCGGCGGCCCCATTTTTCAAACTCAGCGTCGGCTGACGCGTCCGCGACGGTCGATCTTCCAGGCGACAGTTTGTCGGCCATTAGGTCCTGGGCTCGGTCGTGTTTGGGTCACTGGACCGTAGGCGTGGTGCTTCAGACATCTCGATGCTGTGCGCCTTTTAGCGGGCTTTCCCTTGTTTGGATTTTGTAGTTGTCGATGTTCGAGATAAAGCTCTTTCAGTCTTGATAACATTTACTGCTCTACTGGCGTCTTGGAATTTCGATGCGACTTTCTTGAGACTTAATAGGTTGGTGAGTGAGGGGAAACGATATAATAGATATTTCGAATCGGCACATTACCATAAACCGTTGCGAGGTTATATGACGTAGGATTAAAGAGCAAGACGCAAACTGTTAGTTTCAGGGCCAACACTAATGCCGCAGATGTCACGCAATTCCAACAAATTTGGAGAGCATATTTTATGCAACTTTCTGAAAGCGAAATAATCGGTGGGGTAACACTGCTCACCGAGTTCATTCCGTTCAATCTAAATCCATGAAAGTCCCGGTAGGCGTTTTGATGCATTAACCATCAATTCATCACAGCTATGGAACTTTAAGCTTTGAGGAGCCACTTTAACGCTGAATACCTACTTAGAAGGCATAGTATGGTGTGCTTAAGCTCACATATGATCATTTACTTAGCCTTGTAAACAGGCTGCGAATGTTTAACATCAAATAAAGCGATCTAAAGTTCATGTACACAAGGACACATTTGTGACTTGAAAGCCACGCGCTCAGACTGTAGCTAAGAATATCCGAAATGTTCCCATTATTCAAGGTATCGTTCATGTAATTGACCACAACCTAATTAGGTTGTGCCGGCCAAGCCCACAGGCGTTGCCCCCATCGCACGTGTCCTCTAGCCTCAGCTATCACGTCTGTCCTCGGGACAATCTTGTGTGTGTCATTGGTGCTTTACGACGCACTCAGTTGCTGAGGCTTATATGGCGTCGCCTGCCTCTCGACCTGGCAGAAAGGGCGGACACCGCAGAGAATCGAACCCCATACCTCTGGTTTCCCAGACGTGTATTGTCCTCGGAAGTTTTGCATCAGTATGATGCTGCACTTTTTTTTGTCATCCAAACTACAACGTACACTTCTAAGAGTGAAGTGTGTCGTCTCACCAGTGATTGTATGCAACAATGGTAGTCGAAAGACCCATATTGTTATAGTAGGGGCTCTCTGAGTGCAGTTAGCCCTATGTGTGTCGGGGGAATACAAAAGACGCGATCACTACCTTGCCTTCGCGGCAGTGCACAACAAGACGGCGCGCGAGTTTCGTCAGCTGACGGGCGAATTTCGTCAGCTGATAGCTGCGGTAAATATTTATCTCGCCGGAGAGTTGGCCGACATTCTGCAATGAGCGACAATACACCACTCATCTGCACTCATCCGTATTTGCAGACATGTCGCTAAGCGTCGCTCACTTAGGTGCCGAGTGTAGGTGCTCAGCTCGTGACTTGTTCTACGCAGCAGCGTGTCCGCGGTGCAATGAACTGTGCATCCGTATGACCAAGCTTAGCCGCTCCTTTTAGAGAGACGCAGAACCTGTCTTACATCGCACTATGCGTTGCGAGGAATCGATGGTGCTGAGGTTTCTCATTGCGCTTGCTTTCAGCCCGCAGCAGCGGAATCGATTCCGGCTCTGGTTCGAAGTGCGCAGGATTGATTCTAACTAGAGTACCGGGAAAGCAAATATTAGTAGGTGTCGACTCCGACGCTGGAATGCTTCGTTCTAAGATTCGGAAACAGGTTCCAGTTGGGTCAATTCTGGTGACGGGACTATGTTTACGCCTCCTTTGATTCCATTCCGTCCACTGCTCATCCAAATGGTCTCACACGATTCATTTCATCTCTACTCGGTTGAAACCCTTTGTAATGGATTCCGGACTTTGGGCTTTGGGATGAATTCCGATTCCACCCGCAATCAAGCACAAGCCAAGATGCAGGAATCTCAAAATTTTTCATGCACCCATTTACGCAGTTTCATGAGTCAGAGCTTAACAGACAGACCTTCAGAGCTCACATCCGCAGTATTCGTACTACTGGAAACGTCCTCACAACCACTGATCCACCCGTCCAGCTCGCTTCATGTTTCAGCGTCGAAAGGACAGGCCGCTCAGAGCAGGTACCGCGCACTTGTCGAAGCAGCTTCGACTGAAGCGCTGCCGCTCACGCCCGACGCGCTGGTTCTCTCTCCTCCGCGAAACCTGCCGGTAGACCAAAGTCATCCTTCCTTCAGTTTGCCTCGGCGCGCTGAAGCTCGCCGCATCGAGGCGAACTCCGGCCCGTTGATCCGCTGGGTGTCGGCGGCGGACGGCGACCGGGCTCGTCACCGCGTCGTGGGCTGTCCCGGACGGGACGACGTCGCAGTGGTCGCCGCCAGCTCCTTGTTTCCATCACGTTACAACAATATCGCTCCTCGGCGTCCCGCCCGGCATGACTGACTGCGACTCTGTTATCGCCCGAGGCAGGGGCGCGCTCAGTGCGCTCCCAGCGGAGGAGCCGGACAGTCCGCGGCGGCAGTGGGGCGAGCTGCGGCCATGCAGAGCTCAGGACATGAGCTGCCGCCTCGAGCTCGGAGGACGTGAGCTGCCGCCTCAGAGGAGATGTGATGCGCTTCACGAGGGGGGGGGGGGGAGGGGGCGCTCGCATCACACGTACCGCCACCGCCACGCTTACGACGCCCCTGCCGTGGGTCTCTCCGAACAGCCGCTCCGGTCGCCGATCCCGCTCCCGGCCAGCCTGATTAAAGGGCGCGGCAATAACCGGGACAGCGGCGAGCGCCGCACCGTGTCGCTCCTCGGGTGGCGACTGTCGCTCGGCCATGTCCGAATCAATGTCCTCATCAGTCGGCTGCCGGCCGAGCGCCCGCGTCCGATCCATGTCCTGAGCGCGCGCGCCAGTCGACCGGAAACGCGCCGGATCGCCCGCGGCGCAATCAGTCGCGACGGCCGCCGGGCGCCGGCGCCCGTGTGACCCGAGGCCGGCGCCGGCGGCGATGATTGAGGTCATTTCCTGGCGGGCGAGCAATGTCCGCCGTGTCACAGCTCCGTTTCGCGGGGCGTTTGTCAGGCGCGCGGCGCGGGAGATGAGGTCTCGGCAGCGGCGGTGCGGTCGCGCACTCTCGGGCGGAGGGCGGTGAGCACCGGCGGGCAGACGGGCCTGCGGACGGCCAGGTGCGCTGGGTTCTGTAGACAGGAGTCGCGGCGTACCGGCTGACTGAGCGGCAGACGCCCGGGTCACCTGGCAACACATCGTGAGCATCGATTGCCGGCGGAAGCATGGCTGGTCACGGATTTAGACAGGAGATGGGGAGCCAGGCAACTAAACCAATAACATCTTTTTATTAAAGTAAACATGGTGGGACTGAGCTGGCAAAATTTCATAGGAGCTTCCTGAGGAGCTGAACCCTCCCAGTGCCTTCTTATCACGTCGTGCAACATCGGCGTCATGCATGGATATTTTATGTATAAGAAGTTTTGTGATTAGGATATTCTTGTAATGTCTTACGGAAGCTCTGAGCTTGCGAGGTCGTATTGCCATGCACAGCGACGCTCGGGCAAACCCTCTAGGGAATGAAGAAAAGGCAACGAAAAAAAGGCCTTCCCGCAGCCGGGCACTCCAACTCCCGTTCGAGGCATGAAAGGTGAACGCGTGCGCTGTGTGCGTTGTGTACCCACACCTGCGCAAATACACGCCCACCCACACCGTGCAGAGAGGCGCCAGGCGCACAGCGTCGCTGATGGTGAGAGGGAGCGCGCAGTGTAGCAGGTCGGCGGACGCAGGCGGCCAGCGACCTCATGGCTCCGGCTCTGCGTATCATGCAGACCACTGGCCGTGAATGCTAATGCATCGGAGCGCAGCTGCCGGCTGGATCGCCGCTGCTGGCATTTGCATAACGTCCACATACCTGTTCTATCCAGTTACTGCAAGTGAGCGTCAGTGATTTGAGATGACGTCATGATGGCAGGGCGCGCGCGCCCCAGGGTGGCTGTCGACATTTTTACCCAATCACTTACCGAACCTGCTTGACGCCCCGTGACCCGTGAAATTGCCATATAACTCTTCCAGTGTCCCCCGCGGCAGCTTGGGACCTGATACGCGGCACTTTAAACCACCAATCATTCTCCCGAAGGCGTCCGGCGCTATTGGGTCGGCCCCGCCGGCTGAAAATAGTCGGTCTGCGACCCCGGGTAAGCCGGCGGCGAGCCGCGGCAATGCCTGACGGGGAGGTGGTCCGCGGGTGCGGGAGCGGACGGCGGTGGAGGCGCCGACGAGCGCCGCCGCGCGCTCCAGGCTCGGCGTGGAAGACATGCACTGCTTGTTGAAATGAACGTGTTGTGTTGCGTGCAGTTTCATCACGGCATTGAAGTCCAAAGGGCGGATGGCTGCTTTAGATCGTGTCGCAGAGCTTGCGGTTCTTATGGTCACAAAGTGCTGGCGGCATCCCGTGCTGAGTGTAGCGCTCGGGAGCAAAACAGCGCCGGCAGTGGATCTCGGACCTACGAACATGGCCGGATGATGCGACCATACTGTCATTGTGGCGTGGCTTTCCCCGTTGCGGTACCCTCGGCGCCCCGGCTGTCTAATGGTCCGGTCAAACTGGCCCAGAGAGGTCGCTGCAGGCATCCCGTGGGTGCGAGGGTCGGGTGGGGCTCGGGACGCACCACCACTGCACCACTCAACACCACACCACCACTGGACCAGGTGACAACAGTGACAGGAGGCCCGAGTGATCAACCGACCTTCATCGACCCACGGACCACCGACCGGCAGACCAGCAACCCACCGGACACCAAATCATCGACCCCCTACCAATCGGCCACCGACCCACGAGTCCATCGACCGTCAACCTAACGACCCCGTACCAATCGGCCGCCGACCCACAAGTCCACCGACCGTCAACCTACCGACGCTATTATGCATTACCCTACCAACGACCCACCACCCCTCCGACGTCAGTCCACAGGGTGAGTACTCCCGACAACCACTGAGTACTCCTCGGAGGCCCGCTGCCCCCCCCCCCCCCCCACACACACACCCAAGAGGAGGATGAAAAGTGCGCCGTCGCTGTCAGCCGCCCTAGGACCTTGTTGCCACGCTCAGCCAATGCATGACAGGTTTTTGGAATGGCCGAGGGCGTGGGGCACTTTGCGCTCGCTCCCATGCATTATAAAGGCGGCGATGCCTGCATGATTGATGCCTTCTGCTCGACTGGGGCAGCAGCCGCTCTGGATGGACAAAAGGTTCGTGCACTAAGCGTGGGGCGATAAGTGATGGTCGCCGTCACTGTAGGCGGCCTAACCCGAGGCCCACGGGCGTCTGTCAGGTGTCTTTCTTTACCTAAAATGTGTTACATACATTTTTCATGTTATCAGCGCCACATTCCATGCTTGTATGGGATGAAAGTAGACCGGTGTATTAAGGTCAGTTATGGTCGGCATAAAAACTAAAAAGTTATTCTACCGAAAAACCAGAAGCTCAAGGCCTTATTTCAAATATAATTCGAGGTAGATGACTCCGATGTCTAAACATGTCATGGTTGTAATTTGCTTGCATGGTTTCCGAGATGTATGACTTCCTGGATAGCTTCCCAGATACGGAACACTGATTTCACTGACACCTGAAATTCACCACCGTGCCTGTCGCCATGTCGTCTCACGTTCTTATGCAAGGCTGGCGGTTAAGTAACGATCGAATAGCCCCCATCAGCTATAAAAGATAGCGGAACTGGGCTAGCAAATTAGTGATGGGAAATCATCTTTGGTTTTAGTTTTACATCCAGCAAGGGAAAAGCTTTTGATGGATTCACTGGATGGTGGCAGTTATGCTCATTGAGTTTGTCCTTATATTGCTGGCAAGTTTACACCATTTTCGAGGAATTGAGCCCACTGTCCCATCTGATCTTACTTGAACACGTTTGAATGACGTAGGAAGTACTTCCTGACTCATATGACTTGTGCCTTTTTCTAAACACTCTCACTCTTCATACTGCCATATTTCTGCAAAGTGTTAAGTCCAGCTTGAGCTATACGGGTGATTAGTGTTGCATAACCGTACCATCATCATATGAAACAGTCCTTTCAGCTGTGACGTTACACGGCGTTGTCAGCTGTGCTAAACACTGCACAGATTAAGTATCCGTTGTTCTGTATGTGGTGGAGCTAGATTTACACCTCTCGGAAAAATTGTTTGTTTAGAAAGACAAATAGAATTGGAAAGCTACTTTTGGCGTGACCTCTAGATATGGCCTATGGACCTAGACCTCTAGATATGAGCTCTTACATGGATGGGGCCCCATGCGCAATCCTCAAAGTTGTAGTATCGACTCTACGCATTGAGATTCTCACTGATTTGCGTTTGGGCGCTTCAACCACAGGTACTTCTGTCAGGAAGTCTTTGTCGGGAATCTCTTTGATCACGGCTCCTTTACTTGAAACGCCGGGTCGAACACGAACTGGACGAATACTTCCCCGTTCATCAGTGCAATCCAACTCGCGTCTAATCCATAAACTTGTCGCTGAAGTACACAACAGAACAAACGCGCTAATTCAACAGCCGTGCAGTCCGCTGATTAAGTTCCCGAGGGGTCGAAACTTCTGGAGCCTGTACGATTCGTCGTCGACGGGAGCCGGACGCGCGGCGCGGCATTGGCCCGCTGACGCTGACAGCCAGCTCCGATCACTCGGCCGTCGGGCCCTGTTGACAGCCAACCATTCAGAACTCCAGCCGACTGGGGTCAGTCGACCGAAAGGGGCTCCTCCCGACAGGCACGGTCTCCGCTGTTGTCTGCAGGCCGTGGACGGCTGACATGCAGCCGGCTTGTCAGCTGCGCAATCGAGCCACTCTGTCGTGGCTGCTCGTCGCTGGCGACAGGCACATGAATTCGGTCGGGTTGTGGTGTGGCCTTGATTGCGAGTGGTTCAGCGGGGCGCGGACGACCGCTCACCCCCGACCTGAACAAAGTGGATGAGCTGCTTTGTGTTAAACGGGCTTGATTCGGGCTCCTGCTGCGTAAATGCGTCGTGACCGAAGGGCGTCATGTGCTGTGGTTGGGCGTCCCGCCCATTGGCCATCCTCTGTTAGGTGAAGGACCCACTCTGCCACTGGGGGAGGGGGGGGGGGGGGGGCAGCCGCGGAGCAATTTACTGTGAGTGGTCAGCAATTTATGTCGCCGGGCATGGGGCCAGTCCCCAAGGATAGCCATTAACAGGCGACATAGTTCAGCGCAGAAGTATTCTGACAAGTACAAATCGCCGCGTACGAGCCGGCGTGCTGCGGTCCATGGACTCGGCAAAGGGGCAGTTCTGCAGTGGCCGCGCGCGGCCGGCGTCTCTTATTTGATCCTGTCACGACCAGGCGACAGAAATGCCGTCGGGGTGATGGGATTTGCTGCCGCCGCCGACCGCTGCGGTGCTCGGCTGTCGCGCGAGGCCGCCCGCGTGATTGCTCCCCGCTCTGGATGCCGCTGCGATGGGAGCGTCGCACACCTGCGTCGCACCGCGCTCGCGGTGGGTGCCGCTGCTGTGGGGGCGTCGCACGCCTGCGTCGCACCGCGCTCGCGGCGGGTGTCACTGCAGTGGGAGCGTCGCACACCTGCGTCGCGCCGCGCTCGCGGCGCATGACGCTGCGGTGGGGACGTCGCACGCCTGCGTCGCACCGCGTTCGCGGCGGGTGTCGCTGCGGTGGGGGCGTCGCACCGCGCTCGCGGCGGGTGCCGCTGTGGTGGGGACGTCGCGTGCCTGCGTCGTACCGCGCCCGCGGCGGGTGCCGCTGCACTCGACCAGCGTCGCGCTGACGCTGCGAGCTGGGGAACGCCGGCGACTGGACCCTGTCAGCGGCCCCAGGCTGCAGAGGGGAAACAACGTGCGATGAGGCGCGCTGTTCCGAGAGACCCCTGGGTCAGTGGCCCGGAACCACGTCACGGGACCGGTCACGGGACCGCGTCACCAATCGGGAACGTCGACCCTGGAAAGGGGGCCGCGGTCCGGGCACTTCGGCCGCGGAAAGAGGCCGTCAGGCCATTGGTCAACACGGGCGGCTCGGAGCGATCCGTGGGGTTCCGTCTCGAGTTGCCGGGCTCCGTCTCGAGGCGCACGGCCCAGGCTCAGGACGCGGGGCTCCGTCTCGAGGCGCGGGGCTCTGTCTCGAGGCGCGGGGCTCCGTCTCGAGCCGCGGGGCTCCGTCTCGAGCCGCGGGGCCCAAGCTCGGGACGCGACCGGGAGGCTCCGCCTCGAGACGCACGACCCAGGCTCAGGACGCGGGGCTCCGTCTCGAGGCGTGGGGCTCCGTCTCGAGGCGCGGGGCTTCGTCTCGAGGCGCGGGGCTTCGTCTCGAGGCGTGGGGCTCCGTCTCGAGGCGCGCGGCTCCGTCTCGAGGCGCGGGGCTCCGTCTCGAGGCGCGGGGCTCCGTCTCGAGGCGCGGGGCTTCGTCTCGAGGCGCGGG
>NW_023596136.1:27139204-27155823 GCF_011947565.3 Pollicipes pollicipes | reverse complement strand
TCGGCGGGGGGCACCGGGACAGGAACGGCGCTGGCCCGGGTCAACGGCACGGGCACGAGTGTGACCCGGAACAGACAGCGCAGGTGCCGGGCGCCGGGCCGGGCAGCAATCTGGCGAGGGGGCACCGGGACAGGTCAGCGGCGCTGGCCCGGGTCAACAGCACGGGCACGAGTGTGACCCGGAACAGACAGCGCAGGTGCCGGGCGCCAGGCCGGGCAGCAATCTGGCGAGGGGGCACCGGGACAGGTCAGCGGCGCTGGCCCGGGTCAACGGCACGGGCACGAACGCACGGACACTCGCGGCCATGCTGTCTATTGACGCACGTGAGTCGAGTAGGTTTTCACGCCTATGTTAGAGCAGGGCGGTACGCGCGCGGCTGCCAGAGTTCTGTTACGACAAACTGCCTCAAGAGTCAGCGCACGTGCGTCCTTCTGTGCAGGACCCGGGGTCACCGAACGGTGACGTGGGGTACTACAGGGCGGCGGCATGCGACATGCGGATCGGTTCGCCTCCAGACCGTTTGTGCAGACAATAATCACAATGTAGATCACATTCTTTTTCGGTCAGATCCATCCTCGTTGTACTAAGCAAACACAGCCTAGATTAGCTTGAGTACACGGCGGGGCATGCCAAATTCAAAACATATGCCACATACCGGCAAACACAACTTCAAGCCGACAAAGATTCGGTTAACTATCTTTTGCAGTGAGGTGTATATCGGCACGTGGTATGCGTCCACCGTGTACACGTGCGGTGTGGAGTGTCACATGGCGCGTAACGGAGCGACGCCGTGGGGACTTCCTCCGTGGAGCATGCTTTTTGTCGTGTCTCGCGTATGTCGGGGAAAGGAGGAACAAGCACTGCGTTTAGGACAAAAAGGCCTCCCGTCAAAAAAAAAAGAACCGCCTGGAAGAAAAGGCTGTCTCGCCACAACCCTTTCAACAACTGATAAGACACGAACAGAAGAAGGCCGTCAAGAGACCAGTGATGTTCAGTGCGATCCAATGATGTCTAGTGATGTCCAGTGATGTCCAGTGAGGACCAGTGATGCATACCGCATGCCCATCCGGATACGGACAGGAAACATTGATGAAGTGAAGCATAATAAAGTGTTATGCCATTATAAATGTTCCCATGGATTCCAGGATACTAAAGGAAATCAGCACAAACCAAAAACCTTTTAAAACTTCTTTTTTAGAAGAGGTCCTTTCATGAGCATCTCAACTCATCTCAGGCTTCGCTACACTGAAACCACCTGAACAGGCTGCAATAACTCACGGGCGCGCACGCGCAAAAACTGACGTAAAGAGGTCACGCGACGCTATTGGCATCCAAAACACCGAAACAGATCCTAGCCCAGTGATAGATCGCAGGACGGGGGGGGGGGGGGGCGAGCAGCCATGTTTTTGTGTTCTCACGTTATTCACACGATCTCATCTTCTGGCGGTGTTCCGCAGGCTGGCTGCGCGGGCTGCTGGCGCTGACAGCGGTCTGTTTTTCCAACCTGCTTCCGCGCCGATCCTTTTATTGGCTCAGCATTATAATCTGAATGTTTGGGACTGGAAAGGCTCGCCTGATTTCTCCCAAAGCGATGGGTTGTGTTGCCAATTTTGCCGGTGTTTTCCGCCGGTGAGAGACATCAAGAAAACATCATTCCGGGCGGCAGTCCTTCATTTGGCCGGCTTCCTTGATGCACGCTCAGCGGGTAACTGCCATCCTGTAGCGGCTGCCGCCTGCCCTCAGTCTGCCGCGCAACAGCTTAATTCTCCGCCCGCAGCCCCACGCGCGACCAACGACGGCTGAAAAGCGGCTTTTCATAGCCGGAACGCGTCGTCCAATACAATCCGGCCGCCGAACGGATCTGATTGAGCCCGACGGGCGACGCCTCCCTCTCACCCCCTCCCGCACGGCACAAATACAAGCGAGCGCATATCAATCGGGAAGCCTGCCCAGGCGGTGCACGCTCCCCCCCCCCCCCACCACCCCACCCCCATTTCGCCCTCCTGTGGGCTCATATTGGCCGTGGTCGCGAGAGAACGGAGACAAGCAGCTGACGAAAAACGCGGCGGCCGACGCCAACGCAAGCGACCCCCGCGCGGCCGGGTAAACAGGCGGCCGGCGCCGGCGCCCTGGATCCGGGATTCCGGGTCCCCGGTTTGCGATCCGTCACATTCATGGAGGTTTAGTCGTATCGGATGAGCGCCGGCCGGTCGGTCGCGCCGGCCAATCTGCGACGAGGCGGATGACGGATTCAGCCGGCTGATGACGAGGGACCGGCCCCACGCCGCCGCCGACGAGAGCGCCGCCCGGGCGGCCGGCGGGGGACGGCCGACGCGGGGACGGTCAAGACAGAAAGTAAGGGACGGCAAGTCAGAGGGAGGGAGATGTGGAGGGAGGACAGTTAGGAGGAGAGATGGTTGGAGGGAGAACGGTCAGAGAGGAGAGAGGTGGAGGGAGGACGGTCAGAGGGAAGAGAGGTGGAAGGAGGACGGTTCAGAGAAGGAGAGAGATGTGGAGGGAAGACAGTCAGAGGAGAGAGAGAGAGATATGTGGAGGAGGGAAGCAGTCAGAGGGGAGAGAAGTGGAGGAAGGATTGTCCAGGGGAGAGAGATGTGGGAGGGGAGGACCGTCAGAGAGGAGAGAGTTGAAGGGAGGATGGCCAGATGGAGAGAGGTGGAGGGGAGGACGGTTAGAGGGGAGAGATGTGGAGGGAGGACGGTCACAGGGGAGATAGGTGGAGGGAGGGCGATTAAAGGGAACCCAATTGGACTGCGAACGGTCGGGAGAAAGGAGACGATGGGAAAGACAGAGGAAACATGCAGAGGTACGGACGATGGAGAGAGGTCGGATTTCCAAGGGGAAAAGGGGTGACTGTGGCGCAAAGTAGGCGGGAGGTCGGGCTGGGAAGGGAGGGTCTACGAACAAGGCTCGTTTTGAGGATGGCAAAACGAAAGTTCGGAGGTGGATAGGACACCTGACAGGGAAGATACGATATGGACATAAGTTGTAGACATAACTGGGGACATAGATAAATGTGACAGGTTTGTCTTTTCGTCAACATCGTAGTCGTGAATAATTATGCTGTTACCTATCCTCAGATATTAAGTGGAAATCTCCTTGTTTTGGAAGCGATTTGAACGAAGTGCTTACAAATACTTAGATTTGCATTTAAGACCTCACAGATAGGAGAATCAGCCAACTACTTAACGAAAAGATGCAAACGGGCCAAGGGAGGAGACGATAGAACATTGGGAGGTAAAAGTTCAGGTAATGGAAGAGCAGAACACAAAACTAACAGGACGAAATATCCGAATCACAAACAAAGTCTCCTCAGGAAGTGGACTCCAAACCCTGCAAGCACAGGCCTGAGCGTACATCCGCCCCAGCTGCTGCCAGTGCGTGACCAAGCCGCTCCACGCCGCTGGCTCCGACAGGGCTCAGGACTGAATCAGATGCTACGCCTGACCCAGTGGCGGACTCAGACCGCCACAGGGGGGTATCGGGTCAATTACTGTGGTGAAGATCACGGGTCTCGCGGTGTGAATCAGCCCGGCACATTGACGGCAGCGAGCGCCTTGCTCAGCAACGACCGCGGGATGCTGCTGATGATGGTGTTGTTCGGGCTGTCGCGGCCGCCGGCTCGTCTATTCAACCATGGCGGCTGCCACTGGCGACCAGCCAGATGAATGCTGTCGCTCTCGAGAGGCTGTTCATAATAGCACGGAAATGAGCTTTGTGAAATTGCCATTGTTGGTTGGGCCGCCAGCACTCGGGATCCGTGTCCCACAGCCTGCATGCGTCACCGCAGCCGAAACAGTCCTCAAATGACAGATAGGAGAACACGAAGAAGGAGAGGGCAGGACTAGGTCAAACATCAGTCGCTGAACTCAGGCGTTTTGTACGGTATGACTGTGTACACTGTGTACAGCCCTGGTCGCATGCGGGCAAGACGTCACACGACAGCTATTCACCCTGGCCAGCGTCTCCTTGTTGTCCAGCAACGTCAGCTTGTTCCTGCGCACGGCGTTGACGTGCTCGGCGACGATGCTGAAGTGCTCGACGCAGTGGATGCCGAGCTTGGCCTGCAGCGACTCCAGCACGTCCTCGACGGTGGTGGACGAGTCGTACTTGAACGACTTGGTCTGGCCGTTCTCCAGGAAGACCTTCAGCACGTTGGGCATGAACGGGATGCACGACTCCTCGGAGGAGAACGGCGACAGCTGCGGACGGAGGGCAGCCAGCGGTCAGGCCCTGGTCGTCGGCGGAGGGCGCTGCCCGGGACCGACGATCCAGTCAAAGCACACGCCGCCCCGCGAGCATTGATTCGTGCGCGGCTAATGGAATCAATAAGATGAGCTCGGGGTCGCCGCAGCATTTTAGATAAACGGAAGTTGTGTGCAATCTATTGAGCCTGTCGGTCATAACAAGCAATATTGTGAAACTTTTCGTCTGTTTCAATTAGTTGTATGCACGTTTCCAGTTTCCAGTCGTCATCCGATTTAAGGAACGTCGGTGATTCGTGCGCCGAACATTCGGTGGAACTGCTCGGCATATCGGGGCGCTTGAGTGCGATGCTAGCTCGGCACGTCGGGGCGCTTGAGTGCGATGCTAGCTCGGCACATCGGGGCGCTTGAGTGCGATGCTAGCTCGGCATATCGGGGCGCTTGAGTGCGATGCTAGCTCGGCATATCGGGGCGCTTGAGTGCGATGCTAGCTCGGCATATCGGGGCGCGTGAGTGCTGTGCTAGCTCGGCACATCGGGGCGCTTGAGTGCGATGCTAGCTCGGCATATCGGGGCGCGTGAGTGCGATGCTAGCTCGGCACATCGGGGCGCTTGAGTGCGATGCTAGCTCGGCATATCGGGGCGCGTGAGTGCCGTGCTAGCTCGGCATATCGGGGCGCGTGAGTGCGATGCTAGCTCGGCATATCGGGGCGCGTGAGTGCCGTGCTAGCTCGGCATATCGGGGCGCGTGAGTGCCGTGCTAGCTCGGCAAATCGGGAGCATGAGTGCGATGCTAACTGCCGACATACACAAGTCTAGATGTATGTGCGTTGGACCTCTTTTTGAAACAGTGCACGATATGTAGGTAAAACATTTCACATAAAGCAAATACAGACCATATTTCACACGCTGCAAACATCAATTGACATAGAATTCCAGCAGGAAACTTATCAAACTGGGGCACTCCAAAACAACCGTCTCTTGCGAGTCGAACGGCGCCGATAAAGTTTGATCTAGCACTAACTCCCAGTCCCCGTCCGAGGCGAAAGGCCGACACCTCAACGCAGCTGATAAAAAGCGGCGGTCCCAAGAACTGCCCCCACCCCGAACAGAAAATAAACAAACTCTCCCATCTCTCTGTCGACCTAGTCCATCACCAAGCCGCTGGAGGGCCGCTTGTCCCAGCCCTGTTCCTAGCCCGTCCTCCATCGGCAGCCCCCTCCCCCTCTCACGTTCGACTGGCCGTTGACGACGACGCCCTCCGCGAAGCGCACGCGCGATGGGTTGCTCTTGAGGCGCAGCTTCTTGGCGGCGCTGAGGAGCGCCGACTTCCGGGCCGTCTGCGGGCCGAGGTCTCGTTACGGACTTCCGGTGACGCCGAATCAATTCAGTTAGCGGATCAAAGGCAGGGCGCCCGGCCGGCGGCGGACGCCTCGGGCCACCACGCAGCCGACGCCAGGTTTAGCCGCTAACATTGTTAGGCTGTTAGGACTGGGTGCTCGCAAGCGGGCCAGATTGAAATCGATGCGTCGAGTTATTGAATCAGGGGCGGGGACGGCTGCGGTATCCGGACGGTGACGAGGCGGGGGGCAGAGGGTCGGGAGGGGACAAGGTGAGCTCGGCAGCCCGAGGAATGTGGACCACAAACACTGGCTGAGCTTGATTGCACGCAGGCGTGCGGCACAATTGTCCCCGATCCGCAGGTGATGCAGAGATCGCCTCCGAGACTGCGGCTGCCGTGATGGCATACTGGAGTAACCGCGTTTGCATGTATGGGGATGGAAACAGCTTCCCGAACCAATGTCGCTTTTAGTCCCACGTTGCCTGTACGGTAGGCTTAGCGACACAGTCAAGTGGCAACAGTGACAGACAAGATGCGGGGACTCAACAAGCCTGCTGCCATGCCAACACATACCCGACCTCCGCCTGAGACCAACTCTATTACTCAGCCTTGCTTCTACCCCTTCTCCCCCCTCCTCCCCAAACACCGGTGTCAACCCCTGCCCTCTGACGTCACCGCCCGTGCGCTGACGTCATTACTCACATTGTCCAGCGGCGGCTGGCAGACGAGCAGCGAGACCTCCTGCTGACACGACCTGACCCGCTGGATGACCTGGTCACGCGGCGCCAGCTTAACGTCCTCGCCGTTGATCTGCCAGATCTGGTCGCCGGGCATGAGCTTATCCACGCTCGGGCCGCCATCTGTCACGAACCTGTCAAATCGGCCGTCAGTCACAAACCTGTTAAATCAGCGAGACGCCACCGGGGACGGGTTCGGAAGGAGGCGCGCGGACGGCCGTCTGGCAGCCGCCGCCGAGCCACGGAACGTCCGCCGCCGACTCACACACGCGCGCCCGCGGGCCGATTCAGCGCCTTAGTCACCGCCACGGCTGGGACGCACCGCGATGACGTCACGGTGCGCCGGAGAAGCGAGTGCGGTCCGGGCCGGTAGGCACCTCCGGCAGCGCCAGCTCCGGCGTATGCAGATTACCCAGCTATTTCCGCTTCCGGGACGCAGCCTCCACCAATAACAACGTCCCGTTAATGCACGTAAAACGTCGGAGGGTGCTCGGGCCGCGCTCATAAACAGGCCCGCTGCAAAGTTGTCGGTGTTATTGACGGCACAGTGGCGGGCCATCCCGGCCACCGAGGGAGATCCACCCCGACATCGACCGAGGCCACTCGCGAAGCGCGCGAAGCGGGCGCGCGCGCTCGTGCGACCCCTCACCACAACAGCGGAGAGGATCCGCTTCCTTCAGCGACGCGCACGTTCGGCGCGGGAGTCACGATTTGGCGGGCCTGAGTCAGCCCCGCGAGCCGCTGAGCCGTCCGCTGACAGCGGTGCTCTCCGCCGGGCCACAGATGGACGCCATTTGTAATCAGTTAGCGAATAATTGCGGCTGGGATGTGATACGACGCTGACGGCCGGGGCGCCGCGGCGAGGCAGAAATTACACGGCGATTAATTCCCGGACCCGTCAACCAGCGAGAAATTGTTTTCCGATCCGCGGTAAATACGCGAGCGAGACACTCGCAATCTGGAGCGCGCTGTCGACACTCATAAACGCGGAGAGCGATGCTCTGATTGGCTATCTCCATTCAAATGACTTTCTGGCCCACGTAATCGAACTCGTGCGCCTCGGGCGGCGACTTAGTACCGTTCGCGGGCGCACGGTTGCGGACAGACGTGAAACACTGACGAAAGACGAAAGACGTGACCAAAGACGTGACGTGACCGGGCACCGATCCCACGGCACGGCTATGGCCAGCGCGCCGCGTCGCCGCCACGGCCAGCTCGCCGGCAGGTGCGCCGCGGCGACTTTGAGCAGCAGGCGCAGGGCTTAGCGCCAGGGACGGGCTCGGGACTTTTGGTGGGGTAGGAGCGCGGCGCAAACCGCGGCCACCGATTCGGCGTCTGTTAAGGGATGTACATAAACCCGAGCCGCACCGCCGCAACGGCGTGGCGCACGTGCCTCCCCTTGCTGCAGTCTCTTGCACACGCCGCTGTCAACTGAGTGGCCAAAAAATCGGATTACCTTTGAACGCAGCGGCGCCAAGCCGCCCAGCTCACGGAACAGCGGCCTGGGATTAGCGACCGGGGCTGCCAGCCGCCAGCGGGCAGGCCCCACTCGGCGCCCGCAGCGTGACCCGCCCCAGTCAGGCGCCGGGCCGCCGGCCGAACGGCTCGCCGTCCCGACGCGCTGATGTCAGAGTTCCTGGCTTTGATGGGCCGCCGCCGGGACGGCCGGACGGTCAGCTGACAGCCGGAGCCGAGTTACGGCCGCGGCCTGGGCGCCAGCGCCTGCCTACCGCCGGAAGCTGGGCCGCAGCGTCTGGTTACGGGCCATGTACACGGCGGCGTCGGGCCAAGTTCATCCGGACGGCGCCGGGCAGAACCGGGCGGCGCGAGCCCCGCCGCACGTCGGCGGCGCCCCAGTCCAAAGCGGCCGGGTGAGGTGGACAGGCCGGGTGACCCGCCCCCCCCCCCGAGCCAGCCCCGTCCCTCCTCGTTCCCGAGGCCCCACGAGAGCCTGCAATCGCAGAAACACACCGAGGAGCCGGCAATTAGCCACCGAGCCGGCGAGACTCGGGCCCAAATCATATCAATCCAAACAGCGCCGGCCGCGCCGATGGATGGCTGCAGCGCTAACGAGCGGCGGGATCTGGCAGCCCGGCGGCGCATCTGGCAACGGGCGCCGCCGGCGCCGGTCGAAGCGCGGCCGAGTTTACCGCCGCGGGAAACACGGACGGCAAACAGCGCTGTTTTAAGCGCGCGCGCCGCGCTGTTCTGACGCGTAAACGGAGCGCTGTTCTGGGTCGGCGCGCCGCCGGCGGGCGGATCTGGGTCGCGTGACGAGCGGCTGACGGCGGAGGTGCGAGCGGCGGGAGAGGCACGCACGCCGGCGCTCGACCGCCGCCGCATGGAAACCCGCACCGGGCCGAGGGCGGGGCTGACGAGCAGACAGGTGTGGACGGGTTAACGGCCCGGCTGGCCGGCGGGCGGACGGCAGCGATCTGCTGCGAGTCGGATCTCGCTGGCGATGACGTGCCACGGCGCGCGAGAGCGGGCTGAGCCGCGCACTGCACGGCTGGCTGTGATCGTTGAGCAACTGGGCGGTGTTGTGACATACACGTGTTTTGCATCGACGGCCACTTGACATAATGGCAGACGTATGAGTGCAATGCCCGCCACTTTCCACTCAGCGGAACGAGCCGCTGCCAAAGCGCGCTGATGTGAAGTGAAATAAACGGGATGTCATCCATTGCGACGCTGTTGCGAGTGCCTGACAGGATGAGATGGGAATGCGATGACGTTTTATAAGCGTCGCTTTGAAGTACCCAATTGCGTCTCAAGCGGTGCCAGTAGTTGGACAGCGTAATTAGACTGTGATCTGTTGAACGTGTCTAATCTAAACATTAAAGTAACGCTCCAATCCAACGCAACGCCGGGAAATCGCCGCACGCGCACTCGCCGCTCAGTGAGTCTGTCGACACCGGCAGACGGGCTCAACGCCGCCTGACCGGCGGCCGCGGCGGCCGCAGGACCATCTCTGGGCGTGAGGCGCGGTATCATGCATTAAACATGGCGCCGCCCGCCCGCCTTTTGTCTCGATACCGCCAGCTTCCCGACGCAATGAATCGCAAATAATGACGCAACGCGTATCGGCCGCTTCGACACGCCGTTGCGAAAACGCTCGCGTGGTGTCAGCAAAGACGCTGCCCGCCGTTTGCACAGTGCGCCTTCCGACCGCCGCTAGCGCCTGCGGCCCGGTGGCGACGCCGCGCACCTGTGAGCAACGACCGCTAACGACCGCCGAGCGGCAAACTTCGCCAACGACCTCGGACGCGTCGCAAGTTTTGATCAGGCCAATCTCATCGAGATCGTGCCCAGCTCCGGGCGGCGCCACTCTGCCCAGGCCCTGACCCTACCCACTCCCCCCCCCCCCGCCCCTGCCGCTGCCCCTCTCCTGCCCCCCTCCCCCCTGCGCGAGGTCGCAGACGTGCCGCGTCGCACTGCCGTCCGTGAGGGCGCCTGATCGCCCGCACCGGCGGCAGGTCAAGGCCTTCTTCACTCCCACGCCAGCCGAGCGGCGCCTTATTTATTCATGCCACGCAGCACCGTCCCAGGTGGACGCCAATAGTCAGCGTCACTGGGAGCTGGGACCAGCACGCTGTCGTGCGAACTGCCGACCGGATGTCGGAGAGAAGGCCGCTGGGTTGGCTGATGGCACGAACGCTCCTCACTTCGCCTCTCGCTATGCAACTCCAGACAGTTCATTTTCACTCAGGAATAATAATCACAGCTAGATTTTCCGGAGATGGGGACAGGCTGCCCAGGGTTCCCCGTCCTGCCTTCTCTCCCCGCTTCCGCCGTCCCTGATTGACAGGACGTCGAGCGAGGAGCCCACACTCGTCCCGAGCGTGTGAATACGACGTCATCCGTAGCCTGGACGCGCCGGACCCTGCGGGCCGTTCCAGCTGACGACAACATAAACATGCACCCGACGCTGGGACCGGCGTCGGATACAGAGCCGGGTGATGGACACGCTGTGGCGGGTCAGCTGCCCCCCTCCCAGAGAGGGCGGAGGTCGTGGGCGGGGAGGGGGGGGGGGGGGGCGCTGGCTCCCACAGCAGGCCGGCGCGTACAGAGCGTTCATTTGCGGCGGCCGGTCTGCAGAGTATCGGCCGCCGGCCTGGCCGGGTTCATCCGCAGTGATTGCCGATAAACAGAGCCCACGGGGCGAGGCGGGGAGAAGGGGGGTCAGCGTCTGGCCCGGATCACGTCATGACGGCGCAGATCACGACAGGAGGATGCCAGCAGCACCGACCGCCCGCTGCCAACGAGCAACGCCCGCGCCGAGCCCACATATACTCTGTGAAAATCCCACTCCAGGTGCAGAACGGTCCACCATGATCCACATGATAGCAATGATCCACATGATAGTAAGTGAGAGGTGAGGCAGACGGCGTGAAAGCGATCGCCATTCACCGATCTGCGCTCCGGACTGAACACGCTGACCACTGCTGGGACGAGCACCGGGCTCATCTGATCATCTCCACGGGCGGGGCGTGCACGACGGCGGGTTATCGCCGGTGGGGTGACGCTGCTGTCTTGCTAAGCAGGTGAGACTCGACGGACGGAGCCGGCGGCCGCACGTCTGAGCGCGCTCCAGCTCTGTCAGCCGCACAGGCCGCGACGGACGGAGCCGGCGGCCGCACGTCTGGGCGCGCTCCAGCTCTGTCAGCTGTGCAGGCCGCGACGGGCGGAGCCGGCGGCCGCACGTCTGAGCGCGCTCCGGCTCTGCCAGCTGTGCAGGCCGCGACGGACGGAGCCGGCGGCCGCACGTCTGAGCGTGCTCCAGCTCTGTCAGACGTACAGGCCGCGACAGACAGGCCGCGACGGACGGAGCCGGCGACCGCACGTCTGAGCGCGCTCCAGCTCTGTCGGCCGTGCAGGCCGCGACGGACGGAGCCGGCGGCCGCATGTCTGAGCGCGCTCCAGCTCTGTCAGCTGTGCAGGCCGCGACGGACGGAGCCGGCGGCGCACGTCTGAGCGCGCTCCAGCTCTGTCAGTCGTGCAGGCCGCGACGGACGGAGCCGGCGGCGCACGTCTGAGCGCGCTCCAGCTCTGTCAGCTGTGCAGGCCGCGACAGACGGAGCCGGCGGCCGCACGTCTGAGCGCGCTCCAGCTCTGTCAGCTGTGCAGGCCGCGCTTTCCCTTTTCGTTGCATGATCGGGTGGTATGCGGCCCGGTGCGCGAAAGTGTCCGGAATGTGGGAACGGTGAAATGCTTCCCTCCACGCTTCGGTTCTCTTCGGATCAGCGGTTCTGTAGTCCCGCTGGGTAAGCGTTCCGTACATAGAACGGATTGCTTTTGTACGGAATATCAGCGCACACACCCGGGAAAAGACCTTGCCGACCTGCATGATGTCCGTTCCCAGCCGATGCTGCGGCCCGCTCCGGTCGGTGGGCCCAGCAGAAGGCAGCCATGTTGGCCTGGCCGGCCGCTGGACGGTCGCGAGCAGATGTCACCGCCGCCGGCATCAGGGGCGCGATACTGCACCGCCGGACAGCACGCCGGCCGGCAGGCAGAGTGGATGGCGATGTCCGAGCTGTCGCGCCCAGCTGGCTGTTCAGGAGTGCGGCTCGTGCACCGTTTTGGGGTTTTGTGGACGCTTTCGATTGCATGCAAGACAACCATCTCGCCTTTTTCCGTCACAGCCTTTTTTCAGTGCGTCTTGCAACATTCAGAGGGACTGAACATGTGAAGATATTGAGGCAAGAATCAGATATGATGGAAAAGCCCATTTGCAATCCTTTGTATGCCAGGCGTGCTCCTCAATACGTCATTGTTTGATTATGTCATGCCACGCTTGTATGACATCAGGTTCGCTGTTCGAGTTGTCGTTTTAGCGGACGGCGTGACTCACGAGCGGTGCTTCTCAACGCCGCGAGGTGCCGTTGTTGATTCACGCGTGTGAATTTAACATGCAAGTGTTGTGTGGACGTGTTTGGGCTTTTCCTTGTGGTACCCTTGTCATTTTTCCGTGCTGACATTTTTCTAACTTGCGTTTGTATTTTAGGGTATGACGCTAATCGTAAGTTATTCAGTTCTCAGCCTCATGTCTGTCACATCCAGTAGTTGCCCCAACGCCTGTGTTATTTATGGCCAAACGTGGCTTGTGATCGAGATATGCAATCAGCAGCGCAGTCTGACTGTTCGCCAATCGCCTTCTCCCGCTGTGACATTCGGTGCTGCGTCAACGCCAACACGAATGTTTGTGTGACCATATTTGTCTTGACCACGAACACAACACGAGGTGGGGTGTTTGCGTGACACATATGTCTGGGTGACTTGTCCATAGGTGGCGCGTAATAGCCTGCACAAGCTTACGTGCGTCAGGCTCAGAAACAATATGATTTTAAGTCTTGAGAAGGATATGGCTATAAACCACAAGGAATGACAATGTGAATGCCTATCTCAGTTCAAATCCGCATACAAATGTGGGTCAGTCCCTTTAAAGTGTACACAATGTTGTTATGATCGAATGGACAACGGAGAGAGCAAATGGAAATTTGAGGCGATGATGGTTTACTGGGCGAAGGAATGAGTGCTCATCTTGAGAAGGATGAACATTCTATTTCAATTCCGATGTAGTCCGGCACTTCGATAATCATCACACTATAAGTCTGAGCCGCAATTCCGTTGCTACAGCTCTTTCCTTTCCTATCTCACCAAAGCAAAATACACCGTGGATTAAAACCATGAGACCACAGCTGTTGACGTACAGCTGATGTATGGCTGAGTGCACTTCCTACACGTCACTGGGCCTATCACCCACATTTCTCCCCTGTTGAATTCTTGTCGCGGACACGGCGCCTTGCGAATCCATCAGACCCAAAACACGCACGAGCCACGGAACCACGCCGCGGAGGGCGCCCGTGCCCGCGGCCGCCTCCAGTGCGTGTTTACGCCTCTGCGGCGACACCCGCCGAATTAGTTTGGAGGCGGCGAGTCCGCCGTGCCGCCGGAAAACACCGCGGCGAGCACGGCGTGCGGTGGCGCTCGTGACGTGGCCGCGAAGAGCGCGCCGCGGACAGATGCGCCGCGGTCGGCAGCGCGGCGATTTCGGCTGGGGAAAAAGCGTCGCGCCGCTGAAAAACACGCGCCGGTCGGCCGCCCGTTAACGGGCCGCAGTGACCCGCGTGCGCGCGACAGCAGTTGCCCAGACGGCGGCGGCGGGACCCGAGCGAGCCCACGGCGGTCACGAGCGGGGGCGCACCCAGCGACGCAACGCGGGGAGGCGACCACACCGCTGGCCTCCGTGGATTGCGAGCGCGGTCCCTAGCTGTTGCGTTTTGCAGCGCCGGCACGTGACTGTTGCTGGACGCGCCTCTGGCGAGCGGGTTGTCGAAGGAGTGCGGGTCGCCGGCCGGAAAGGTCGGCGACAAACGGGACCCGACCGGAACGGATCGACAGCGCGGCGGACTTCGTGGATAGAGTGCGCTGGGAGTGCTTGCATGGGGCTACAGGTTCGCATACAAGAAGTGGTAGTCGTGCGCCGCCAACGGTGGCGGTGCTGTGGTTGCCGCTGTGTTTCTCCGCCAACGGGTTGATGGTGCGAGAGGGCTCCGATGATATCATGTCCCGTGCTCCGGTGTCCCGGTGATATCATGAGCGGTAACTATGATTGTGGATATGTATTTTCGTCAGGTCAGCCCCATACAACTTCAGTTGAATTTCAACACGACATTTTCACTCTAAGCGGATCTAAAACAGAGTTCATCCAAAATGGTATGTTTTGTGTCTATTATTACACAAATCACCAACAGATCGAGCACATTCAAAGCAGGAGCTTGTGATATTGCAAAGGAGTTACTTGTAAACCAGAACGCACCCGAACAATACTTCGGAAATATTTCAGCACTGCATCCACTCACTAGCATTACGACGTCCATGTGTCAACAACGAGCGGATAATTGGTTAATCTGCAGCTTTCGTCTATGCTGACTGACTGCCTCAACTCACAACCGGGCTGGTACTGCAGTTCAGCTCACGACTTCTTGGAAAACGGACTCAAGAAGTTAGTAAATTGATTTGTTTACCAGCTTAATCGTGCTCCGACTGCAATAGCTAATTTGAAGAAGACACTGGTAGACTACGGAATCTACGGTAGAATCCGACTGCAATAGCAAATTTGAACAAGAAAACATAGGTAGACTGGAACAAACACTCAAGCCTACATGAGTGTGACTAAGAATCGAAGTAGCATCATTAACAGCACTGACTCGCACTCAAGACTTGGACTGAAATGCACATCAATCGAGATTCGACTCAGGTCAAAAGCAATGCAATTTGGACGCAGGCCTTTACTAAAGACCCTACATCTTAGCCGGCAACCGCGCACTCCGGGTCTTCGAACCCGACCTCAGACAAGTATTGAGCAGTAGGCAGACTCAGGACTCGGTTTCGGGCTCAAGACACCAGGAGTCGGACTCGAGCTCAGAGTCAGGTGTTTGGCCGCATCCGTTCTTGCTTGGGCGATTCTCTGACTCCAGTAAGTTCAACACATTTCCAGCATGCCCTAAGGAATGCTCCAACATTGTTCGCGCTCCTATCAGCGACAGCCAGACGCAGGGCAGACAACCCAGTACTGTAAATGGATCACCATACTAAACAGACCCAAACAGCAGCATCCAGAACTTTTAAATTCCCGCTCTTGTTTTTCGCTTCGTCGTTCGGTGGCAGACTGCCTCGAGTTTCAGCTGTTTGTTGAACGCATTTTCTGTCATCGCCTTAGTCGGCGGCGGCCCTTTCCGGAAATTCGCTCTGCGCCACCATAAGCGGCGCAGTTTAGGCGCGCTTGCGCCCACCGCCGCAACCTCCACAACACATATTCCCGTACGCTAAATTGGACCGGCTCAAAGAAGACGCCGTGTAATCAAGCCGCGCCGGCACTGTTGCTCCAACGGCGGCGACGGCATATTGGACTGAAGCGTTACGACCGCACTGATAGTCAACAAATCATCCGCGCAAGATGCAGCCTTTGTCGTCGCCCGGCGGCCCGCAACAAACAAGGTCGTCAGCTGGGAGGAGGGTAGCTGGTGGCCGGGGGCAGCCACGCCCGGGGGCAGTCGCCGCCCAGCCACGCGCTGGGTGGTGGGCGCCTCAAGGGTAAGGGGGGGGGGGTGGAGACGGTTTAGGGGAGGAAATGCCGCAGCGGCTGGAATGTGATGACGCACCAGCTCGGGGCCCGGGAGGCGAGGAAATCGGTCGTTCTTTGGAAGAGAGGGGAGTTCCCTAACGTAGAAAGGAGGAGGGGTCCTCTGGCCGCCATCAGCGGAGACTGCGTTGCTCAGAGCTCACCAGTCAGGACGCAAAAGTGACGTTAGGCAGACAGCTGTGAAGGCCAGTGAAACTGTTGCTACGCCGGTGGCAACATCTCGACGTCGCGCTGGGAACTGCCTGATGCAATCAGTGTCAGTTAAAATTATCGGTCCAACCAACGTGGCCAGCCTTGACAACAAAACAATTTCCTTGAGTCATAAAATTTTAGCTTTGACATCAGGAATGTTTTCTTTCGACGAAAGGGGCAGAACAATGACGCTGTGTGAGGTGCTTCTACTTTCATGAATAGTTTATGAGACACCGCATTTCCGTTTGATGTTATTAATCTCAAATAACGCCGCCTGCCTCGCAATATTTTGATGCTTTCAAAATGATGTGCATGGGAGTCTTGCACAATGTTCGCATGTACGGGCTAAAATTACACCAGATTTACATAACTGAAAAGAGAAAAGACATGGAGATTGTTAGCGTGACAGGCTTGTGTGTTCAGTCGTTCTGCCTCTGCAACATACTTCAAAGGTGCGATTAGGGAGAAGATAGCCAGCAGATTGCAGAGATTACCATACCGCGCCGTTTTGTTAGTCGGCTGTGTGGTGGCATTCGGCAAGCTGCTACTAAGGGTGCATGATGTCATGGAAACTGCAATCATGCAGAAAGGCGTACAAATTATATATACAAATGCAACCAATGCAAGGAGCCCAACATTATCCAATACACAACGCGTGCGCAGACGTACATCATACGGCCCCACCCAGGTATCGAGGAGAGAGAGGGCCACAGAAATCGATCCACTCGTCCCAGACCACTGCACAGAACCGCAATTCACAAGCACATGATCTGGCGGCCGGCTGTTGCCCACTTCTGTGCGACTCGGCGACGAGTGACGAGTAGTGCTATATCGATGTGCGATGGCATGATTCTTTAAGGTGATTATCAAAAATAAAAATTAGTTGTTTAGGTAAATTCAAAATGAACCTATAAAACTGCATAGGCGCTTAGATCAGCTTGTTGTGACCGTGTATATGGCAGGTAACTATACGAACCTAGG
>NW_023596136.1:27129204-27134204 GCF_011947565.3 Pollicipes pollicipes | reverse complement strand
CCTCCTGACGCGGGTCCTCGTACGTTGTCGTCCGGTTCAGGTGACTGCAACGCGTCACGTGACTCGGGTCAGCATTGCGGCACCCTTGCTCCAGCGGTCAAAACAAGGCTGCCGATGGTTTTCGAGGCCTCCGCTGGGTCGCTGACGCGCTATCAGTCAAAGCCGGGTTGTCGTGTTCAGTGAACATCACTAAGCTACTGATGGGTTCGAGGCTAGCCCTTGGTCTTGAATGGGTCTCGGGTCACCGCTGAGTTGTCAAGGGGTCCGATCAGCATAAAACCACCGATGTGTCAGCAGCGACATGCAGACACCAAAAGGGCAGGTCAAGCGCCGGGCAGCCATAACTCGACGTCATGAGCCAAGGCTCGAAATCTCATCGCTAATGAGCCAGCGATTACGTTTAACCGATCGCAAAATGTCACGCAATTCTGGTCCACGGCACACGCTCGCTGTGTTTGCAGCCCGATTACTGGACCGGCTGAGACGAGGGACCGGGCGCTCATCGGTGGTGGTCGCCTGCGGTGAGCCACGCATGAAATCAGTCCTCAGCCACTCGTCAGCCATTGCTCGCCAGCCAATGAGCATGACCATTTAAAAGAACCCATTGGCGAGCGGATTCTTCACCAGAACGCAATGTTGCGTTGAAGTGGTCACCGGCTAGATATTATCAGCATGCGGTGGCGTTCAGACATGCATCGGTGTCTTCAACCAGCACCGGTCACAAACTATCAGTCGTCACTCAGCACCATGCATCGACCTAAGGTCATCTGGCATTGATAACGGGTCACAGGTCAACTGTCACCGATGAAGGGCCACCGGTCATCCGTTAGGGGTCAACCATCATCACGTGTGACACGTCAGCCCTCTGCTTCACGTCACCGGCCATTGACCCCAGGTCACTGCTCACCGATCCCATGTCACCAGTCACGTGTCAAGGGGTCGTCAGTCACGGGTCATGGGTCTGCACCACCGACTACGGGTCATCCGTTTCGGGTCGCCAGTCACCAGCCAAGGCTGTACGCGCCGCGCCACGCCGCCACACAGGCGTGCACCGGCGCCGGCCGCCGCCCCCGGCACGACAAAGGCTGCCCGCCTTGAATGGGATGTGACAATGGTGATTACGGCCCATTTTACCGAACAGCCACCAGCGATAACGGCCATTTACTCGGCCATTAAGCACTGCCTGTCGGCCGAGCGACCTGCGTGAGCTTTTGCCGGCCCCAAAGGGTTGTTCATGACAGAGGTGACAGAGGAATGATGGATCCTGTTCGGCCGATCCAAGTTCGGCTGCATGGCGGGCAGGTTCTCTTGAGCAGCGTCGTTTCTTGGACCGCACTGTTCTGTGCTCGGCACTTGTACACTTGCTGTACAGTTCATGTGTTCTTGCAGCGCTTGCAATGCTTCCCATATACGCTATGCACAGCAGAAGATTCGTTTCTCTTGCAACTCGCCTGATCAATCGGCATGCCATTTATTCGTCGCATATTCGTTGCCGCATATTCGAAAGCGTGTCTGCCGGGCTTAATTTGCATGTTCGTGAGCACTCTACACACCGCGCTCCTGGCACAGTTCCTCGCTACAAGCCAGCCGCGGGTTTCTTGGACGCGTGCACTTCCATTACTTCCCGTGTTTATGTGCTCACGCCGGGGAGAGGCGCTCCAACAGCGCAGGCCGACGCGTGACAATGGAGTATCGCGTTGTGTGTGTGTGTGTGTGTCTGTGCAAACAGACGGCGTGTGGCCGCCACATGCCTCCAGCCTGGCCGACTCTCGGGACTGTCCGACCTCGATGCCCCGCATCGTTGGCCGTGTGTGTGAGTGTGTGTGTGTGTGTGTGTGTGTGTGTGTGCTGTAGCCGCAGTTGTGTGCGGGCGTCCTGCGGGCGTCCTGCGGTCGTCTGTGTCTGCGTGTTTGTGGTCTGTGTCCGTTTCCGTTCGGGTGCTCCAGCGGCGTTGTGCATGAACGGTCTGTGTCCAGCCGGCTACGCCAGCGGCGGCGGCGGCGGCGGCGGCGGCGGCGTGGGTCGTCGGCTCCGATCCATCAGGCCGGCCGCCCGCCCGACCGCGGCCACCGGCCGGCCAGCGCACCATCCAATCAGGCCACCGCCGCATTACAACGACACGGGCCGCGCGAATCTGGCCGTCCGACCGGCGCAAACGAGCTGCCATATCCGCCGCCGCTCCACTCGCCGGCGCTGGACATATCGCCGCCGGTCGCGCTCGGCTGAGCACGCCGCTCAGTCCACGTAAAGCCGTCACACGCGGCCCGGCGCGGGCGGCCGTCGTATTGACGCCCGTCACGGGTTCGGTCGGGCGCCGGGGCACGCTACACGCGAATCACAAGGCGGGCGGCTAGCATTACAGGCGGCAGAGCGAGCGCTGTTGTACGACCGTTGGAGTGACGACCTGTACGTGCGACGTGGTGTCCAAACGATAGTAGTACTGATCGGTCAACGGTGACTCACTCTATATGCTAAGGAGACGCCCGCGGCGGTGGCGGCGCACCGCACACCCGACACCCGGTCCCAGTCGCGAAACGCATGGGCCATTGTCAAAGCACCGAGCATTGCCAGGACCGGCCCGCCGGCAGCCCGCCCGCACCAGTGCACACACCAGCCCACACACTGCCCGGGCATACACAACATCAGTCAGGCACCACGAAAGGACCACCCGGCCACGCGGTCGGAGTCGAGAACGGGCGGGGCCGGGGGGAGGGGGGCACGGGCGTCGAGCTCGGCGGCACAGCCTGCGCACGCAGGCGGCAGCGGCCCGCGGCGGCGGCGGCGGCGGCGCGGTGTGACCTTCCAGGGGGCGGTGGCCGGCGGCTGGTGGCCGTGTTTAATTTTGTGTTCCCGTAGCTCACCGGCGACGTTATCGTAAATTGGAGTCGGCGCTGGCGACCCGGAGCGGCCGTGTCGTCGGTCGGGATTAAAATGGGCATATGGGGAGCCGAGGGGCGAGGCAGAGCGAGAGAAATGGCCAGGGAGCGGGTAGAGCAACGGAGGAACGATGACGGCTCCGCCAGAGAGATAGGGAGCACGTGAGATTAATATGGGCGGGGTTGAGGAGCGCGAATCCATACAATCAAGGGAGCCACACAGCTGCAGAGAAGCGAAAAGACAATAGCGCTCGGGTCCACTCGAAATTCACAAATAAGCTAATCAGTAACTGTCGAGAAGTTGGATTGAGTTCCAGCTGGCGGCACGGATAACAGCGACTCGCTCCAATGGCTTTTATTGGGATAAATCCACAAAGCCCAGCTCACTCAAAAGTGAACGAGCAGTAATGGGACTGAACAATTTCTGGCGATCAACATTTCCAGACCGCGCGAACACGTCTGGAGCTCCATCCGTTCTGCGAACGACGGCGTGGATCTCGTGGCGCGGCGCACCTCCGCCCGTCCAAATAGACGACCGCCTACGTCAGTTCCCGTGCTCACTTCAGGTCGCGGCCGCGCCGCTCCTCTCCAGGAAAGACCCAGCGGCAGCGCGCTCTTCCCGCGGCCCGCCGCGTCGGCATCGTCGCTGACGCGGCGAGTCCGTCGCGTATTTCGGTCGCACAGCTGCGAACAGCTGCCGTGGCCGGTCCGCCGATCGGCGCGGCGGACGGCGCTATTCCGAGCCGCGGGCGCCGAAGGAGCCGAGTCTCATAGGGCTGGAGGGGTGGCGACAGGTCGTCTCAGCTCCGCCGTGTAAAACAACCGCCGCGACCCCGCCGCGCGCCGACAGGCGGGGCCCGCTTCCGGGCGGCTCCGGCCCGGCCCGCGAGCCGGACCCCGGGCGACGCGGACGGCACGGTCGGCCGCTCAACGGTTCAAACTCTCGTCGGCCCGCTGTCGGAGCTGTCCGACCGTCGGCGCCAGGGACTCGGGGGAGGGGCGGGGCGCGCCCCACGACCCAGACCCGCCGGCCGGCCTGTCCGTGACACGGCCCGCGGACGACGGCGCGGTTAGACACGGTCCACCGGAGCCGCCTCCCTCAATTTACCGGTTCAATTTGAACAGGCAAATTAGGCACTTTGTCTATTTTATCGCCCCGCTTTGAACGCTGAAGCTGAGTCGGGCCGCCGTGCTCGAAGCACTACACAGGCTGAGCAGCTGCGACGGTCCGCTCGCCCGAGGCTGAGCCCACCGCAATGGCGGAGGGACCTGTTGTGAGGGCCTCAAGCTTTTATGATGAAAGCGAGTGAGAGCAAGAGCGCACAATACGGAGAGGTCGGGTGTTTAAAGCGCAATGTGCTTTGTGACTGAGCTTGGAGCCAAAATCCAACTGGCCTGCTGGCCTCTGGCTGACATCGGGAAACTGTGAGCCAGTGTTGACGCTTAAGGGTCCGCATGGTACCATTGCATAATCCCTTCCTTTTATAGGCCTAGAAGCGCCGGAACACCCAACCACCAAACCCATCTCCGTGACGGATGCATTGCATGACTCGTTTTAAAACACATTTAAAGGAAACGGTACTCCTCCAAACTAAGTTCGGCTTCACGTTTCATGCATACATCATGACACGCCCCCCGCTCGCGGCGAAGCTAAGTGGAGCCACAATATCGCCGTGCCCACGTAAGTGGCAGATTTGCCTCGTCAGCGTCCTCTTCGCTAAGCTTGCGAGGGGCTTCAGGTGGGCACTGATTGTGCGTTCTCGCAGGCCAAGAGGCGCAGCTCTGCAGACAGACGCTTGTTTTACAACCGATATATTGTCTTTTTTGCTGTTTGCTGCGCGAAGGGCAGAAGGAGTAGAAAGCAGAGAAGGAAAAGGGAGAGGGCGCGAAGAAATAAATAGGGGAGGAGGGGGAGGGAGAGAGAGAGAGAGAGAGAGAAGAGAGAGAGAGAGAGAGAGAGAGATAGGAGAGAGAGAGAGAGAGAGAGAGAGAGAAGAGAGGAGAGAGAGAGAGAGAAGAGATAGAGAGAGAGAAGAGAGAGAGAGAGAGAGAAGAAGAGAAAGAGAGAGAGAAGAGAGAGAGAGAGAGAGAGAGAAGAGAGAGAGAGAGGAGAGAGAGAGAGGA
>NW_023596136.1:27051369-27128204 GCF_011947565.3 Pollicipes pollicipes | reverse complement strand
GGGCGGGGACGCGGCCCGGCTCCGGCGAGCGCCGCCGCTGGGACACGAGGACCCTGGGGGCGCGGCGCGCTGACGCCGGCGGCTCCGGGACGGTGTTGAGGTGGTGCGCGCTTGTGTGTGAGACCCGGGAGACCGGCGCCGGCAGTGGTGCGACGGGCGCGGCGTGGCAAGAGCTCGCTGCCAGCAGCGGAACAGGCGTCAGGGAAGAGGCCTCTCGAGAGCCAAGTTTGGAGGCCGGCGACAGGACCGCAGCACCAGGAGCCCATGTAGCGAGGCCGGGTAGGCGGGTGCACAAGTGGGGCGCTGCCCGCCCGTGGCCAGTGCCCTCCCGCCGCCCCTGGGAAGATAGCCCCACGCACTGGAGCGGGCTCTCTGCGCGAACCGAACAATTCCGCCGAAGTCGCCGGCGGCCCCGGCGCGGGGCGGGACGCGATAAGAGGCTCATCGAAGCGTCGTTTTGCCGCCGCCGACGGGCGCTTTGTGTCGCCTTTCTGACGTCGCCATTCTGCCGGCCTGAAAGGCGGCCGAAGTTGCCAATAGAACTTATCCACGGCGACGCTGACGCCACCCGAGACAGATCCGAAACGACCATCTCCTCCCACTTCCTCCCCGCTTTATTAGCATTCGTCGTGGGAAATTAGTTTTTCCCGAAGAAAGGACGGCAGCGGTGGCGCTTTTTGAAAGGCTTGAAACTTGGCCAAGTGGGTAATTAATTGTCGTTGTGCCGCCGCGTCGGCGGGTGCGGTGGCGCGGCCGGGCTGTCGGTGACGCCACCTGCCGCCGTGTGAACCACCGGAGCTCTCCGCGGCCGTGCGGAATCTGGGCCGCTTCCGGGAGGGGTGCCACCCGCCCCCCGCTCCGCCGTCGGCCGCGACGGTCTGCGCGACGCGATGGAGCAGCAGGCCAAGAAGCTAATCAGGCAGAACGTGCAGGCCTGCTGGAATCTGACGTGGCTGGCCAAGAGGAAAAACAGGTTGGTGGTGGGGTGGGCACAGGGACGGACGGCAGGGTGGAGGTAGGACCGGTGACACGATGTACCGGTGTTGGCCAGTTTGCACTGGAATCGCATTGAGCTCTTAGGAAATGTTTTAAGCTTACCATGACTGGAGCCAAAGTGTGAAGAAAGGCTTTGCGGGGAATCGAGCTTCCATATGCATGGACTGAGACCATGCTCTGCAATACTGGGGTGCTCAGGACACGCCCGGCGATGCTTGTCCAGAGCCCGGCGGCGCTCGTCCAAAGCCCGGTGGTGCTCGTCCAGAGCCCGGCGGTGCTCGTCCAGAGCCCTTCGGCGCTCGTCCAGAGCCCGGCCGCCTCGTCAGCGGGGGCTCACCCTCAGCAACATCGGCTCATCGGCCGTTCGCTCGCGGCCGCATGGCCGGCAAATCAACCGTAAAGCCCATCTCGGTCAGCTGTGGCCCGGCTGTGCGGGGCGTCCGCATCGATCCCGGCCGCGCTGCGTCCCAACGGCTCGCCGCACCTGAGCCTCTGTCCGCCGGCAGGCGTCCGTCCGCCTGCCGGCAGGCGTCCGTCCGCCTGCCGGCAGGCGTCAGCCCGCCTGTCGGCACACTCGGCTGTCGCCTGGCGGTCGGCGCCTGTCAGCAGCGGCATCACAGTGCGCCGCTGTCATGTCGCCGAGAACGCCTCTGCGCCTGCCGCTGTCGGTTCGGCGGCAGCGCGCAGAGGCGCGCGCGGGCGCCGGACGCCGCCGCCGCCCGGTGCGCCTCTGTGCTCCCCTCGGCCGCCGCTGGGGCCGCCTCGCTCTGCCATCACGCACCGGATCAGGCGTTGGCGCCCGGCTTGTCACAAGCGGCACTCACAGGGTGGCGCGGGCCGTGGGCCGGCAGGCAGCCCGGTGGTGCGATCACCGAGCCGGCTAGGCGACGGCCTGCGCGGTCGCCGCGAAGCACGCCTGCAGGCGTCTTCCGCAGTCGATGATATTGTGTGCCTCGCCGGCGGGCCGGAGTAGGGCTTTCGGTGCCGCCCCACCCGCAGGCGGCCGGTCTTCGGCCGAGGCGTCGCGATTCACGTCGCCCGCTCACTTCAAGACTGCCGGGTCACGTGTGCGGCCTGAGGGGCCCCGTGGTATGCTTCCGCACAGCTCCCATGCCACGTGATCTCAGCCCCAACTCCCTTCCGCATTACCCAGGAATTCCCCAGCCGCCCCTGGGTGGAGCGGCTGGGAAACACTTCTGGCAGCGCTGCTGTGGCAGTGTGGGCCACATCGCGGCCGTAATGGCCAGGGTGCCTCGGCATCGGGTCGCCGCCGAGCCCTCCACGTCATGCGCAGCCGCCAGAGCGGCCCGGCACCCATTACCGGCCTGTCGGCCGTCAACGAGGCATGCTCCGCGACGTCTCGCGCACGCCCGGAGATATGCTCGCCGCGCTCCGTTGACCTCGAACCCCCGGGTCGCCCACTGCCGGAGGTGGCGGTGCGACGGGCGATGGGTGACTGTGTGAGCTGCCAATGGGCGACCGCGTGTCGTTTTTGCGCTTCGATACGTGTAGAGTTTGGATTCCACTGGTTTTTCGCTTAAGGTTTTATTTTCCGAACGTCCACTTTGCTTGCTTCAGCTTTTCTGGCTTTCCGAAAGCTCCGACTCAGCTATTGGAGGCCATTGGACTTCGGAGGTCATGCTGTCAGGCTGCATTCAAACTCTACACAAATTCTGCCGGCCGATGTCTCGCAGCCTATGGCCTCCCGTCAGAGCGCGCCGTCTCCGTCTCACCCGAAGTTGTGCTCATTCCTCCGCCAAAGTCTAGTAGTTCCCGAACACGATCGCAACGTGTGCCTCGTTTCCTCGCCGCCGCCGTGTCCGGACGCCATCTCACCGCGGCATCCGCCCCTCCCGCACAGTTCATTAAGCCGATCGCGCGCCTCGCCGGCTGCCCTTCTGTCGTAGAGCGCCCCGGTCTGGTTCTGTCCGCGCGCGCTGCAGACCCGCCGTCGCCGGCTGCCCCGGGGGCGAGAGGCCGCCGCACCAGCACGGCCGGTGGGATACGAACCCCGGCAGCCGGTGCTCGCCTCGCTGAAGTTTGCTTCAGTCGGCTTCGAAAGGCGTCGTATCGTGCATTTAACTTGTGTTCCTCCCCTGCTTCACAATGTTCGAACATGCAAAAAACACCGCACCTGCGCCTTGTGTTGTCGTGAGAATTAAAGCGTCGCCGTCCGCCGCAGCCACATGAAGAGGAGCTCGTCGTGGCTTCCGCCGCTGGAGAACTGGCGCAGTGACGGTGGCCTGCCGTACGGCTGGGAGACGGCCGTCGACCAGGACGGCAAGAGCTACTACATCAAGTGAGTTCGCCGCGCTGTGCCGCCGTGAGACCCAACACGGTGCGGGTATAAGTGCGGGTATAAGCGCTTATTCCGCGGCTCGTAGGAATTATACGCTGCATTCGTCTGTGCAAGCTGCTCCTCCTCTCTTGCTGTCCATCATTATATGTCTCTTTCATTTTCTCTCTCTCTCTCACCCTCTCTCCCTCTCTCTCTCTCCCTTTCTCTCCTGCGCTTTTTTCTCTTCCATCTTTCTCTCGATCGCTATCCGTCTCTCTCTCTCACTCAGGGATAGTGAGAGGGAGATCTCTATCTATATATCTATCTATCTATATTTTTCTTCCTCTTCCCCTCGCGCTGTTGCTCTCCCCGTGTTTCTCCTGATTGCTCTCTCTCTCTCTCTCTCTCTCTCTCTCTCTCTCTCTCTCTCTCTCTCTCTCTCTCTCTCTCTCTCTCTCTCTCTCTCTCTCTCTCTCTCTCTCTCTTCTCTCTCTCTCTCTCTCTCTCTCTCTCCTCTCTCTCTCTCTCTCTCTTATCTCTCTCTCTCTCTCTCTCTCTCTCTCTCTCTCTCTCTCTCTCTCTCTCTCTCTCTCTCTCTCTCTCTCTCTCTCTCTCTCTCTCTCTCTCTCTCTCTCTCTCTCTCTCTCTCTCTATCTCTCTTCTCTCTCTCTCTCTCTCCTCTCTCTCTCTCTCTCTCTCTCCCCCCTACTTTATTCTTCGCGCCCTCTCCCTTTTCCTTCTCTGCTTTCTACTCCTTCTGCCCTCCGCGCAGCAACAGCAAAAAAGACAATATATCGGTTGAAAACAAGCGTCTGTCTGCAGCTGCGCCTCTTGGCCTGCGAGAACGCACAATCAGTGCCCACTGAAGCCCTCGCAAGCTTAGCGAAGAGGACGCTGACGAGGCAAATCTGCCACTTACGTGGGCACGGGATATTGTGGCTCCACTTAGCTTCGCCGCGAGCGGGGGGCGTGTCATGATGTATGCATGAAACGTGAAGCCGAACTTAGTTTGGAGAGTACCGTTTCCTTTAAATGTGTTTAAAACGAGTCATGCAATGCATCCGTCACGGAGATGGGTTTGGTGGTTGGGTTGTTCCGGCGCTTCTAGGCCTATAAAAGGAAGGGATTATGCAATGGTACCATGCAGACCCTTAAGCGTCAACACTGGCTCACAGTTTCCCGATGTCAGCCAGAGGCCAGCAGGCCAGTTGGATTTTGGCTCCAAGCTCAGTCACAAAGCACATTGCGCTTAAACACCCGACCTCTCGTATTGTGCGCTCTTGCTCTCACTCGCTTTCATCATAAAAGCTTGAGGCCCTCACAACAGGTCCCTCCGCCATTGCGGTGGGCTCAGCCTCGGGCGAGCGGACCGTCGCAGCTGCTCAGCCTGTGTAGTGCTTCGAGCACGGCGGCCGACTCAGCTTCAGCGTTCAAAGCGGGGCGATAAAATTAGACAAAGTGCCTAATTTGCCTGTTCAAATTGAACCGTAAATTGAGGGAGGCGGCTCCGGTGGACGTGTCTAACCGCGCCGTCGTCCGCGGGCCGTGTCACGGACAGGCCGGCCGGCGGGTCTGGGTCGCTGGGGCGCGCCCGCCCCTCCCCCGAGTCCCTGGCGCCGACGGTCGGACAGCTCCGACAGCGGGCCGACGAGAGTTTGACACGTGAGCGGCCGACCGGCCGTCCGCGTCGCCCGGGTCCGGCTCGCCGGCCGGGCTGGAGCCGCCCGGAAGCGGGCCCGCCTGTCGGCGCGCGGCGGGTCGCGGCGGTGTTTTACACGGCGGAGCTGAGACGACCTGTCGCCACCCTCCGCCCTGAGACTCGGCTCCTTCGGCGCCCGCGGCTCGGAATAGCGCCGTCCGCCGCGCCGATCGGCGGACCGGCCCCGGCAGCTGTTCGCAGCTGTGCGACCGAAATACGCGACGGACTCGCCGCGTCAGCGACGATGCCGACGCGGCGGGCCGCGGGAAGAGCGCGCTGCCGCTGGGTCTTTCCTGGAGAGGAGCGGCGCGGCCGCGACCTGAAGTGAGCACGGGAACTGACGTAGGCGGTCGTCTATTTGGACGGGCGGAGGTGCGCCGCGCCACGAGATCCACGCCGTCGTTCGCAGAACGGATGGAGCTCCAGACGTGTTCGCGCGGTCTGGAAATGTTGATCGCCAGAAATTGTTCAGTCCCATTACTGCTCGTTCACTTTTGAGTGAGCTGGGCTTTGTGGATTTATCCCAATAAAAGCCATTGGAGCGAGTCGCTGTTATCCGTGCCGCCAGCTGGAACTCAATCCAACTTCTCGACAGTTACTGATTAGCTTATTTGTGAATTTCGAGTGGACCCGAGCGCTATTGTCTTTTCGCTTCTCTGCAGCTGTGTGGCTCCCTTGATTGTATGGATTCGCGCTCCTCAACCCCGCCCATATTAATCTCACGTGCTCCCTATTCTCTCTGGCGGAGCCGTCATCGTTCCTCCGTTGCTCTACCCGCTCCCTGGCCATTTCTCTCGCTCTGCCTCGCCCCTCGGCTCCCCATATGCCCATTTTAATCCCGACCGACGACACGGCCGCTCCGGGTCGCCAGCCGCCGACTCCAATTTACGATAACGTCGCCGGTGAGCTACGGGAACACAAAATTAAACACGGCCACCAGCGCCGGCCACCGCCCACTGGAAGGTCACACCGCGCCGCCGCCGCCGCCGCCGCGGGCCGCTGCCGCCTGCGTGCGCAGGCTGTGCCGCCGAGCTCGACGCCGTGCCCCCTCCCCCCGGCCCCGCCCGTTCTCGCCTCCGACCGCGTGGCCGGGTGGTCCTTTCGTGGTGCCTGACTGATGTTTGTGTATGCCCGGGCAGTGTGTGGGCTGGTGTGTGCACTGGTGCGGGCGGGCTGCCGGCGGGCCGGTCCTGGCAATGCTCGGTGCTCTGACAAGGCCCATGCGTTTCGCGACTGGGACCGGGTGTCGGGTGCGGTGCGCCGCCACCGCCGCGAGCGTCTCCTTAGCATATAGAGTGAGTCACCGTTGACCGATCAGTACTATCGTTTGGACACCACGTCGCACGTACAGGTCGTCCTCCAACGGTCGTACACAGCGCTCGCTCGCCGCCTGTAATGCATAGCCGCCCGCCTTGTGATTCGCGTGTAGCGTGCACCCGGCGCCGCCGAACCCGTGACGGGCGTCAATACGACGGCCGCCGCGCCGGGCCGCGTGTGACGGCTTTACGTGGCTGAGCGGCGTGCTCAGCCGAGCGCGACCGGCGGCGGATATGGCAGCGCGGCGAGTGGCGCGGCGGCGGATATGGCAGCTCGTTGGCGCCGGTCGGGACGGCCGTCGCGCGGCCCGTGTCGTGTAATGCGGCGGTGGCCTGATGGATGGTGCGCTGGCCGGCCGGTGGCCGCGGTCCGGGCGGGCGGCCGGCCTGATGGATCGGAGCCGACCGATCCACCGCCGCCGCCGCCGCCGCCGCCGCCGCCGCTGGCGTAGCCGGCTGGACACAGACCGTTCATGCACAACGCCGCTGGAGCACCCGAACGGAAACGGACACAGACACACAAACACGCAGACACAGACGACCGTAGGACGCCCGCAGGACGCCCGCACACAACTGCGGCTACAGCACACACACACACACACACACACACACACACACACACACACCACACACACACACACACACACACACACTCACACACACGGCCAACGATGCGGGGCATCGAGGCCGGACAGTCCCGAGAGTCGGCCAGGCTGGAGGCATGTGGCGGCCACACGCCGTCTGTTTGCACAGACACACACACACACACACAACGCGATACTCCATTGTCACGCGTCGGCCTGCGTTGTTGGAGCGCCTCTCCCCGGCGTGAGCACACAAACACGGGAAGTAATGGAAGTGCACGCGTCCAAGAAACCCGCGGCTGGCTTGTAGCGAGGAACTGTGCCAGGAGCGCGGTGTGTAGAGTGCTCACGAACATGCAAATTAAGCCCGGCAGACACGCTTTCGAATATGCGGCAACGAATATGCGACGAATAAATGGCATGCCGATTGATCAGGCGAGTTGCAAAAGAAACGAATCTTCTGCTGTGCATAGCGTATATGGGAAGCATTGCAAGCGCTGCAAGAACACATGAACTGTACAGCAAGTGTACAGGTGCCGAGCACAGAACAGTGCGGTCCAAGAAACGACGCTGCTCAAGAGAACCTGCCCGCCATGCAGCCGAACTTGGATCGGCCGAACAAGATCCATCATTCCTCTGTCACCTCTGTCATGAACAACCCTTTGGGGCCGGCAAAAGCTCACGCAGGTCGCTCGGCCGACAGGCAGTGCTTAATGGCCGAGTAAATGGCCGTTATCGCTGGTGGCTGTTCGGTAAAATGGGCCGTAATCACCATTGTCACATCCCATTCAAGGCGGGCAGCCTTTGTCGTGCCGGGGGCGGCGGCCGGCGCCGGTGCACGCCTGTGTGGCGGCGTGGCGCGGCGCGTACAGCCTTGGCTGGTGACTGGCGACCCGAAACGGATGACCCGTAGTCGGTGGTGCAGACCCATGACCCGTGACTGACGACCCCTTGACACGTGACTGGTGACATGGGATCGGTGAGCAGTGACCTGGGGTCAATGGCCGGTGACGTGAAGCAGAGGGCTGACGTGTCACACGTGATGATGGTTGACCCCTAACGGATGACCGGTGGCCCTTCATCGGTGACAGTTGACCTGTGACCCGTTATCAATGCCAGATGACCTTAGGTCGATGCATGGTGCTGAGTGACGACTGATAGTTTGTGACCGGTGCTGGTTGAAGACACCGATGCATGTCTGAACGCCACCGCATGCTGATAATATCTAGCCGATGACCAATTCAACGGAACATTGCGTTCTGGTGAAGAATCCGCTCGCCAATGGGTTCTTTTAAATGGTCGTGCTCATTGGCTGGCGAGCAATGGCTGACGAGTGGCTGAGGACTGATTTCATGCGTGGCTCACCGCAGGCGACCACCACCGATGAGCGCCCGGTCCCTCGCCTCAGCCGGTCCAGTAATCGGGCTGCAAACACAGCTAGCGTGTGCCGTGGACCAGAATTGCGTGACATTTTGCGATCGGTTAAACGTAATCGCTGGCTCATCAGCGATGAGATTTCGAGCCTTGGCTCATGACGTCGAGTTATGGCTGCCCGGCGCTTGACCTGCCCTTTTGGTGTCTGCATGTCGCTGCTGACACATCGGTGGTTTTATGCTGATCGGACCCCTTGACAACTCAGCGGTGACCCGAGACCCATTCAAGACCAAGGGCTAGCCTCGAACCCATCAGTAGCTTAGTGATGTTCACTGAACACGACAACCCGGCTTTGACTGATAGCGCGTCAGCGACCCAGCGGAGGCCTCGAAAACCATCGGCAGCCTTGCTTTGACCGCTGGGGCAAGGGTGCCGCAATGCTGACCCGAGTCACGTGACGCGTTGCAGTCACCTGAACCGGACGACAACGTACGAGGACCCGCGTCAGGAGGAAGAGCCGCCGCCGGAGCCTCGTCAGGTCACACTGCACCGGCACCCAGAGCTGGGCTTCGGCTTCGTCGCCGGCAGCGAGAAGCCCGTCATCGTCAGGTCAGTGACCCCGGGAGACGGACACGGACAGGTCATCGAGTGGAGAGGCGTCGTGCTCCGCTCGGCGCGGATTGCGCGTCGGCCGCCGCGTGCGAGGACCCGGCTCTGCCACGCGAGAAATGATCGACGTAAACAGGATACGCTCGGTAGCCTGTGGCGTGCGGCACTGAGTCAACACCGCCGAGCGGTAATGATTTACCGAGTCATGCTTATGTCAAAGCGCCGCGCCCCGTCGGTGCCGGGAGGAGTCCCATCTGGCACCATCCCAGACGCTCTTCTGCTGAGCACCTGCGCTGAGTACCCCGGATCCGGGGCTCTCATGTTGTCAGGGGTGGGCGATGAATCACGCATCGACCGACAAACGACCACGCTGCGGTCTCAACCTGCCGCGGCAGCGGTGCCGCCCGGGAGGTGCGGGGGCCCGCCGCTGCTCGGCGCCGCCGAGATCCAAGAGTTATTACCGGACGTCTGGGGCGCGTGATTCACACGCCGCGTCAACCGGAGTGTGCCCCGGCACGGAAGACGCGGGGCAGGCGCCCAAAATCGGTCCGGGAGCCTGCCGGCTCGTCATCTTAACGCGCCTGTTTGTTGATGCTGTCGGCGCGTTGCCATGCAGATGTATTCATGGCAGGCGGCGCTTGAGTCATGGCAACGCATCGCCCGGCGCCGAGCGTGGCCCTCTGCGATCCGCTGCGATCCGCTGCGACCCGCTGCGGCTGCTTCGCTCCTCAGCAGCCGAGCGAGGCCCTCTGCGATCCGCTGCGATCCGCTGCGATCCGCTGCGGGTGCTTCGCCTCTCAGCAGCCGGGCGTGGTGCACTGCGATCCGCTGCGATCCGCTGCGGGTGCTTCGCTTCTCAGCAGCCGTGCGTAGCCCACTGCGATCCGCAGCTGCTTCGCCTCTCAGCAGCGGCGCGGCGAGTCGAGGGTCGCCGTCACCTGTCCTTGTCCAGGGTCAAGGTCGGCGGCTCGTCTGTCGCGGCCGGTGCTGTCGTCGCCAGCTGACCGTCAGTGTTCAGCTGAGCTGAGTAACTCAAGAGCGACGTCGTTGGCAGACTCGGCCGACAGCGAGAGCTAGAGTTAGGGGTCGTTCTGGTGACAAGGAGCTGCAGGCGATGTCGGGCAGCCGTCGCCGCCGGCCCGGGGCAGCCTGGTCGGGCCAGGGACATTGCGACCGACCCAGCACCGTCGACCGGCAGGTCGGGTCAGGCAGGACCGCTGGTGAGATCACGTGGCATGGCTGGCGGACGCGATGGGCTGTTTCGGTTGGCTTGGACACAACACTGAGTCACGTTTATGCGCCTCTGGTTTACATATTTTTTCGGATAAAAAGTCAGATTTGCTATTTTGAGCGGCTGGGTCTGCTAAAGGGCCAACCCCAGGACGGTGCCTAAGCTTTCGGTTCCCTGCGTTGATCGCTCCCTGAGTCGCGTTGGCTGTTCATCGTCATCGTCTCGGGTCCGCTGCCCTCGCTGGCCGCTCCTCCGGCCAGCTTCCGGCGGACCGCTGGGAGTGGGCGAAGAAGGGGAGGGGGAGTGAGAGGGGGAGGGGGAGGGGGAGGGGGAGGGGGAGGGGGAGGGGGAGGGGGAGGGGGAGGGGGAGGGGGGAGGGGGAGGGGGAGGGGAGGGGCAGGAGGAGGAGGAGGAGGAGGAGGAGGAGGAGGAGGAGGGGAGGGGGAGGGGGAGGGGGAGGGGGAGGGGGAGGGGGAGGAGGAGGAGGAGGGGAGGAGAGGGGAGGGGAGGGGAGGGGAGGGAGGGAAGGAAGGAGAGGGAGAGGGAGAGGGAGATGGAGAGGAGAGGGAGAGGGAGAGGGAGAGGGAGAGGGAGAGGGAGAGGGAGAGGAAAGGAGAGGAAGGGGGAGACCGCACAGGTTCCTGCTGGCCGTCCTGCCGCAGCCGCCGCTATACAACTCCCAGGGGGCGCCGGCGGCCCCCCGGCCGCACAGCCGAGCCGCGTCGCGTGATTATTTGATCGGAGCCATAACACCGCTCGCTGCGTGCTGGGCGCGGCTGCTCCGCGGGAGCCGCGGGAGTCGACTCCGGCTCCGGCTCCGACCCAGGAGCCGGATCGTGTAGCTCTGCGTGCCACAGCCAGGGCCACACCGAGTCAGCGTGGCGTTGCGTGTCGCGCTGACCCAGTTGGGCTGTGAGACGGGTGCAACTGAGGGCGCGCTCGCTTCCGGGCGGACGGCGGGAAGGTCAGACCAGTTGCCAGGGGTCAAAGGCGGGTCGCGTTCGAGGGAAGGTCAGTGCCCACCGGTTCCGGTTGTCATGCGGTCTGCATTCGCCGACTGGGAGAGTGGTGTCACAGTCAGGACGCTTCTGGCGCCGGGTCTGAAATCTCGCCGCGGACTCCGCGTGGACTGCCGGGAGTTGACCTGCCAGAGGGCAGGGCCGGAGTGTGGGCGACCACAGGCAGAGCCCGGCCAGCGGGGACTGCCGGGGGTGGATCTGCCAGAGAGTAGGGCCGGAGTGCGGGCGACCACAGGCAGAGCCCGGCCAGCTGGGACTGCCGGGGTTGATCTGCCAGAGAGCAGGGCCGGAGTGCGGGCGGACCACAGGCAGAGCCCGGCCAGCTGGGACACACTCGCGCTCGTGGCTTTGTGAAGGCACACCGCAAACGGCGAGGCCCCGCAGCCGGGCACGAGTGGCTCCGCAACCATGGAATACGGAAGAAGAATGCGGAATGGGCGCTCCTCGGTGCTCATCGGGGGCCTCGTCCCAGTTTATGGGAATAGTTCACCGCAAGCCTTTCGCCCGCCGACCGCCGGTCCTGACCGCACGAGAGGCGAGCACCGGACTCTCTCCAGCGCTCAGCCCGGGCTGCCCGATCACGGCTGCTCGTGCTCCCAGGCCACGTGTCAGTGATGGCTGCCGCCAGCTTCAGACCCGATTCATGCTGCATTGGCCAATGTGAACTGATTGGAACGGGCATGTGATCAAGGTGTGACCGGATTTTCAGTCGAGGGCGTGTGCCGCGGAGTATTCTGATCGCGGAGAGCGCTGTGGTCTGGAGCACAATGTCTGTCGGTGTTCAATAAAGTGGGCATTTATCGCGAGTGGCAGGGCAGGGAACTGAGCTGTCGTTTGCAGAGCGTTCTTTTCAGTGTGGGACAGAGCGTTGTGCTTCGCTTCCCCTATTCTGGTTCGAATGATCTCGCACACGTCAGGCCGTGAAGGAAACTAATTTTCCGAGAATTAATGAGAATGCCCCCAGGGCGGGCAGGCGCAAATGGTTTTCGTCTTAAATGACGGCATTATTCTGGGGTAATTAATTTGTCTCTGCGCGAGCGTTAAGCCTATTATTTTATCAGGCTCACCATGGAAGGTGGTCGCACCCAGAAATGCTCTGGATTTAGTGATGTGCTGGTGGTGTTGGTCGGGACTCGGACGTCAATGAAGACAAATTACGGCGTGTTGCAGTCTTCGACGAGATCTATGGGGCGGAAACCCATCCGCCACTTGGCCGCGGCCGATTTATCTGCTTTTATCAAGCGGGAGCTGTTGGACGTGGTCCAATAGTTGACGCATGGGGAGTCGTCATCATGAATATCAAACGACCGTTTAAAATAGTTTCGCGGCGCTCAGAGTTTTAGCGGCCAAGCGGCCCGATATAGCGTCCGTCGGCCGGCGAACCGTCACAGGGCAGGGGTGAGCCGAGGGGGGGGGGGCGACGGAGGCGCCGCTGGGGCTTGTCAACACGTGCACAGCCCGGAAACGCCGCGCTCCCGTCGCTTCTCTTAGCAAACACTGGCTCTGCTGAAAGGCGACGAGTGTGTTTGGCAGCGCATATGCCGTACTTGAAGAGATTGGACCCACCGAAAGATTGTGTTTATGAGTAGAAAGCTGTAATATACTCTCCTAGTTAACGTGACACCATTACTTTTTCTGGATGCTTGTCTGTGTGCGAAATTCGGCGAGGTTGAAGGTAAGGATTAAGCCTCACACTGAAAGGAGGTGTTCCACATTTGTATGGGGGTTTTAACTGAAACATCCACCTTCAAGATCATTTGGTGTAGTTAACAGCCCTGTCCTGCTCGGGACCCAACCATTCTAGTTTTTGAGCTACACGCTCGCGAAGATGTGCGAGCTATTTCGGGGAGACGCGTGGTGAGTCGACTATTTCGAGGTTACCTAGACATCCATGGCACCATAAGAGCGTCATTCAACTCTTGTCATTCCGTTGCCATGCGGTGATCAAGACCAATAAAGATGTAATTGTCGTGTTGTTCATATATGGCGTTCGTGAGCACCATTTTCCGATATGACAGCCGTCAATTGGCTTTCAATCAGTGTTATGCAAGGTACAATGACATAATCGAGCTATTGTCTAGAGCAGCCTTTTCCGCTTAAAAAGGTGCCAATAGTTATAAATGAGCTTATTTCATCATATATAATGTTTGCTTCAATATCTTCAAATGTGAAACATTCCCTTTAAGAAACCTAACACCTAATAGTGACGCTTTAATAAAAAGTGGGTTGCGCATAATGATGCTTTTATCACGACAGTGTTCGGTTTATAGTGTCGCAGTTACACTTACAGTTGTGGTAAACGCACTTTAAGTATGGAATGATATGAATTGCACAGCTCAGGTTACATGCATATCCACAGGCGCGGAAACTATCGCGTTATGGGGGTTTTGGGGGCTCGAGTCCTCCCCCACCCCCACTCAACATTTGGGAAAATTTATCCCTAGGCGTATGGTCATGCATGGAAAGAAAGACCACGAACTGCTTCTGAACCCCCAATATTAGACAACTCATTTCGCTTCTCTATGATACATACATGAATTATAGCATGTATACACCTAGGTTCGCATAGTTACCTGCCATATACACGGTCACAACAAGCTGATCTAAGCGCCTATGCAGTTTTATAGGCTCATTTTGAATTTACCTAAACAACTAATTTTTTATTTTTGATAATCATCTTAAAGAATCATGCCATCGCACATCGATATAGCACTACTCGTCACGCGTCGCCGAGCCGCACAGAAGTGGGCAACAGCCGGCCGCCAGATCATGTGCTTGTGGATTGCGGTTCTGGGACGAGTGGATCGATTTCTGTGGCCCTCTCTCTCCTCGATACCTGGGTGGGGCCGTATGATGTACGTCTGCGCACGCGTTGTGTATTGGAAAATGTTGGGCTCCTTGCATTGGTTGCATTTGTATATATAATTTGTACGCCTTTCTGCATGATTGCAGTTTCCATGACATCATGCACCCTTAGTAGCAGCTTGCCGAATGCCACCACACAGCCGACTAACAAAACGGCGCGGTATGGTAATCTCTGCAATCTGCTGGCTATCTTCTCCCTAATCGCACCTTTGAAGTATGTTGCAGAGGCAGAACGACTGAACACACAAGCATGTCACGCTAACAGCTCCATGTCTTTTCTCTTTTCAGTTATGTAAATCTGGTGTAATTTTAGCCCGTACATGCAAACATTGTGCAAGACTCCCATGCACATCATTTTGAAAGCATCAAAATATTGCGAGGCAGGCGGCGTTATTTGAGATTAATAACATCAAACGGAAATGCGGTGTCTCATAAACTATTCATGAAAGTAAGAAGTACCTCACACAGCGTCATTGTTCTGCCCCTTTCGTCGAAAGAAAACATTCCTGATGTCAAAGCTAAAATTTTATGACTCAAGGAAATTGTTTTGTTGTCAAGGCTGGCCACGTTGGTTGGACCGATAATTTTAACTGACACTGATTGCATCAGGCAGTTCCCAGCGCGACGTCGAGATGTTGCCACCGGCGTAGCAACAGTTTCACTGGCCTTCACAGCTGTCTGCCTAACGTCACTTTTGCGTCCTGACTGGTGAGCTCTGAGCAACACAGTCTCCGCTGATGGCGGCCAGAGGACTCCTCCCCCTTTCTACGTTAGGGAATTCCCCTCTCTTCCAAAGAACGACCGATTTCCTCGCCTCCCGGGCCCCGAGCTGGTGCGTCATCACATTCCAGCCGCTGCGGCATTTCCTCCCCTAAACCGTCTCCACCCCCCCCCCCCCCCTTACCCTTGAGGCGCCCACCACCCAGCGCGTGGCTGGGCGGCGACTGCCCCCGGGCGTGGCTGCCCCCGGCCACCAGCTACCCTCCTCCCAGCTGACGACCTTGTTTGTTGCGGGCTGCCGGGCGACGACAAAGGCTGCATCTTGCGCGGATGATTTGTTGACTATCAGTGCGGTCGTAACGCTTCAGTCCAATATGCCGTCGCCGCCGTTGGAGCAACAGTGCCGACGCGGCTTGATTACACGGCGTCTTCTTTGAGCCGGTCCAATTTAGCGTACGGGAATATGTGTTGTCGAGGTTGCGGCGGTGGGCGCAAGCGCGCCTAAACTGCGCCGCTTATGGTGGCGCAGAGCGAATTTCCGGAAAGGGCCGCCGCCGACTAAGGCGATGACAGAAAATGCGTTCAACAAACAGCTGAAACTCGAGGCAGTCTGCCACCGAACGACGAAGCGAAAAACAAGAGCGGGAATTTAAAAGTTCTGGATGCTGCTGTTTGGGTCTGTTTAGTATGGTGATCCATTTACAGTACTGGGTTGTCTGCCCTGCGTCTGGCTGTCGCTGATAGGAGCGCGAACAATGTTGGAGCATTCCTTAGGGCATGCTGGAAATGTGTTGAACTTACTGGAGTCAGAGAATCGCCCAAAGCAAGAACGGATGCGGCCAAACACCTGACTCTGAGCTCGAGTCCGACTCCTGGTGTCTTGAGCCCGAAACCGAGTCCTGAGTCTGCCTACTGCTCAATACTTGTCTGAGGTCGGGTTCGAAGACCCGGAGTGCGCGGTTGCCGGCTAAGATGTAGGGTCTTTAGTAAAGGCCTGCGTCCAAATTGCATTGCTTTTGACCTGAGTCGAATCTCGATTGATGTGCATTTCAGTCCAAGTCTTGAGTGCGAGTCAGTGCTGTTAATGATGCTACTTCGATTCTTAGTCACACTCATGTAGGCTTGAGTGTTTGTTCCAGTCTACCTGTGTTTTCTTGTTCAAGTTTGCTATTGCAGTCGGATTCTACCGTAGATTCCGTAGTCTACCAGTGTCTTCTTCAAATTAGCTATTGCAGTCGGAGCACGATTAAGCTGGTAAACAAATCAATTTACTAACTTCTTGAGTCCGTTTTCCAAGAAGTCGTGAGCTGAACTGCAGTACCAGCCCGGTTGTGAGTTGAGGCAGTCAGTCAGCATAGACGAAAGCTGCAGATTAACCAATTATCCGCTCATTGTTGACACATGGACGTCGTAATGCTAGTGAGTGGATGCAGTGCTGAAATATTTCCGAAGTATTGTTCGGGTGCGTTCTGGTTTACAAGTAACTCCTTTGCAATATCACAAGCTCCTGCTTTGAATGTGCTCGATTTGTTGGTGATTTGTGTAATAATAGACACAAAACATACCATATTGGATGAACTCTGTTTTAGATCCGCTTAGAGTGAAAATGTCGTGTTGAAATTCAACTGAAGTTGTATGGGGCTGACCTGACGAAAATACATATCCACAATCATAGTTACCGCTCATGATATCACCGGGACACCGGAGCACGGGACATGATATCATCGGAGCCCTCTCGCACCATCAACCCGTTGGCGGAGAAACACAGCGGCAACCACAGCACCGCCACCGTTGGCGGCGCACGACTACCACTTCTTGTATGCGAACCTGTAGCCCCATGCAAGCACTCCCAGCGCACTCTATCCACGAAGTCCGCCGCGCTGTCGATCCGTTCCGGTCGGGTCCCGTTTGTCGCCGACCTTTCCGGCCGGCGACCGCACTCCTTCGACAACCCGCTCGCCAGAGGCGCGTCCAGCAACAGTCACGTGCCGGCGCTGCAAAACGCAACAGCTAGGGACCGCGCTCGCAATCCACGGAGGCCAGCGGTGTGGTCGCCTCCCCGCGTTGCGTCGCTGGGTGCGCCCCCGCTCGTGACCGCCGTGGGCTCGCTCGGGTCCCGCCGCCGCCGTCTGGGCAACTGCTGTCGCGCGCACGCGGGTCACTGCGGCCCGTTAACGGGCGGCCGACCGGCGCGTGTTTTTCAGCGGCGCGACGCTTTTTCCCCAGCCGAAATCGCCGCGCTGCCGACCGCGGCGCATCTGTCCGCGGCGCGCTCTTCGCGGCCACGTCACGAGCGCCACCGCACGCCGTGCTCGCCGCGGTGTTTTCCGGCGGCACGGCGGACTCGCCGCCTCCAAACTAATTCGGCGGGTGTCGCCGCAGAGGCGTAAACACGCACTGGAGGCGGCCGCGGGCACGGGCGCCCTCCGCGGCGTGGTTCCGTGGCTCGTGCGTGTTTTGGGTCTGATGGATTCGCAAGGCGCCGTGTCCGCGACAAGAATCCAACAGGGGAGAAATGTGGGTGATAGGCCCAGTGACGTGTAGGAAGTGGACTCAGCCATACATCAGCTATACGTCAACAGCTGTGGTCTCATGGTTTTAATCCACGGTGTATTTTGCTTTGGTGAGATAGGAAAGGAAAGAACTGTAGCAACGGAATTGCGGCTCAGACTTATAGTGTGATGATTATCGAAGTGCCGGACTACATCGGAATTGAAATAGAATGTTCATCCTTCTCAAGATGAGCACTCATTCCTTCGCCCAGTAAACCATCATCGCCTCAAATTTCCATTTGCTCTCTCCGTTGTCCATTCGATCATAACAACATTGTGTACACTTTAAAGGGACTGACCCACATTTGTATGCGGATTTGAACTGAGATAGTCATTCACATTGTCATTCCATGTGGTTTATAGCCATATCCTTCTCAAGACTTAAAATCATATTGTTTCTGAGCCTGACGCACGTAAGCTTGTGCAGGCTATTACGCGCCACCTTTGGACAAGTCACCCAGACATATGTGTCACGCAAACACCCCACCTCGTGTTGTGTTCGTGGTCAAGACAAATATGGTCACACAAACATTCGTGTTGGCGTTGACGCAGCACCGAATGTCACAACGGGAGAAGGCGATTGGCGAACAGTCAGACTGCGCTGCTGATTGCATATCTCGATCACAAGCCACGTTTGGCCATAAATAACACAGGCGTTGGGGCAACCACTGGATGTGACAGACATGAGGCTGAGAACTGAACAACTTACGATTAGCGCCATACCCTAAAATACAAACGCAAGCTAGAAAAATGTCAGCACGGAAAAATGACAAGGGTACCACGAGGAAAAGCCCAAACACGCCCACACAACACTTGCACGTTAAATTCACACGCGTGAATCAACAACGGCACCTCGCGGCGTTGAGAAGCACCGCTCGTGAGTCACGCCGTCCGCTAAAACGACAACTCGAACAGCGAACCTGATGTCATACAAGCGTGGCATGACATAATCAAACAATGACGTATTGAGGAGCACGCATGGCATACAAAGGATTGCAAATGGGCTTTTCCATCATATCTGATTCTTGCCTCAATATTTTCACATGTTCAGTCCCTCTGAATGTTGCAAGACGCACTGAAAAAAGGCTGTGACGGAAAAAGGCGAGATGGTTGTCTTACATGCATTCGAAAGCATCCACAAAACCCCAAAATGGTGCACGAGCCGCACTCCTGAACAGCCAGCTGGGCGCGACAGCTCGGACATCGCCATCCACTCTGCCTGCCGGCCGGCGTGCTGTCCAGCGGTGCAGTATCGCGCCCCTGACGCCGGCGGCGGTGACATCTGCTCGCGACCGTCCAGCGGCCGGCCAGGCCAACATGGCTGCCTTCTGCTGGGCCCACCGACCGGCGCGGGTCGCAGCATCGGCTGGGAGCGGACATCATGCAGGTCGGCAAGGTCTTTTCCCGGGTGTGTGCGCTGATATTCCGTACAAAAGCAATCCGTTCTATGTACGGAACGCTTACCCAGTGGGACTACAGAACCGCTGATCCGAAGAGAACCGAAGCGTGGAGGGAAGCATTTCACCGTTCCCACATTCCGGACACTTTCGCGCACCGGGCCGCATACCACCCGATCATGCAACGAAAAGGGAAAGCGCGGCCTGCACAGCTGACAGAGCTGGAGCGCGCTCAGACGTGCGGCCGCCGGCTCCGTCTGTCGCGGCCTGCACAGCTGACAGAGCTGGAGCGCGCTCAGACGTGCGCCGCCGGCTCCGTCCGTCGCGGCCTGCACGACTGACAGAGCTGGAGCGCGCTCAGACGTGCGCCGCCGGCTCCGTCCGTCGCGGCCTGCACAGCTGACAGAGCTGGAGCGCGCTCAGACATGCGGCCGCCGGCTCCGTCCGTCGCGGCCTGCACGGCCGACAGAGCTGGAGCGCGCTCAGATGTGCGGCCGCCGGCTCCGTCCGTCGCGGCCTGTCTGTCGCGGCCTGTACGTCTGACAGAGCTGGAGCACGCTCAGACGTGCGGCCGCCGGCTCCGTCCGTCGCGGCCTGCACAGCTGGCAGAGCCGGAGCGCGCTCAGACGTGCGGCCGCCGGCTCCGCCCGTCGCGGCCTGCACAGCTGACAGAGCTGGAGCGCGCCCAGACGTGCGGCCGCCGGCTCCGTCCGTCGCGGCCTGTGCGGCTGACAGAGCTGGAGCGCGCTCAGACGTGCGGCCGCCGGCTCCGTCCGTCGAGTCTCACCTGCTTAGCAAGACAGCAGCGTCACCCCACCGGCGATAACCCGCCGTCGTGCACGCCCCGCCCGTGGAGATGATCAGATGAGCCCGGTGCTCGTCCCAGCAGTGGTCAGCGTGTTCAGTCCGGAGCGCAGATCGGTGAATGGCGATCGCTTTCACGCCGTCTGCCTCACCTCTCACTTACTATCATGTGGATCATTGCTATCATGTGGATCATGGTGGACCGTTCTGCACCTGGAGTGGGATTTTCACAGAGTATATGTGGGCTCGGCGCGGCGTTGCTCGTTGGCAGCGGGCGGTCGGTGCTGCTGGCATCCTCCTGTCGTGATCTGCGCCGTCATGACGTGATCCGGGCCAGACGCTGACCCCCCTTCTCCCCGCCTCGCCCCGTGGGCTCTGTTTATCGGCAATCACTGCGGATGAACCCGGCCAGGCCGGCGGCCGATACTCTGCAGACCGGCCGCCGCAAATGAACGCTCTGTACGCGCCGGCCTGCTGTGGGAGCCAGCGCCCCCCCCCCCCCTCCCCGCCCACGACCTCCGCCCTCTCTGGGAGGGGGGCAGCTGACCCGCCACAGCGTGTCCATCACCCGGCTCTATATCCGACGCCGGTCCCAGCGTGGGGTGCATGTTTATGTTGTCGTCAGCTGGAACGGCCCGCGGGGTCTGGCGCGTCCACGCCACGGATGACGTCGTATTAACACGCTCGGGACGAGTGTGGGCTCCTCGCTCGACGTCCTGTCAATCAGGAACGGCGGAAGCGGGGAGAGGAGGCAGGACGGGGAACCCTGGGCAGCCTGTCCCCATCTCCGGAAAATCTAGCTGTGATTATTATTCCTGAGTGAAAATGAACTGTCTGGAGTTGCATAGCGAGAGGCGAAGTGAGGCGCGTTCGTGCCATCAGCCAACCCAGCGGCCTTCTCTCCGACATCCGGTCGGCAGTTCGCACGACAGCGTGCTGGTCCCAGCTCCCAGTGACGCTGACTATTGGCGTCCACCTGGGACGGTGCTGCGTGGCATGAATAAATAAGGCGCCGCTCGGCTGGCGCGGGAGTGAAGAAGGCCTTGACCTGCCGCCGGTGCGGGCGATCAGGCGCCCTCACGGACAGCAGCGCGACGCGGCACGTCTGCGACCTCGCGCAGGGGGAGGGGGGGGGGGCAGGAGAGGGGCAGCGGCAGGGGCGGGGGGGAGAGGGTAGGGTCAGGGCCTGGGCAGAGTGGCGCCGCTCGGCGCCGGGCACGATCTCGATGAGATTGGCCTGATCAAAACTTGCGACGCGTCCGAGGTCGTTGGCGAAGTTTGCCGCTCGGCGGTCGTTAGCGGTCGTTGCTCACAGGTGCGCGGCGTCGCCACCGGGCCGCAGGCGCTGGCGGCGGTCGGAAGGCGTACTGTGCAAACGACGGGCAGCGTCTCCGCTGGCACCACGCGAGCGTTTTCGCAACGGCGTGTCGAAGCGGCCGATACGCGTTGTGTCATTATTTGCGATTCATTGCGTCGGAAAGCTGGCGGTATCGAGACAAAAGGCGGGCGGGCGGCGCCATGTTTAATGCATGATACCGCGCCTCACGCCCAGAGATGGTCCTGCGGCCGCCGCGGCCGCCGGTCAGGCGGCGTTGAGCCCGTCTGCCGGTGTCGACAGACCCACTGAGCGGCGAGTGCGCGTGCGGCGATTTCCCGGCGTTGCGTTGGATTGGAGCGTTACTTTAATATTTAGATTAGACACGTTCAACAGATCACAGTCTAATTACGCTGTCCAACTACTGGCACCCCTTGAGACGCAATTGGGTACTTCAAAGCGACGCTTATAAAACGTCATCGCATTCCCATCTCATCCTGTCAGGCGCTCGCAACAGCGTCGCAATGGATGACATCCCGTTTATTTCACTTCACATCAGCGCGCTTTGGCAGCGGCTCGTTCCGCTGAGTGGAAAGTGGCGGGCATTGCACTCATACGTCTGCCATTATGTCAAGTGGCCGTCGATGCAAAACACGTGTATGTCACAACACCGCCCAGTTGCTCAACGATCACAGCCTGCCATGCAGTGCGCGGCTCAGCCCGCTCTCGCGCGCCGTGGCACGTCATCGCCAGCGAGATCCGACTCGCAGCAGATCGCTGCCGTCCGCCCGCCGGCCAGCCGGGCCGTTAACCCGTCCACACCTGTCTGCTCGTCAGCCCCTCCCCTCGGCCCGGTGCGGGTTTCCGCGCGGCGGCGGTCGAGCGCCGGCGTGAGTGTCTCTCCCGCCGCTCGCACCTCCGCCGTCAGCCGCTCGTCACGCGACCCGGATCCGCCCGCCGGCGGCGCGCCGACCCAGAACAGCGCTCCGTTTACGCGTCAGAACAGCGCGGCGCGCGCGCTTAAAACAGCGCTGTTTGCCGTCCGTGTTTCCCGCGGCGGTAAACTCGGCCGCGCTTCGACCGGCGCCGGCGGCGCCCGCTGCCAGATGCGCCGCCGAGCTGCCAGATCCCGCCGCTCGTTAGCGCTGCAGCCATCCATCGGCGCGGCCGGCGCTGTTTGGATTGATATGATTTGGGCCCGAGTCTCGCCGGTTCGGTGGCTAATTGCCGGCTCCTCGGTGTGTTTCTGCGATTGCAGGCTCTCGTGGGGCCTCGGGAACGAGGAGGGACGGGGCTGGCTCGGGGGGGGGGGCGGGTCACCCGGCCTGTCCACCTCACCCGGCCGCTTCGGACTGGGGCGCCGCCGACGTGCGGCGGGGCTCGCGCCGCTCGGTTCTGCCCGGCGCCGTCCGGATGGACTTGGCCCGACGCCGCCGTGTACATGGCCCGTAACCAGGCGCTGCGGCCCAGCTTCCGGCGGTAGGCAGGCGCTGGCGCCCAGGCCGCGGCCGTAACTCGGCTCCGGCTGTCAGCTGACCGTCCGGCCGTCCCGGCGGCGGCCCATCAAAGCCAGGAACTCTGACATCAGCGCGTCGGGACGGCGAGCCGTTCGGCCGGCGGCCCGGCGCCTGACTGGGGCGGGTCACGCTGCGGGCGCCGAGTGGGGCCGGCCCGCTGGCGGCTGGCAGCCCCGGTCGCTAATCCCAGGCCGCTGTTCCGTGAGCTGGGCGGCTTGGCGCCGCTGCGTTCAAAGGTAATCCGATTTTTTGGCCACTCAGTTGACAGCGGCGTGTGCAAGAGACTGCAGCAAGGGGAGGCACGTGCGCCACGCCGTTGCGGCGGTGCGGCTCGGGTTTATGTACATCCCTTAACAGACGCCGGATCGGTGGCCGCGGTTTGCGCCGCGCTCCTACCCCACCAAAAGTCCCGAGCCCGTCCCTGGCGCTAAGCCCTGCGCCTGCTGCTCAAAGTCGCCGCGGCGCACCTGCCGGCGAGCTGGCCGTGGCGGCGACGCGGCGCGCTGGCCATAGCCGTGCCGTGGGATCGGTGCCCGGTCACGTCACGTCTTTGGTCACGTCTTTCGTCTTTCGTCAGTGTTTCACGTCTGTCCGCAACCGTGCGCCCGCGAACGGTACTAAGTCGCCGCCCGAGGCGCACGAGTTCGATTACGTGGGCCAGAAAGTCATTTGAATGGAGATAGCCAATCAGAGCATCGCTCTCCGCGTTTATGAGTGTCGACAGCGCGCTCCAGATTGCGAGTGTCTCGCTCGCGTATTTACCGCGGATCGGAAAACAATTTCTCGCTGGTTGACGGGTCCGGGAATTAATCGCCGTGTAATTTCTGCCTCGCCGCGGCGCCCCGGCCGTCAGCGTCGTATCACATCCCAGCCGCAATTATTCGCTAACTGATTACAAATGGCGTCCATCTGTGGCCCGGCGGAGAGCACCGCTGTCAGCGGACGGCTCAGCGGCTCGCGGGGCTGACTCAGGCCCGCCAAATCGTGACTCCCGCGCCGAACGTGCGCGTCGCTGAAGGAAGCGGATCCTCTCCGCTGTTGTGGTGAGGGGTCGCACGAGCGCGCGCGCCCGCTTCGCGCGCTTCGCGAGTGGCCTCGGTCGATGTCGGGGTGGATCTCCCTCGGTGGCCGGGATGGCCCGCCACTGTGCCGTCAATAACACCGACAACTTTGCAGCGGGCCTGTTTATGAGCGCGGCCCGAGCACCCTCCGACGTTTTACGTGCATTAACGGGACGTTGTTATTGGTGGAGGCTGCGTCCCGGAAGCGGAAATAGCTGGGTAATCTGCATACGCCGGAGCTGGCGCTGCCGGAGGTGCCTACCGGCCCGGACCGCACTCGCTTCTCCGGCGCACCGTGACGTCATCGTGGTGCGTCCCAGCCGTGGCGGTGACTAAGGCGCTGAATCGGCCCGCGGGCGCGCGTGTGTGAGTCGGCGGCGGACGTTCCGTGGCTCGGCGGCGGCTGCCAGACGGCCGTCCGCGCGCCTCCTTCCGAACCCGTCCCCGGTGGCGTCTCGCTGATTTAACAGGTTTGTGACTGACGGCCGATTTGACAGGTTCGTGACAGATGGCGGCCCGAGCGTGGATAAGCTCATGCCCGGCGACCAGATCTGGCAGATCAACGGCGAGGACGTTAAGCTGGCGCCGCGTGACCAGGTCATCCAGCGGGTCAGGTCGTGTCAGCAGGAGGTCTCGCTGCTCGTCTGCCAGCCGCCGCTGGACAATGTGAGTAATGACGTCAGCGCACCGGCGGTGACGTCAGAGGGCAGAGGTTGACACCGGTGTTTGGGGAGGAGGGGGGAGAAGGGGTAGAAGCAAGGCTGAGTAATAGAGTTGGTCTCAGGCGGAGGTCGGGTATGTGTTGGCATGGCAGCAGGCTTGTTGAGTCCCCGCATCTTGTCTGTCACTGTTGCCACTTGACTGTGTCGCTAAGCCTACCGTACAGGCAACGTGGGACTAAAAGCGACATTGGTTCGGGAAGCTGTTTCCATCCCCATACATGCAAACGCGGTTACTCCAGTATGCCATCACGGCAGCCGCAGTCTCGGAGGCGATCTCTGCATCACCTGCGGATCGGGGACAATTGTGCCGCACGCCTGCGTGCAATCAAGCTCAGCCAGTGTTTGTGGTCCACATTCCTCGAGCTGCCGAGCTCACCTTGTCCCCTCCCGACCTTCTGCCCCCCGCCTCGTCACCGTCCGGATACCGCAGCCGTCCCCGCCCCTGATTCAATAACTCGACGCATCGATTTCAATCTGGCCCGCTTGCGAGCACCCAGTCCTAACAGCCTAACAATGTTAGCGGCTAAACCTGGCGTCGGCTGCGTGGTGGCCCGAGGCGTCCGCCGCCGGCCGGGCGCCCTGCCTTTGATCCGCTAACTGAATTGATTCGGCGTCACCGGAAGTCCGTAACGAGACCTCGGCCCGCAGACGGCCCGGAAGTCGGCGCTCCTCAGCGCCGCCAAGAAGCTGCGCCTCAAGAGCAACCCATCGCGCGTGCGCTTCGCGGAGGGCGTCGTCGTCAACGGCCAGTCGAACGTGAGAGGGGAGGGAAGGGGGCTGCCGATGGAGGACAGGCTAGGAACAGGCCTGGGACAAGCGGTCCTCCAGCCGCTTGGTGATAGACTAGGCCGACAGAGAGATGGAAGAGTTTTTTTATTTTCTGTTCGGGGTGGGGGCAGTTCTTGGGACCGCCGCTTTTTATCAGCTGCGTTGAGGTGTCGGCCTTTCGCCTCGGACGGGGACTGGGAGTTAGTGCTAGATCAAACTTTATCGGCGCCGTTCGACTCGCAAGAGACGGTTGTTTTGGAGTGCCCCAGTTTGATAAGTTTCCTGCTGGAATTATATGTCAATTGATGTTTGCAGCGTGTGAAATATGGTCTGTATTTGCTTTATGTGAAATGTTTTACCTACATATCGTGCACTGTTTCAAAAAGAGGTCCAACGCACATACATCTAGACGTGCGTATGTCGGCAGTTAGCATCGCACTCATGCGCCCGATATGCCGAGCTAGCACGGCACTCAAGCGCCCCGATATGCCGAGCTAGCATCGCACTCAAGCGCCCCGATGTGCCGAGCTAGCATCGCACTCAAGCGCCCCGATATGCCGAGCTAGCATCGCACTCAAGCGCCCCGATATGCCGAGCTAGCATCGCACTCACGCGCCCCGATATGCCGAGCTAGCATCGCACTCAAGCGCCCCGATATGCCGAGCTAGCATCGCACTCACGCGCCCCGATATGCCGAGCTAGCATCGCACTCAAGCGCCCCGATATGCCGAGCTAGCATCGCACTCACGCGCCCCGATATGCCGAGCTAGCATCGCACTCAAGCGCCCCGATATGCCGAGCAGTTCCACCGAATGTTCGGCGCAAGAATCACCGACGTTCCTTAAATCGGATGACGACTGCAAATTGGAAACGTGCATACAACTAATTGAAAAGTTTAAAGTTTTAAAAAAAAAGTTTAAAAAAGTAAGACGAAAAATTTCACAATATTGCTTGTTATGACCGAGTGGCTCAGTGGACTGCACACAGCTTTCGTTTATCTAAAGTGCTGCGGTGACCCCGAGCTCATCTTATTGATTCCATTAGCCGCGCACGAATCGATGCTCGCGGAGCGGCGTGAGCTTTGACTGGATCGTCGGTCCCGGGCAGCGCTCTCCGCCGACGACCAGGGCCTGACCGCTGGCTGCCCTCCGTCCGCAGCTGTCGCCGTTCTCCTCCGAGGAGTCGTGCATCCCGTTCATGCCCAACGTGCTGAAGGTCTTCCTGGAGAACGGCCAGACCAAGTCGTTCAAGTACGACTCGTCCACCACCGTCGAGGACGTGCTGGAGTCGCTGCAGGCCAAGCTCGGCATCCACTGCGTCGAGCACTTCAGCATCGTCGCCGAGCACGTCAACGCCGTGCGCAGAAACAAGCTGACGCTGCTGGACAACAAGGAGACGCTGGCCAGGGTGAATAGCTGTCGCGTGACGTCTTGCCCGCATGCCCGCGGCGTTTGTACACAGTCATACCGTACAAAACGCCTGAGTTCAGCGACTGATGTCTGACTTAGTTCTGCGCTTTCCCTCTCCGTGTTCTTCTATCTATCATTTGAGGACTGTTTCGGCTGCGGTGACGCATGCAGGCTGTGGGACGCAGATCCCGAGTGCTGGCGGCCCAACCAACAATGGCAATTTCACAAAGCTCATTTCCGTGCTATTATGAACAGCCTCTCGAGAGCGACAGCATTCATCTGGCTGGTCGCCAGTGGCAGCCGCCATGGTTGAATAGACGAGCCGGCGGCCGCGACAGTCCGAACAACACCATCATCAGCAGCATCCCGCGGTCGTTGCTGAGCAAGGCGCTCGCTGCCGTCAATGTGCCGGGCTGATTCACACTGCGAGACCCGTGATCTTCACCCCAGTTATTGACCCGATACCCCCCCGTGGCGGTCTGAGTCCGCCACTGGGTCAGGCGTAGCATCTGATTCAGTCCTGAGCCCTGTCGGAGCCAGCGGCGTGGAGCGGCTTGGTCACGCACTGGCAGCAGCTGGGGCGGATGTACGCTCAGGCCGGTGCTTGCAGGGTTTGGAGTCCACTTCCTGAGGAGACTTTGTTTGTGATTCGGATATTTCGTCCTGTTAGTTTTGTGTTCTGCTCTTCCATTACCTGAACTTTTACCTCCCAATGTTCTATCGTCTCCTCCCTTGGCCCGTTTGCATCTTTTCGTTAAGTAGTTGGCTGATTCTCCTATCTGTGAGGTCTTAAATGCAAATGTAAGTATTGGTAAGCACTTCGTTCAAATCGCTTCCAAAACAAGGAGATTTCCACTTAATATCTGAGGATAGGTAACAGCATAATTATTCACGACTACGATGTTGACGAAAAGACAAACCTGTCACATTTATCTATGTCCCCAGTTATGTCTACAACTTATGTCCATATCGTATCTTCCCTGTCAGGTGTCCTATCCACCTCCGAACCTTCGTTTTGCCATCCTCAAAACGAGCCTTGTTCGTAGACCCTCCCTTTCCAGCCCGACCTCCCGCCTACTTTGCGCCACAGTCACCCCTTTTCCCCTTGGAAATCCGACCTCTCTCCATCGTCCGTACCTCTGCATGTTTCCTCTGTCTTTCCCATCGTCTCCTTTCTCCCGACCGTTCGCAGTCCAATTGGGTTCCCTTTAATCGCCCTCCCTCCACCTATCTCCCCTGTGACCGTCCTCCCTCCACATCTCTCCCCTCTAACCGTCCTCCCTCCACCTCTCTTCCATCTGGCCATCCTCCCTTCAACTCTCTCCTCTCTGACGGTCCTCCCTCCACATCTCTCTCCCCTGGACATCCTTCCTCCACTTCTCTCCCCTCTGACTGTCCTCCCTCCACATCTCTCTCTCTCTCCTCTGACTGTCTTCCCTCCACATCTCTCTCCTCTCTGACCGTCCTCCCTCCACCTCTCTTCCCTCTGACCGTCCTCCCTCCACCTCTCTCCTCTCTGACCGTTCTCCCTCCACCTCTCTCCTCTCTGACTGTCCTCCCTCCACATCTCCCTCCTCTGACTGCCGTCCCTTACTTTCTGTCTTGACCGTCCCCGCGTCGGCCGTCCCCCGCCGGCCGCCCGGGCGGCGCTCTCGTCGGCGGCGGCGTGGGCCGGTCCCTCGTCATCAGCCGGCGAATCCGTCATCCGCCTCGTCGCAGATTGGCCGGCGCGACGCCGGCCGGCGCTCATCCGATACGACTAAACGCTCCATGAATGTGACGGATCGCAAACCGGGGACCCGGGATCCTGGATCCAGGGCGCCGGCGCCGCCGCCTGTTTACCCGGCCGCGCGGGGGTCGCTTGCGTTGGCGTCGGCCGCCGCGTTTTTCGTCAGCTGCTGTCTCGTTCTCTCGCGACCACGGCCAATATGAGCCCACAGGAGGGCGAAATGGGGGTGGGGTGGGGGGGGGGGGGGGAGCGTGCACCGCCTGGGCAGGCTTCCCGATTGATATGCGCTCGCTTGTATTTGTGCCGTGCGGGAGGGGGTGGAGGGAGGCGTCGCCCGTCGGGCTCAATCTGATCCGTTCGGCGGCCGGATTGTATTGGACGACGCGTCCGGCTATGAAAAGCCGCTTTCAGCCGTCGTTGGTCGCGCGATGGGGCTGCGGGCGGAGAATTAAGCTGTTGCGCGGCGACTGAGGCAGGCAGGCAGCCGCTACAGGATGGCAGTTACCCGCTGAGCGTGCCATCAAAGGAAGCCGGCCAAATGAAGGACTGCCGCCCGGAATGATGTTTTCTTTGATGCTCTCACCGGCGGAAAACACCGGCAAATTTGGCAACACAACCCATCGCTTTGGGAGAAATCAGGCGAGCCTTTCCAGTCCAAACATTCAGATTATAAATGCTGAGCCAATAAAAGGAATCGGGCGCGGAAGCAGGTTGGAAAAACAGACCGCTGTCAGCGCCAGCAGCCCGCGCCAGCCGCCTGCGGAACACCGCAGAAGATGAGATCGTGTGAATAACGTGAGAACACAAAAACATGGCTGCTCGCCCCCCCCCCCCCGCCGTCTACGATCTATCACTGGGCTGGGATCTGTTTCGGTGTTTTGGATGCCAATAGCGTCGCGTGACCTCTTTACGTCAGTTTTTGCGCGTGCGCGCCCGTGAGTTATTGCAGCCTGTTCAGGTGGTTTCAGTGTAGCGAAGCCTGAGATGAGTTGAGATGCTCATGAAAGGACCTCTTCTAAAAAAGAAGTTTTAAAAGGTTTTTGGTTTGTGCTGATTTCCTTTAGTATCCTGGAATCCATGGGAACATTTATAATGGCATAACACTTTATTATGCTTCACTTCATCAATGTTGCCTGTCCGTATCCGGATGGGCATGCGGTATGCATCACTGGTCCTCACTGGACATCACTGGACATCACTAGACATCATTGGATCGCACTGGACATCACTGGTCTCTTGACGGCCTTCTTCTGTTCGTGTCTTATCAGTTGTTGAAAGGGTTGTGGCGAGACAGCCTTTTCTTCCAGGCGGTTCTTTTTTTTGACGGGAGGCCTTTTTGTCCTAAACGCAGTGCTTGTTCCTCCTTTCCCCGACATACGCGAGACACGACAAAAAGCATGCTCCACGGAGGAAGTCCCCACGGCGTCGCTCCGTTACGCGCCGTGTGACACTCCACACCGCACGTGTACACGGTGGACGCATACCACGTGCCGATATACACCTCACTGCACAAGATAGTTAACCGAATCTTTGTCGGCTTGAAGTTGTGTTTGCCGGTATGTGGTATATGTTTTGAATTTGGCATGCCCCGCCGTGTACTCAAGCTAATCTAGGCTGTGTTTGCTTAGTACAACGAGGGTGGATCTGACCGAAAAAGAATGTGATCTACATTGTGATTATTGTCTGCACAAACGGTCTGGAGGCGGACCGATCCGCATGTCGCATGCCGTCGCCCTGTAGTACTCCACGTCACCGTTCGGTGACCCCGGGTCCTGCACAGAAGGACGCACGTGCGCTGACTCTTGAGGCAGTTTGTCGTAACAGAACTCTGGCAGCCGCGCGCGTACCGCCCTGCTCTAACATAGGCGTGAAAACCTACTCGACTCACGTGCGTCAATAGACAGCATGGCCGCGAGTGTCCGTGCGTTCGTGCCCGTGCCGTTGACCCGGGCCAGCGCCGCTGACCTGTCCCGGTGCCCCCTCGCCAGATTGCTGCCCGGCCTGGCGCCCAGCACCTGCGCTGTCTGTTCCGGGTCACACTCGTGTCCGTGCCGTTGACCCGGGCCAGCGCCACTGACCTGTCCCGGTGCCCCCTCGCCAGATTGCTGCCCGGCCCGGCGCCCGGCACCTGCGCTGTCTGTTCCGGGTCACGTTCGTACCCCGTGACGCCTACGAGCTGCTCCGCAAGGATTCCGTGGCGTTTGAGTACCTCTACGTACAGGTGAGTGGTCGGCGCGTGGGGGGGGGGGGGGGAGGGAGGAGGGTGGATTCTGCGGAGTGCGGATGCGTTTGTCTGTACCTATGTGTATGTGTACGTGTATACTCGGGTATGCATTGGTGTATTTGTGTGATAAATTTAGTTATTTATTAAGTCTGAGCACAGTCAGATGCTCTTACGACACGCTGACTTGCGACTCAAATAAATGCAGAAAAACTCCCCACATTCCGGAAATCAATCCGCCAGCAAGTGACCGAGTCGAAATCTCCGTGTCTGATGTGTTTGTGCCCGGCGGTGGTGCTTGTTGCCGGACTCACGCCATTCGCTAGTCATCTGAAGCGTCCCGTGTTGGAGTACAGACTCTGAAACCATTCATCTTACACGCGACCAGCCTTAGAGTTTTGATTTCAAGGCGAGATTTTGCAGATCAAGCCGCGTTTGTACAGGCGCTGAGGCGTTTTATTGCCAGACATCTCTGAGTTATCCTGCCGGCTCGAGATGTTTGAGCCCATTACAGTAATGGGGCTAGTGGTGAAATCAAGACACGTGTCTGCGCCCGGAAGATCCCTCCCAGATATGCCGCTCCTGGTGATGACTCATGAAGGGCTTACCACCTTATGAAACAACGAGCCGCCATCCGCCGTTCACGTGCCGGACCATTTTTAGCGGAGGGGCAGAGCGGTTGCAGATCTCTACAACACCACATCTTCCCGTTGGTGCCTCCTGGTCCGACGTCCGCTCGCCCCCTGACCGTTATGGCAGCGATCCTTGCGTCTGATCCGCCCACCGAGCCATGCTGGCCGGACAGCTCCTCCACCCCACGCCGTCGGCGGCGCCGTGCCAACTCACATTAGCCCTTCTCCAGCCGCGTGCATCGGTCTGAGCGGGGTGGAGTCATGGCGGTGTTTGTACAGACGGCGGCTGTTGGTGTTGATGTTCGCGGTGAGCAGCGGCTCCGCCGGCCTGCCGCCGACTCTGTCACCGCACCAGTTTACTCTGCCAGTCCTGTTCCGTCTGTGTGTGCTCGCCGATTCGGTGTCGCCGTGTGGTGACGTCACACGAGCTGTCGAGGGCTTCCAGTGAGCTGCCGTGTGTTGTCGTAACCTGTCCGCCCCGTGTTTCGCCGGGGAAAAGAGGTTTGGAGCGCGGCAGTTATGTGCGATCGCTGGTAGCGTGAACGCAGGGAGCTTCATTACTCTTTTCCGGTTATATGTTCCAGAGCGTGTCTCAACGACATCTCGAGTTGTATATTTACAAAGATCTGCATTAAAAATGTCTTCACAGCCTGTCACCACTTGAAGTGCAAAATTGACGGAAGAAGCGGACAAAAACATTGTACTTCTGCGTTTGACTCGATTACGCCCATACCTCTTTTAAGCGTTTGTCTGTTCCAAAAGCTGCAATGCGCCGTGCGTCCCCTCACTCAGGAAACCACCCCAATTCGCTCACCACCACTGCTACAGCACCACCTTCAGCTCCGCCTGCCATCCCGTGCCGCTGCGTCTCCCCCGGCCGCCGCCTGTCGTGACCACGCGCCCGCCCGTTTGGCAGTGCTGCACGGACGTGGTGCAGGAGCGGTTCGCACCCGAGCTGAAGTACGACATCGCGCTACGGCTGGCAGCGCTGCACGTGCACCAGCACGCGCTCTCCAACAATCTGCAGGGCAAGATCACCGTCAAAAACATTGAGTGAGTCGGCCGTGCCAGCCGCGCGGTAATTCCGCTAATGCACAGCCGTCGCCGCCGGTCCCAGAAGTGCGCGCGGGATAATCTAAATGCCCCCGGCGGACTACGCGCCGGAATGGGAGCAGCCGGACGACGGGAAAGGCCGGCGCACACGAGGCTGCCCCGGCTGAGAGCGAAGGGTTGGTGAGGTTTGCTTCATTTGCGTTGGACTGTGTTTACGGATGTTAGGAATGTTTTACACGGGGAGCATTAGGCTCGATGCCTCGCACAGCTCATTGGGGCTTCCCTACACATGCTACGGACTTACGGTAGTTGCAAATTATCCATCTCTATTTAGTCTTTTTCACTTTGTGTTTTGCATTTTTGCACTGTGACGTCACGGAGCATCTTGTGGATTTATCTCTGCCTCTTTTCATTTATTTTCTTCCCCCATCTCTTTTTCGCATCAGCACCGCCTCCTTGCGCCATTGCTGCCGCGACGGTGGCCTGTTCACGTAGCGCCGCCGACAAACATGGTAATGGTATCCTCTGCCGGTGCGGGCGCTGCAGACACAATGCCCGGTTGTTTGCCCGACTGTGGCGGGATGGGCCCTCCCGCGGGTGTTGGCCCGACTCAGCTGTCGGCGCTGCTGTGCTGGGCAGCCCGCCGCTGACCCCGTGTGGCCCGGTGGCCTCTGGTGACCTCTGCCGACCTCTGGCCAAGCAGTCGCCGTAGATTGGAGCGACTAGCAGGGTTCTGATAAGCAGGCAAACGCTGTATTGATCGGCGATGGGGTAACTAACGTGCAGAAATACCGGTTCGAAAGCTCGAAGGAATATGATTTGGTGGATCACAGTGTCATAGCGCCCGTCACAAAAACAAGAATGTTGAGCGTTTGATTGTGCGAATTGAAAACAAAACGGGGATTCAGTATGAGAAAAATGTTGCTCATCTCTCAACAACCTTCATACGCAATTAACGCAATTTATATATACAATATCCTATCCTATAGACCTGTCTGCGCCATTTCCTCTCCCACTACCGATTGCGTGACTCGAGCACCACCGCCGAACAGTTCCTGGCCCTCCCGATCGAACCCTGCTTATAATGCATCCGGTCGTCGCCGCCGCGGCCTGTCTATCGCCTCGCCGTCACGCCATCTCTCCCCCGACCTCACGCCATCACGCCGATGGACCCGGCGAGGCCTAACACGAGCCCTCATCCCGTCACCGACGCCGCCATCTGTCTGGTGCCCCAGCATCGTGCCACCGCTCTCCCGACCTCACACCATTGCGCCACTGCTCTCTCGACCCCACGCCATCGCGCCACTGCTCTCCCGACCTCACACAAACGCGCCACTGCTCTCCCGACCTCACACCATCGCGCCACCGCTCTCCTGACCTCGCACCATCGAGCCATGTCTTTCCCGACCTCACACCATTGTGTTCACCGCTCTCCCGATCTCACACCATCGTGCCATGTCTCTCGCAACCCTACACCATCGGGCCATGTCTCTCCCGACCTTACACCATCGGGCCATGTCTTTCCCGACCTCACACCATCGGGTCATGTCTCTCCCGACCTCACACCATCGGGACATGTCTCTCGCGACCTCACGCCATCGCGCCATGTCTCTCCCGACCTCACACCATCGGGCCATGTCTCTCCCGACTTCACACCATCGCATCATATCTCTCCAAGCTCACGCCATCACACCGATCGCCACCGGCGCGGCCTGACGCGTACCCTCATCCCAGAGCAGCGACCGCCGGCCACGCAGCGCCCGAGCCGAGCCTAGCCGGCCGGGCCGGGCCTCATTTGGGCCGATCGTCGGCCGCGAATTAGCGTCGAGCCACCGGCCTAATCCGCCTCATTAGTTGATCGCGCTCGGCGGCCCGGGGCGCCGCCGCTGTTTGTTCGGCGGCAGGAAGCCGGTCGGCTCGTGGAGACAGAGCAATTTATCAGGCGATCTGTTTACCTGACGATCAGCCGCGGCGATTAATGGGACGGCGACGGCGACTCGCGCCGGTGGCTGTGCTCTGACAGGGTCACTGGCGCCGGCGCCTCTTCTGGGCCGCCGTCGCCGCCGGCGCCGCGCCGTCGGCCGGCCGGCTCTGGCGGGCTTCAGAGGCGCCGCGTGCGTCGCGCGTCTGCTCGCCGCCGCCTGGAGCGACGAGGCTGCAGCGGCACCGGCGATGAAAGGAGCCGAGGATCTGGCTGCGGTTCGGCTGTCGGTCGGGGAATGCGAAATGTCTCGAACGCCACACAGGCGCCCTCTGGGGGAAGATGGTCGATTGGTATGTCTGCTTCTGTTGGGACCGTTTCCCAGGGGATGGTTCGAGGGGGGGGTGGGGCGACAATGATTGAGAACCGCTGCCCGGTTCCGGCCTTGTCAAGCCATTTTCCAATAAGGGCTGACGCTGTTACACTCGTAGACGCTAGTGCAGCCCGACACCCCACCGATTGCCAGCTGCATTTCCGATAATCCCAACAGCCGGCCCGGCAGCCCCATTGCCTGCTATCGTTCCGCGCAATCCCGCGTGCCGATCAACGCCACGCCGCCCGCCCCGGCGCCGCCGCCGTGCCCCGCAGTTCGGCCCGAGCCCTTCCGCCAGTGCCGGGACAAACGCCAAGCCGCGCCGCCCAGTGCCGCATGCAGATAAGGCAGGGGGCTTTGCGCCAGATCCGGGGTCGTGGTCGGACCCGCTCCAGGGCAGCGCCGCCGCCGCCGATGCCATCAATTCTGCCATCGGCCCGGCCGTTGGGGAACGCCCCGCCGCCGCCGGCGGGGGAGAGACGGAGGTGGTCGGGGCGGAGCGCCGGAGGTCGGGCGCGGCGCCGTCTGAGTCCTGTCTGCCGGGACAGGACGCGGTTGGGCTCTGCGAATCGCGCGTTCTATTCGTGGCGATCCGTTTGGTTTGGCACTTCGTTTTTCAACGTGGAGTTTTTGCATGTCCCGAGAGATTTGTGTTGTTTGGAAAAACTGGCCGCCGTCCTTCCGGGTGCGAGTACGTAGTCGTGCCACCTCTCATCGAGGTGCTGTAAAACAGAACGGCTGAAGAGCACTCCACAAAAGCTAACACACTTGAAAGGAAGGGAAATTGAAAACACCGATGATCTTAACTCTGAAGATGCTCGTTTCTAGTACCAATATGCGCGCGAAAACAGTTGATCCGAAGGTGAGGTGCTGTCAAAGGCCGGCTGACAGCATACATACACCTGCCGGAGGCCAGCTGTTGGGATCGTCACCAGCCAGCTGGGAACGCTGTCAAACATCAGCTGAATCCGTGTCACGCAAGCCTGCTGCGGAAACACCTGAGAACTCTGTGGCGGTGCAAACGGAGGCCCTGCGCCGGCCAGCCTAAGCTCCGCCGCGAACCAGCTCGACTCTGTCACGTGCCGCCGCCTGCACCCGGCCGCCAGGGCGCCGTCACCAGGCCCGGCCACTAGGGCGCCGGGCCCGCGTGACGGGCCGGCAGCTGCGGCCCTCCCCCGGGCCACCTGAGGCCAGGCCGCATCTGGCGACAGCCATTAATGAACTGCCGCCGACGGCTGGTTAATCAGGCCGGCGCGTCGCAGACCCGCGGCGTCGCCCCTCCCGCCGCCCCCGCCCCCGCCCCCCGGCCGGCGGCACAGACGGTATGACGCCGCCGGCGGTGTTTAGGAGCGACGCTGGCGGCGGCGGCGGCGAGTGGACGATCGATTGGGTTGTTCGGTGCCGTCGCCGGCGGTGGCCGACGCCGCGGAGGATGCCGGGCGACGCGCTTCGGGAAGCGGCGGACAGCAGCGGCCTCGAGCGCCGCCGCCGGCGACGGCGACGGCGCGCGGTTTATCGTCCGATCGGGCAGTCGCACTGCACTGGCGACGGCCGCCTGCAAACAATGAGCGCGTGCCGCCGCTGCGTGGGGGTGGGGGAGGGTGGCGGGCGGGGAGAGGAGGCAGACGCGGCGACAGATAGAAGAGGAGGGAGGGAAGATGCGGGAGAGAGCGGGATTGAAATGGGTTTTCAGGTTTTCTCGTGGCCTGTCTGTGTAATGTGTTGCTCCGTTGGCCGACGGTTTGATGGTAGATGGGTTTTAGTAGGCTTATCGTGATATAGCTGTGAAATTCATTCTCGTGATCCTCTGAGGTCAATAAAATCCGCTATGTTCTACCGCCATGGCGTGGATTTATTGGGAGATATCTGTCATCTCGTTGCCATGTTTGGAGCCGTTTATCACTCCCTCGCCTAAGATTGGCGAGTTCTACACTAAGCTCTTGATGCTGACGAATGGCTTATCGTGCGCTGTAACCGCCAGCCGTTTGTGGTAACATTATCCTTTACTGACGGCGTCGGCACTCACCAAGTGATGCAAATGAGGACTCCTAACCCTTCGGGAATGCGGTTTCTCCAGATATGTGATACTCTGACACGTATGAGTGTCACTGCCAAAGAACTCGCCGGCAGCCCTAAGCCCCGTTCGTCTGCCATTTTTACATGATTTACACTTGGAAGGGAAAACGTGCCATGACAGCAAATTATGTATCATGGCACCCGTATTTTAAAGTCCGTTCGGTGTCGGTAAAATTGCCAAAATATCCTTGCGTTTCGACCGGATTGTGTGCAACATGCATGGTCTTGTCGGTTTGCTGTCCGAGCCGATCATTTAACACCCTGACGGATGTGTGGGTCGGCTAAAGTAGCTCCGCCTTTGACTGCATGGATTGAATCGGCAGGAAGCGACGCAGCGTCGACCGGGCCGGCGCCATCGAGCCCCTTTCATGCCGACAGGAGGCCCTAGGTGACTGCGGCAGAACGGTGCGCTTCGAAGGGAGAAGTTCAGTGTAAAGTGACCCCCCCCCCCCCCCCCCCAGTGACATCGCTTCTGTCCTCCTCAGGCGGGAGTTCGGCCTGGAGCGGTTCCTGCCCGTCTCACTGGTGGAGTCCATGAAGCGGAAGGAGCTGCGGAAGCTGCTGGCGCACTTCCTGAAGCTGAACCAGAGTCTGGTGGCGCCCGGACAGAAGCAGTTGACCGCGCTGCAGGCCAAGCTGCACTACCTGAAGATCATCTCCGACCTGCCCAGCTACGGCGCCAAGTGCTTCACCACCAACATCGGGGTAAGCGAGACAGCTGCAGACGTTGACCCCGGCCTAAGGACGCCAGAGTCTGGGCCAGGAAGGCGTGGCTGAGTGTTCGGTTCTGCGGTTCTCCTGCGCGGGGAGGAAGTCAAATGAATCTGAAAGATGTGGTTGTAGACAGTGCGGGACGTGGGACGCCTCGCGGTGGCATTGGACTCTTCCCCCTCGCTTTTCTTTCTCCACGCCCACGGATAGAGTAGCCGTGCCCACTGATCTTACAGTGACCTTTACCTTTGTCCTCCGGGCCTCCTCGTCAGTAGGCAACGCCTCGGGTGCGGAGGCACGGGTATTTCCTGCCAGCGCAGCACTCGCGAGTGCACCGAGCGCCCGTTGACAATGAGCGCGCCGCGTCCGCTGGAGCTGACTGTCGCGAGCTTGGCCGCGAGACTGTCGCCCGTCGACCGATCCCTGTTTACCGAGCGGCGGCGAATAATGCCGGCCGGCGGGAGTGGCCGGCGGGGCGGCGGTGGCTCAGCATCCGCACCACTGATGAGACGGCCGACTGCGAGCCGATTATACGACTCCCGGGGGGCGGGCCTCGCGCTGGGCCTCGCGCCGGGCCTTGCGCTGGGCCGCGCGCTGGGCGGCGCGCCGCCGGCAGCGGCCGCGTGCGAGGCTGACTCGGCCCTCGCTGCTGCAGGAGTCCAGCATGGAGACGGTGATCCTGGTCAGCCCCAAGTTCGGCATCAGCCAGATCAACAGCCTGAAGAGCAGCTCGGTGAGTGGGCGGCGATCGATGGCGCGCTTGTGGGACGACGCCGACGTCGCGCGGACGCCGCGCCCGCTCATGAGGTAGGCGGCAGACAGGGTCGTAGGCGCTCCAGGTGGCCGCGACGGCAGCTAGTGGGCGAGAGATCTGCGCCATCGCTTCGGGAAGAGTCTCGCGCGGCAGGACGCGAGTCGGCGACGGACTCATTCCACTGCAGCGCGCCGGATAGCAGCTGCTGATATAAACCAGTGGCTCATGAGATCCATGTTCTTGTTAGATTAGATTATGTCAGGGGTCGTTTGGCTGAGCATGACCTTAAAGCTCCGTGGTATTAAGGAGACGGTTACCAAAAGTCCGGCAGCTTCCTCCCACGTACCAAGCTCCACGTCTCATGTGTCGTGTGGGTCACTTGCTCTGCTTTCCCGTCAGAAGCCTCTTTCCCCACACACCCGTTATGCCGCCTCTGTTAGGAAAGCAAGAACTAGCAGACGCTGCGGCGCGGGTTTCGTTGCCGCCCCACCCCTCCCCCACCGCTCCCCTCCAGGCGGAAGCCAACGGCGGAAGTAGGCCAGCAAACTTTGGTGGTGTGCACAGGATCGTTAACTGGGCAAGTTCGACAATGAACCCTTCCCCGCTCGTACTTATCGCCGGCGCTGGCGGCCGAGCCACAGGAATGGGCTCGGCTGGGAGGGGGCCCGGTGCTGTTCCGGTCTGTGGCGTGAGAATGGGCTCGTGTTGTTCGTGATTAACCGGGCGTACTTTGCTTATGCCCGACGTTTAATGGTGGACATAAGACGGGCGATTTTCGGAGGTGATTGGCGGTGTGTACCTGGCAGTGCGATTCGTAATGCATGAGCTGCGCATGATGGACGCCCGGGGAAAGGAGGTTCCATAACGCATGGTAGATTTATCGAGGGCATGCACATTCAACGATCCAATGATCAGATATGTCAAGCATACAATCATATATTGTAGGACGAGGGCTCCATATACCTGGGGCCATGTTTGAGGTCGTAGACCTGACACCCGTCTGGGTCGCGTGGCTCCACGCTGTCGGCGCGATATGACCAGCGCTGCTGAGTTCCGGTCACACGAACAGCAGTAGGCTCGTGGTTCCAGTTCCGACAGTGGGCTTGCAAAAGGCGTCTGCGGACCAGATGCGAGCGCATGGTCGTGTCTTAAGGCATCGTCTGTGAAAGGTTGAAGACGCAGCCAAAGCCGCTCAACGTCCCTCTGTTGCACCCAGCAGCTGGCCTGCGCGCACCCATCACCAGTAGAACTTCATCAAAAAGGCCCAAATCATCACCCCGCCTGCACAAGCCGTCATTTGTTCGGACGGTGCGGCCGGACAGAACCGCGCATTTAGGAGAGGCGCTGACAGCCGGCAGGCCTCTGTGTAGCGTGCCTGTTGGACCGGCGCCGCTGTGAGGTCTGTGAGGCAGGCTGCATTGATCGGCGTGTCTCATGTGCACCGGAGGCCTCTCCATTACGTCCGCTGCGCAGGCCGGCCGGTCCCCTGAGGATGGCTGTTTGCCGGAGAGCGGCACGGGCACACACGGCCGCCGCCGCCCTGTGGGGCTGGGCCGGCCGGCTCCTAACCCCATGACCCCCACGCGCCGGCCTGAGCCCGGCCGGCTCAGCCGCGGCGGCCGGCGGGTCACTAACGCGCTCCCCTGGAGGCGGTGGCGGGCATGGCGTGCCCTGTATCGGCAGCGCGGCCTTAGCGGCTCCGTGGTAACGCCGGCAGGATATAGCGGCTCCGTGGTAACGCCGCGCGGCTTTGGCGCGGACGTGACCGAGCTAGCGAGGCAGCGTTAATGGGGTCAGCTGACGCGCGGAGTGGACACCCCGCGAGGAGGGGGAGGGGTTCTAACGGGCCTGGGGCAGAGGCCACCGGCCGTGTGGACAGCGGGCGCGGAATAGTGAACGCTCGGGGTGAGATACTGCTGGACTGGGTACCTCGGTCACGGATCTGTCGGTGGCGCGTAATGTAGGCAGGCCGTCTGAGTTTCCGCCAGATTATTGGCAACAGCGAAGACAACTCGCACGATGCGTTGGGCCTGCAGGGCGACATGTCTAGTGGCGTAGTGCTTTGTCGCAGACACATTCTCAGCTGTCGCTTGCCCTTTTCCGTACAAAGTCTAAGCCCGGTGTCTGCCACGTCTTCACAGTCGGCGACACCACCGCGTGCATACAAGCCAGTGTTGAAATCATTGTCTCTCGTGCCAAAAATAAACAAGACATCGAGTGCTCTGTGGTCAGGACTCACGCAGCAAGCACTGCTTGGCGTGGCGCTGAACCCAAAAATCCCCAATCAGAGCGTTTGGACTAAATCTCTAAAAAAGACTCCAAGCGCTGAATGGTGAGATTCTACTTTTGCGTCACGTTGGCTCGTCACCAAGCGTGCCGTGCCGCTGTTTCAGCCGGTGGCGCTGTGCGAGGTCGCTGACCTGGCCGAGCTGGAGGTGACCCGGGAGCACGAGCTCTCGCGCCGCGTGGAGCTGATCTTGAAGGATCCGGAAAAGCCGGTGAGTGGTGGGGTTATCTTCTGTCTTTCGGACAAACTGCGAACTCGCTGTCGCCACTCCGGGCACTCGCTGTCGCCACTCCGAGCACGCCACGTCATACCACAGTGATCGCTGCTGGCTCGATGAGGGCGATGACTGCTGTCTGACGCTGTTTGCTGATCGATGAAGTTATTTCTCCCATGGGAGAAATAATGTCTCCGATCGCGCATTGGTCGTCAATGATGTCGTAAAACACTTGGTGACAACTATGACGCGAAATTATCGTCTATTTATAATATATATATATATATATATATATATATATATATATATATATAGTATCTTCTATTTATATCTTATATAAACTAAGCGTAACCGCGTAGACGATGCTAGCAAGGGTCTGGGTGTTCCAAATCGACACACCAATACACCTTTCTCCCCACCCTCTTCCGCCCGACGCGATCGCAGCGCTGGATGGCCGAGGTCACGCGTTACTCCTTTAAATGCAGTGGGCTCACCCTTCCTCGGCTTCTTCTGCTGCGCACAAATCGCCACCGGAAGGTGTCGTACCACTCACCCATGTCGTCACTCATAGGTGTCGTATCAGTGCACATCACACGTAATGCTGCAGAGGTCTGAATCTAGTATCCACAGCACTACGAGTGCGTATAGTTCGTCTTCGAGCGTACCTCCTACGCCTGTCAGATCACTCCTTGTTCGCCGTGTGACCCAGTGTAAACTCCGTTCCACCCGCTGACACACCGATCACGCCGTGCCACTGTCACTGCTGGTCCGCTCGGACGTCGCGCCGTGCCCTGTCATCCGCCGCCGTCTGTGTGACCCTGCCGTCGGCTGGCCCGTGTCGGCGCGTGTCTGAGCGGCGCCCGGCGCTGTCGGCAGAGGGTCGCGCTGAGCTTGGACGAGCGCGACGCCGCGGAGCTGGTGCTCGCCATCGGCGGCTACTACCTGCTGGCGGCCGGCCGCTCGCTGCCCGTGCGCCAGGACCGCTCCGCCCAACAGGACGACACCGGTACGTTTGCGGTCTTCTGCGAGGGGTGGGGGGAGGCTCGTGTCCCGCCTGTCGCCCAGGTTGGACGACGCCGGTTCGTCCTCACACGAGGGAACGTCTCTTGCGGGGGGGGGGGCGGGGGGGGGAGGGCTCGTGTCCCCGCCTGTCAGCCGGGTGGACGACTCTGGTACGTCCGCACTGTCGGTGGACATCGCCTGCGGGAAAGTGAGGACGGGCTTGTGTCTCCGCCTGTCAGCCAGGACAGGCTCGCCGTGGATCCCGATGGCGGCACGTCCACTGAGAGGAGAAAAGGAGATCGGAAAGGAATGACGAGATCGATGCACGAGGCTATTAGTGGAGGGGAGGACAGTGGCCTCAAGTGAATCACTGCGCTCAAATGGCCCAGCATGCTGCTGTCAGCGAGTCCAATCTGGGCCCTTGAACGCGCCCCGCTGATACGGCTCTCGTATAGCTCGGCTGTTTGCTCGGCTGCGTTTATTTCCGTGCAGATAATCATCTTCGACCAGGTGCGCCGTGTCACGTGTCCACGCGTGAATGCGTGTGTGTGTGTGTGTGTGTGTGTGTGTGTGTATGTATGTGTGTGTGTGTGTGTGTGTGTGTGTGTGGTGTGTGTGTGTGTGTGTGTGTGTGTGTGTGTGTGTGTGTGTGTGTGTGTGTGTGTGTGTGTGTGCGCGCGCGCGCGCGTGTGCGTGTGCGTGTGCGTGTGGTTGTAAGTATGGGTGTGGGTTTGAGTGTGGGTATGTGCGCGCATGCGTGCGTGCGTACGTACGTACGTGCGTGCGTGTGTGCGTGCGTGCGTGCGTGTGCGCGTGTGTGTGTGTTGGGGCTGGTGGGGAGGGAGGGGGTACTGTGCGCGCGCGCGAGTGTGCGTGCGCGTCCTGGCCTGCCCAGCCGATGGGTGCTGAGCTCTTAGCTGGGCCAATCAGCCAGTCATGCAAGCGGAGGATCGGCACACATTCTGGCGCCAGAGCGGCACAAGACAACGACGCTCCCGTCCGCCCGCTATGATCGTGTTACTGACGCTTTCAGCGTGTGTGCGTGCGATCCGCCTCAGCGGCCTCAGTTCGACCCAATTTTCCCAAACCTTCGCTGAATGCGGTTCTGCCGCCAACCCTGATTGGTAAAGGGCCTATTAGCGCTGTTACGAACAGCTGCTAGTGAGTTGTACATCAAAGGCGCGGCGGTGCCGGCGTGAATCGGTCGACATCGCTCGGTGCGTTGTCGGATCGCAGCGGTCCCTGCCCTGGCCGTCGTCCGTCCGTCTCCTCAGTGACGGGGAGATGCGGGGGGCACGTGTCGGCGTCAGGCCGGCTGTGTCAACTCCGCGACGTCGACGGGCGCCTAACGTGATGACTAGCCTGACGCCTAACCTGACGCCTAACCTGACGTCTGACGAGATGCCTAACCTAACGCCCGACCTGATGCCTAACCTGACGCCTAACCTGACGCCTAACGTGACGACTAAACTGACACCTAACCTGACGCCTAACCTGACGTCTGACGAGATGCCTAACCTGACGCCTGACCTGACGTCTAAACGAACGCCTAACTTGAACCCTGACCTAACGTGACCCCCTCCCGCAGCGCCGCCGTACCACAGCACCCACGCGGTGGCGCCGTCGCCGTGGAGCTACACGGGCGGGCCGGCCGAGCTGCGGCCGGCCGACTTCTCGCTGCCGCCGCCATACCGGGCGGCGCCCGAGCAGGCGGCCGCGCTGCTCAACGGCCACGCCTCGGACGAAGAAGCCGAGCAGGCCGAGCCCAGCCCGGCGGAGCGCCGCCGCCTCGCCTCCGTCGACAAAAACATGAACAAAACGTGAGCAGCACCGCGAGGCGAGCTTGTTAAAGCGGCGCACGGCGTGGTGCCGGAGCTGGAGTGGATCCCAGGCGCGCTAAGGGTCGCCAGGAAAACGCGATCAGGGCTGGGGTATTCGCTGGGTGCGTGCGAAGCCGGAGTGCAGCTTGAAGGCCCGTAATCAAGGAAAGTAGCTGTTAATAGTGAATTATGGTGGTAAAAAATGGCTAGTTTTTGTGATGTGAAGGGGTCGCAATAGAGTTTAAGTAGGCTGAACCCGGCATGATTCACGTCCTGGCGTGGAACACGTCGGAGCGGTGCGCCCGGCACCGCCACCTGTGTGCTTCCCTGTTTGTTTCGAACGTGAGGCATAGTGGCTTGCTTAGCATTATTGCGAAAAGAATCTTCTTGCTGCGAACTTTGCTCGTTTTCTGAGTATGTTCATTATGCCGAAGTTTTGTTTAAATGTGCACCTGTCTCACTTGATTCTGTCGAACTCCTCGGAATGCGTGGCATTTGTTGGTTGTTAAAATGCATTTATCATCCTCATCACTCACTTTGAGTTCCAAGATTAACGATTTCCACCCACCATATTCTGCAGCTCCGGGCAAGGCTCAGCATAATTCAACAGTGCTCCCTGTTCTCATTCTTTTTATTCCATTTTCTGCTAACGGCGTCCAGAAGACTTCATCTACACCGCTCATTTGAATACCCAGGAATATTGTCGTGAATGCTTTGAGAGCTTATGTGGCCTGCAGTCGGTTCTTTTAGAAGCGTTTTATTTCAGAGCCTCCCGCCTTCGTCGTCCTTCTGGCGCCGACCTCTGAGCGAGCCCTGGGTGATGGATGCTATTCCGTACTCCCTAAACTTAGCCTCGTCTTGACAGGACGGAGACAAATGCGAACCTCGCCGGCTTCGGTACGGTAAATGGCAAACACGACTTCATCCCGGGGGCTGGTGAAAAAGAAGAGGATGATGCCAGTATTGCTGAAGCCAAAAACAATGAGGTGAGAGAGAAAATATGCTGGTAACCCTCATATAGAACATGCTGGAAAGGAAAGATGCCTCTCAACTGTCCGCTAAATAGCAGGTCAAGCTGGGAAGTGATTTTTACATTTGACAGTAATAGAGCATATCGATATTAATGATCTCGAATAGGAGTTGCGATAGTGCGAGCTCCAAGCCCCATGAATGTAATGCATAATCAGCATAAGAATCATGCATTCGACGCGAAATGCCGCCGCCTCACGGACCTCAGCATGACCCCTCCGACCCGACATAAGCTCCACACCTCACCACCCCCAACCGTCCCTGGCCCGATGGTGACCCTTACCACCCGTCCGCCCCCTCTGACCCTGCGCTGACCCCGCGACCGCAGGTGATCGAGCGGCTGGCAGGCATGCGCCAGCTGGTGGCCGACGCCGAGAACTACCTGACCTCGTCGCGGCCCGAGGACGCCGAGTCGCTCCGCTCCGCGCTCTCGCTCTCGCGCTCCGAGTCGGAGACGGCATTCGGCCCGCTGAAGCACAGCGACAGTCTGCTGCTCATCTCGCAGGTGAGCTTGGGGGCGGGGGCGGCTCATCTCGAAAGTGAGCTGGGGGAGAGGGGGGGCGAGGGGCTCATCTCTCAGGTGAGCTGGGGGGAGGGGCTTATCGCGGAGGTGAGTTGGGGATGCTCATCTCGCAGGTGAGCTGGAAGGGGGGGGGACTCATTTCGCAGGTGAGCTGAGGAGGCTCATCTCGCAGATGAGCTGGAGGGGGGCTTATCTCGTAGGTGAGCTGGGGAACTCATCTCGCAGGTGAGCTGGAAGAGGGGGGGGGGGCTCATTTTGCAGGTGAGCTGGAAGCTACGCGAGTGCGGACGGGCTGGCATTGGCACCGTTTGGCTCTCTTTGCTTGGCTGGGAATGGCTGTGTATTGTTTTTGCGTCTGGAGCACTCTGTATTGTTTTTGCGCGCCGAGCACAGCTGTGAGTGCGAACAACGAGCGCTTGGTATGCGTTCAAGCCGCAGGTATCGGAAGCCGCGGGCTATTAGAAGCCATAGGCATCCAGGATTTAGGCTAGCTGGCTCTCGTTTCCTTCTAAATTGACCTTGCCGCCACAATCGCATCGTCACGTACGACTGATTTTTTTTTATCAAATCATTCAACAACGTTTCAAAGTGGACGCGTTGAGAAAGTTTATGCATTGCTGTCCTCGGCTTGCGGCGGGTTTATCAGGTGTAACAGTGGTGTCTGTGTTCTGTTGCAGACCTCCAAGGACCGCCTAGATGGGGTGCAGGGAATCAAGCTTCCAGACGTGGACCATTCGGAGAGTGACACTGATTCACTGTCCACGCCCACCGGGTCGCCCTATCGGCGACCTAATCAAGTACAGCCTCAGAAGGCGACCGCTGGAGGAGCCAGCTTCGGCTTGCATAGTCCAGATAACGTGTCTGATGGGAAATTGAAGGTACGTCGGTGTGCAGCGCGGAAGAGCTTCTCAGTTAAAGGAATGTGCGAATATGTTTTGAGCTCGGCGATATTGACTTTTGATAGTGAAATTTAGTAGACGGAATTGCCATGTGGCGTCGAGTGGGGTTGGGGACATAATCAAATCGGTCATTTCTACTTCAGTTCGACGCCTTTTTCACAAAGTTTGTAACTAATTTGTTGATGCGATAGCATCTCGCACTCGATCTAAAACACTTTAGAGTACTTGGTAATTGAAAGCCCTTCCGGTACGATAGGAGTATGCCTCACAGCCGCCGGGCGCCTGTGACGTCACAGCTGTGGGGCTCCCGTGACGTCACATGTCCTGCCGTGCCTCCAGGACGTACTGCAGAAGACGAACGGGGTCGGCGAAGCAGCCCTGCCCGACGGCGCCCTCTACCTGGACCCGGACATCATCGACCTCACTATGATCCCGCCGCCCATGACACCGGACGAGGTCAGTGACACCGCTGCGACCTATGACACGGGAAAAGGCCGGCAACATCACCATGGCCTCGCCGTCCGTGACGCCGGCCGGTGTCAGTAACAGCGCCATGGTCCCCACCACACCGGACGCAGTCAATGACCACGCCCTGCTCGGTCGCCGGAGCTTCCCCAGCTCCCCCCGCTTCCCCCGCTCCCCCGCTCCCCCGCATCTCCGCCCATCGTCTGTCATCCTCTCTGACGCGTATTACCCTGGCGCGTCTGACGCGGCGTGGGCTGCGGCCCCTCCGCCCGACCCGCGATCCTGGGCGTGATCCCAGGGGCCGGCCTTCGCTCTCTCGCTGCAGTGAAGAGATGCTCCGAAAGCCGCTTGCCCCGAGGCTGGTCATTGCCATCACCGCGTGTGCCGCCGGCGTCGTCGCAGTGTCGGACGGCTGACGGATGTCGGCGGCCCGACAGGACGGTCCCGCGCGGATCCCGCCCGAGCTTGTCGACCCCGCCGACGCCGTTCGCCGACCGCGAGACGCTCGAGGCCGAGCTGCAGGCGCTGGAGCGTGACCTCGGGGACCTGGACAGGGTCGGCGAGCTGGTGCGAGGTCAGAACGGTCGCCTGCAGCGCTACAATGGCGCCCTGGGTGGTGGCATGATACGCCGATGCTTTGGTCGAATACGCTCTATTTTTGTGTCCCGAGATGTTCTGATTACATCGCTCTATTTCTGGCGGAATGAAGCCTTCGGAGAGTGTTTGGCTGTCTTTATTGTGTGTCTCGTAACTTCTTTTAGTTAATGAAATGAAAGGGAAATTAAAACGATGCGTGTTTAAAAACCCGACAGTGATCAACGCTTATCTTCGCCAAGTTTGTACGCTATATTTTAAACTTTCGTCTGTTTTGTGTGGAAGCACCGTTCTTCTCGCGTGGCGTTTGAACCTTCGTAATCCCGGGCCTGACGTTTCTGAGATTCATGCGGTTCGCGCCATCCCCAGCTGCCGCCATCATATCTCCCGAGGATTCACCAAGCAGCGGGTTCAGCTCACAGCCGACCGGCTCCGATATCGACAGTCTGATCGCCACCCTGACCATGCCGCCGCCGCCCTCTGACCTGGAGGTAGGTCAAGTCGCACACCCCTGACATCGACAGTCTGTTCATCCACCCTGACAATGCTCCGCCGCCCTCTGACCTGGGGGTAGGTCAGGTCGCACGCCCTCTAACATCCACAGTCTGTTCAGTCACCCTCGCCATGCTGCGGTTGGTCTCTAAGTTGAAGACAGGTCACGCTTGTGTACTCACCAAAATAAAACAAATTGGGTTATTCCCTCATCCTGCAGACTCTCCGGATCAATAAACACTTGGTTTTGATGTGGGTTTCTCGCAGTGTTTTGTCGGTAGGTCGGGTAGCACTCTGTTGTAACGATTTAAGCAGACTGGCAAGCTTGCTAAGGCCAGGCAGCGGCCGTCTGTTCAGCCGTTGTTATGTCAGGTCCGCTGACATGATGTCTCTGGCGACCAGCATGTTTATCCGCATACACCGTTAAATCTGCTCTTCGTCGCTTGTAAGTTTGTACGACGTGAACCCTTCCATTTTCGCCAGTTTTTATCGGATTTAACTTTTGGAAACATGATGGCTATCGCAGGATAAAGTGTGATGGACAAAAGTTGGAATGTGGCATCGAAAGACGTGAAGCTAGTCTACGTCACATAAATGGAGAGATTGAAGCTGCGATGATGAAAACAGAAAATAGATGAAAAAGTTATGAAATGCGATGCCGTCATTTTATTTGCGTAATAACGGGATGAAAATATCACCCACCCACATGCGTACTAACTTTGAACTATGATCAGGCCTGCTTTGATATGGCTATGGTCGTCACATCGCAGAGAACGTTTGAGCTTCAGGTGGTATCTGGTATTTTTCAAATTTGGATGTTCTTCTGAGTCGAGGGCCGCTTCGCATGAAACACTAGCTTCTGAAGTCAACATAACGCAGCACGATACATGCCCTCGTAACACTAGCACACGCAGCGAGCATGGTAGCAGCAGGCAGCTGACCGATGCCTGACCTGACCTGACCTGACCTGACCTGGCCTGGCCTGCGGCAGGTGGCGCCGCGAGTGCGGTCGGACGAGTCGCCGGTGGTGGAGCTGACCCGGGACGAGATCGCCTCCTTCATCATCCCCCCGCCGCCGAGCGCGGCCGGCAGCACCCCGGCGCAGGTGAGCCTCCCCCTCACCCATCTTCCACCCGTACCGGCTGTTCCGCCGTCACTTCGCCTCCCCCGGCCTCACGCCCCAGTGTAGTTTCGCGACGAACGGTGCTCTGTGTGCTTCCGTTAGCGTTCTGAGTGTTTTCCGGCACCTAGCACAGTGATTGTTTAGACTAGCAGCCGACGTACTGGCGCCTGTCTGCTCCTCGTTCCGCCCCCCCCCCCCCCCCATGTCCCACCTGCGCGTAATTCACTCTTTATGTCTGCCTAGAGAAATCACCACACCGTAGCGCCCTCCTCGCATGTTGTTTGTGTGCGCGTGTGTACCACCGGCCCGGGTCCCCCGAGTCGACGCCGGAAGGGGCTTGACCGGCCGCGCCGCGCGCCTCCCAGGCCGAGGAGGAGGGCCACTACGACGCCAACCCGGTCTCCGGCGTGGATGAGCTGCGGGTCACGAACAGCGCCGTGTCGCGCGCCGGCCGCGGCCGCGTCGGCGCCAAGATCGCCTCTCTCCAGCAGCAGCTGCGCTCGGCGCAGGCCAATGGAACTAGTCAGGTACACGGCGGCGCGCCGATAGCCGCCGATGACGTCATCGATCACGCGATCCGACCCATTGTAGGGACGTACGGGTGCGGCGGGCGGCGGGGAGGAAGAAAAAGGCTCGGTGCGCAGGCGTAAGGCGAGATGGAACTCCTGGGGGCGCACGCACTGTGTAGTTTTGGTATTGGCCAGAGCACGCCACTGAGGGCCTTTCCCACGGTGTTGGAGTTCTGTGCGCAGTAGAACTGTTGGCATGTGTGTTATCGGGACTTCGTGCGATTATATGGGTTGCTCAGTTGTAAATCATGTAGTTTGTCTAACTCGCCACGAAGTCTTGTGCTGGCAGCCACCTTTCGAAAATGGTAGCTCAGTACCTCTGCAGAAAATAATGAAAACCAAGGACAACCTACCGGTGCCTTGGTGACATCTTTTGGTTTTGTCGATACCCCTATTTGGCGAATGTGCTGCCATCTTGGTAGGCGCAGTGCAACTAATGATTTTCATTTCGGATCAGCGTCACATTTGTTGGCTCCGCGAGAAACATGGCTTTCATTAGGACTGGAAGACCGCGGTGAAGGAAATTAGTCTGTTCGGGGCCGGTTGATTTAACCTTAACGCTCCTAGCGCTAGGCATGGCGCCGCGACGCTCTAGATGTCCGACACTCCCCCAAGTGGGATACGGGCAAGACGTGGTCTACTTTGCTTCCAGATCTTTTCGGTGTTTGCCCATCAGACTGCCCGGCGGAACTTTCGCCCGTTTCTTTCCACATTGCCATCGAAGTCTTGTTGTTAGCTGTTGCAAGCCATGGGCTTTCACCATTCTGGACGATCATGACTGCACTTGGCGAGGTTGTCGCCCCAATGAAGCCCCGGGCGAACAGGGTTTGATTTCCTCACAACATTCCAAACCTCTCCGAGAGGTTATTATTGCTTAGCTGTGTGTCAGATCGCGTTCGACGCCGCCTGACTGGCGCGCCGTTCGCCAGGTGGCCGAGGCCTTCGCTTCGGACCAGAAACTGGAGCGGGCTCTGGAGGAGAATGCGCGTGTCTTCCGTACCCTGGAGCGGCGGCGGGCAGGCGGGGCCGCGCCGCCACCGCCGCCGCCGCGGCCCGCCGGCCGGCCGGCCGTCGGCAGCCAGCTGCCGCCGCTGCCGCCCAAGCCGCTGGTGGCGCGACCGCTGCAGGTGCGTCGCCGCCCCGCAGGCAGGAGCGGAGTCCTGTGGGGCTGAACCCCTGGTGTGCCGCGAGGAGGCGATGTGCTCTTCAGGGGCGCTTGCTTTTCAACCACTTTTAAGCTGTTTATCATCACTATCATACTTTGTGACAGTGATGTATAGTGATTAGATGTCCATAAGTCTCCCTGAAACGGCAGCTCTCCCCGTTAGCCCGGAAGTGATCATGTCTGGCCGAAAGGACTCTTATCCAAACAACCAAACACATTCTCCAAATTGAGCCGCAAGACGGCGGGGTTCGTTCGTTTAATTGTCCAAACTTCTGTTCGCGGTCTGTTTTCCTAACGGTACTTTCCATCTATCCAGAATATGTTTACCGCCAGCCTTGCTACGCGCTCCCGATGTTGACGTCTTTGGGAAGCGTTGGTCCCCCAACTCGAGTGGTTCGCGTAGCACCTCCTCTTGGCTCTGACCCCTTGCGATCTTCGTCTCGACAGGAACCGCCGCCGACGGCGGCCGAGTTTCCTCCGGCGCTGCCCTCCCGGCTGCGGCGTCCGGCGACGCAGCGCTCGCTTCCTGCGGCGCCGCCCTCTCCGCAGCGGGCGGCAGGGCGACCGGCAGCGCCCACGCCGCCACACTCACCGGGCGGCCGCAAGCCTCCGCCGCCGCCTCCGCCGGACCGCTCGCCTCGCCGCCTGCCGCTGCCGCCGCCGCCACCGCCGCCGCCGTCGCGGCCGGCCGCGCCCGAACCGGCGCCCGAGCCGGCGCTCGAGCCGCCCCTGGAGACGAGCTCGCCGCGCCTGCCACCTCGCGGTCGGCCGGCGGACTCGAGCTTCGAGGACGACTCGCTGGAGACGAGCGTCGAGTGCGACGACGACGAGCGAACTGTGTTCTTCCGCGCGTGCGAGCGGCTCGGCCTCATGTCGCAGCGGCTGGACGAGATCGCCAGCGCATGCGCGCTGGCGCACCAGGCCGGCGGGCCCGAGGGCATGAACGAGTCCAAGTTCCAGCTGGCTCGCGACGAGCTGACGAACGAGGCGCGCCAGTTCGTCACTGCCAGCAAGCTGTTCGTCAAGGGCGCCACCGAGAGCGCCGACCGGCTGGTGGACTGCCTGCGCGCCTGCATGGGCCTGATGGAGCGCGCCACGGCGGTCACGCAGCTCGCCGCCAGCCACACCACGGCGCCGCTACAGACGCAAAACCTGGTGCTGAAGGTGCGCGCCGTTTGCGACGCCTACCTTCTGACCGTGCAGTCGGCGGCGGCGGCCAGCGGCCGGCCCATGGAGCACCCGAGCATGGCCGTGCTGATGAAGCAGGCCACCCACCTGGCCGCCGTGCTGACGGCGCTCATGCGGACGCTGCGGGTGTTTACGCCGTGAGCCGCCAGAGGCGCCACCGGCGCGCCGCGCGCGGCACCCTGCGCATATCTCTGATCTTATCATTGTTATTATATATATTCATGTATGTACGTTGATTAATGAATAAACCTCGTCGGGCTGAAGTCGTTTGTGACGTGTGGGGTGAGTTTTATGCCAACAGATGCATCGTAGTGTGTTTCTAGTAGATTATTCGCTCAGCTACACAGCAGCGCACGCCACAATCCATTGTTAGGTTGCAGTCCAATCCATTGCACGCGTGCCGGACTTTGGTCCGTGACTTCGACTTAGTGTCAGTCTTAAACGTCATTTACCGCCAGTCGGTACGGCGTTGGCCACACACGCAGACGTCACGAGAGCGCGCGATAATAATATAGGCTTTGACTGACAAGTGTGGAGTGATTGAGCAATATCAAAAGCTGACCGCAAGACCAGCCGCTGCAAACAGAGCACGTTTCTTCTATCTCATCGCTTGAGCGTCGACAATTTTCGTACACCGTTGATCTAGTTTTTGAAATCAGCAATTTAACGTGCCACTTCAGCGAGCTCCGTCACATGCCACCCCAGCTCCTGCCCAAGGAAGCTCGCACCAAGCTGGCTCAGTCGGGCGCCCTGATTCCGCAAGCAGCGTCTTTGGTCCCTGGCGATGAGCGGCATAACGAGCACCTGTTTTACGGATGGTATATGTATTACGAACAAGGCCAGCAGCGCACATGAGCAGGGAAACCCAGCCAATGTCCCCCGGGCTAAGATACTAGACTAATCGCAGAACTACACCGCTGACGACGTGGAGCGAGTGCGGTCTCCGCCCCCACGCCCATGTCGGCTGCAGTCCCCAACCCCACTCGCCTCTGATCGCAGTGCGGGCGAGCGGGCGACCGCGACACCCTGCGCCGAGGGTTTGGGGCACGGTCACAACACCATCGCAGCACACAACGGAGTACACACGCTTTTCATCGATGGTCTCGCAGTTCGGAAGCCGAGCTAAATGGTTACACTGCAAGGAGCGCTCAGACCACCAGCGCGCGAAGCCCCAACTTATTGCTCGGAGCAAACTAAAAAATTCAAACGGCACGTCAAACATCATATGTACAGGATTCAGTACTTGTGTGTTAGGTGCCGCTGGGTGCTTTCAAATACGGTTAGTCTTATCGTCCGCCAGCCAGTAAAATATTCAAGTAGTTGTACCTAGAACAAAATTTCATAAACGTTCCTTTCAAACCCTTGTTTCACGACAGGTATGTTTCCGTTCCTCCAGAGCCTGTGCCTCAACAGCACAATCATCCCTCACGGCCGACCACGTAATGAAGCGACACGAAGCTCGCAGTCCTCGGCTAAAACACGTCTGAACCACTTCCTCTCGTGTCTGCCACTCGGCGGTACCACGCCCCACAATCCTCCCGACGCGCCAACGTTCCCTCTCTTGCCACACGTCACACCACCGTCACACCGCACCAGCTCCTCGGCGCGCACGTCCAGGCCGCCGCCGCACAGCGTCCTCCGCCGCCAGGCGGGAGCGAAGGGCGTCGCAACGGCCGCAGCGCGCGTCCGGCCCGGCCACGCCCCAGTCCGCTTGGCGACAGGCAGACCGAGCGAGTCCAAGCCACCTGTCCGGCCGCCGCGGCCGCCGCCGCCTCCCTCGCACGCCTCGCCGCCCCGACGCGGTCGCCAACCGCGCACTGCTTCACTCTCGGCGCCGCGCTCCGTCCGCACGTCACCGCGAGGCCTCTCGTCCACCGCTCGCCACGCGCCGCAGGGCACGCGCCTGACCTCGAGGGGCAGCGCGGCGGCGACCGTAGGCAAGAGCGCTCAGCAGCCGAGCGGCCGGCAGAAGAAGCCGGCCGGCTGCAGCCGCCGCTGGTACACCGTGACGACGCTGATCACCATCTCCACCGGGCTGAAGTTGGCGATGCGGTACATGGAGCCTGCGGCACGGGCAGACGGGCCGGTAACAAACAGCTGGGTGGCCTCGCCGACAGCGAGTCGGGTTAAGCATCGGCTAGGTCACTGACGAGATCACTGGCCTCGAAGCCACCTGTGGACGCTGATGCATGGGAGAAAACTCTGGTACGGGAAGAAACCGAGCTATTGCAATGGGTCCAGTGTCTTTGAGGCTTGAGGCAGCCCTGCTCCCCGCGCCCCTCCGAAACTCCCTGGGCGCGGTATGATACAACAATCACAGCAGCATTGCTACGTCATTTGTAAGTTTGTTTTCAATTTGAAATGGAATCTTAATTTGTTTACATGTTGCATTGGTCCTAAACTGTGGAACAACATCACGGTTCCGCATGTTCCATGAATAAATGGTACTCCAGGATAAAAGCGATCATGAGAAATAATACAAAAAGCATTGTCGCTACATATCTAAGGCAGCCAACATATCTGAAATGACACAAGTCATCGCCACAATATCTCACCCCGAACGGTTGTAACTCGCTTCACTTATGACATTATTTAGGACCCATAATCACCGCCAGGCTCAATATCGTCGTGCAATAACATCCTTATTAATGACGCCGGCTCTCTGAGCAAACTCCGCGACAACTTGTGCTTAGTTGAGTGACCTTGGAGATCCACCCGGATTTCGCAGGAGGCTGGCCGGGTATTTGGCCCCAGGACCAGTTCGGTTGATATTCTTTGCCAACATCAAACGAATGAATGTAACTTTGGCGGGATCCTTGGCGGACTGCCATTCGCTGGCTTTGGTTTTGATTACCTTAAGCCTTCTTTTCTGTGGTTTTACGTGCTTATTGTATAATACTGGTCCTGCCAGGCATGCACTGTCTATCTATCTATCTATCTATCTATCTATCTATCTATCTATCTATCTATCTATCTATCTATCTATCTATCTATCTATATAGATATAGATATAGATATAGATATAGATATAGATATAGATATATATATATATATATATATATATATATATATATATATCACTGGAGCACAGGAGACCGGGGGCGGGGGGGGGGGGAGGGCTGCTAATCTGTTCTCAGGTAAGAGTCTAGAAACGAAGGCTATAAACCCACGGGTGCACCTGGACCGCTCAAGATGCGTTTTTAAGGGGGGGGGGGCGGAGAATGGGGAGGGGAAGGCAACACCGCCACCGTCTAAACCCCGTTCATCGGCGGCCGGCAGTCGCGCCGGCCGGCCAGTCACACACTCACCGGGCGGCACGACGAAGGCCGACTCGGGCTGGATGTCCAGACTGGAGCCGTTCAGCAGCAGCACGCCGCGGCCCGACAGCACGTAGCCGTGCTGCCAACAGGCGGCGGTCCAGCGTCAGTCGCCCGCGCACAAGCCACGGTCTGCGGCTCCCCCCCCCCCCCCCCCCGGCGAGGACCCCACTCCCGCCGAGGCGCGAGAGCTTGGTCAGCCGCCGCGGCTGTGCTGTGGAGAAGGCTGTCACTCACGGTGGCGCGCGCGGGGAACCGAGCTTGGTCAGCCACCGCGGCTGCGCTGTGGAGAAGACTATCACTCGTGGTGACGCGCGCGAGGAACGAATCGGTGTTAAGAGCACTACAGCTGCGGCAGCCGTAGCGCCGTTCTCTCCCAGCAGCTGGGATCATTAGGCGGGGAAGCGAGAAGCCAGAGCGCTGCGCTGGAGCACCGGCGAGCGCGACCGCGCGCTGCAGGCCAAGCGTGACGCCAACCTCGCGCAGCCGTCACCAGTGCGGGGATAGCTCCACACGGAGGAGCTGCCACGCAGAGGCACGCGCCGGCCCGTCAGCCCGGCCGTCGACCTGAGACAGAGCTGGCACCGCCGGCCGGGCGACTCACCAGCATCGCGTGTCGCAGCGCGGCGTCGCCCTTCTCGCCGTGGTTGGGCGGCACGCGGATCAGGCCGGCGCACGAGACGTCCGTCTGCTGCAGGCGGCAGGAGGAGGCCGGCTCGGCGGCGCCCGTCTGCTCCTCGCACAGCCACTGGCGGCCCTCGCTGGGATTCGCTGAAACAGCCGGTCGGGTTAGCGCGGCGGCCGGTCGGCTGGCCGGCCCAGTCGATCGCACCGCGCTGCCATCGAGCCTCGGCCCGGGCACACACACGCATCAGGCCAGTGACGTCACGGGAGCAAGGGTGGGATGTGCTGTCAGGCGGCCCCGCGCAGCGCTTCGGCTGGGCTCAGCGGTTGCCTCAGCGGCGCCGACACTCACCTACGAGCTGCAGTGGCGGCGCGGCCCGCGTCTGAAGGGCCGCAGTCGGCGGCGGCGGCGGCGACGGCGGAGCCCGCCGCACCAAGGCGGTCGTCGCGGCCTCCACAGCGGCCGACAGCCCTGCCGGCGGCTCTGGTGTCGACTCTGCCGGCTCCCATGGCTACCGGTATCGACTCCGCGGCGTCACCCGCTCGGCCGGCGCCGGTCTCGGTCCGCGAGCCGGCCCGGACGGCTTTGGCGCGCGGCTTGGTCGGCCTGCGGGCCGGGCGGCCGGCCGGCGCGCCCCAGCTGCCCGACTCGCCGTCGGTCGGCAGGCCAGAGTCGCTGCTCGTCGCCGACGCGGCGCGCCGGCCGCGCGGCGGCGGACGGGCGGCGGCGGCCGTCCCGTGCTCCGCGGCCGAGGCACCGGCTGGCGCGGCAGCCTCCGCTCCATCAGCGCTGCTGGCGCCGGCCTCGCCCGACACCGGCGGCTGGGGCGGCGCCGCGGCGCGCTTTCGAGCCGCTCGCGTCATCACACTGACGTCCAGGTCCACCCCCAGCTGTCTATCTTCGGACAGTTTCGTCGGCCGGCCCCGAATCTTAGGTTGGACGACGCTGCTGTTCACATCCGCCGCCGGCGACGGCGGGGCACCGGGGCGTCTGCGATCCGCGAGTATCGTGATACTGTCGTCCAGGACCAAACTCGCCGGCGGCGAAGGGGCACCCGCCCTCCTCCAAGCGGCGCGTGTCATGACACTGCTGTCCAGGTCTACACCCGACAGCCACCTTGCTCTGGATCGACTCCGACTGCCGGCTCGGTCCGCGTCGCCGGACGCGGGCGTCGACGACGGCGGCGGTGCGCTGGCCTTCCTCCGAGCGGCGCGCGTCGACACACTGGTGTCCAGGTCCCCGCTTGACGGCGAGTGTGTTCTTGCCCGCCTTCTAGCCGTGGCGCGTGCCATGCTGCTGTTCATATCCATCGCCAGCAACGGCGGGGCGCCGGCCAGCTTGCGAGCGGAGCGTGTCAGCACGCTGCTGTTGAGGTCCTGCGGCGCTGGCGCCGCCGCCACCTTCACCGCGCGCTTCCGGCCCCTGGCGCGCTTCGGTGCCGGAGCCGCGGGTTTCAGGAACACGTGCTCCTCCGGCAGCGGCAGTGGCGGCAGTGACGGCGGCGGCGGCGGCGGCGGTGGAGGAGACGCCGTCAGAGGCGGCGTCGGGGGTGTGGAAGGAGGCGGCGTCGGCGGCGGCAATGACAATCCCAGCGTCAGCGACGGCGGCTGAGACGTCTCTGGCGCGTGCGGGACCGATGCTGTCGAAACCGGAACAGGGTTTTTCTCCATGCCGCGTCCCGCGGCTAAAAAAAGACACCAGGGGAGGGGGGTTAGGGCAGCTGCAAAGCCCCACGGCCTAATCGCACGACACGGCGTGTAAACAAACTGCACCTGACGGTTGGTAAATTCCCACAAGCTGGGATTATTACTTCACCGATCCAACGTCGCATTTGCCTTCGTGCCTTCCACTTGCGAGTGCAGCGGTCACTGTCAGCATGCACACGAACACGCTTTGCATTGCGACACCATTCGCGCTACAAGCCAGCCAGCAGCATGGCGAGGAGCGGCGCGGTGAGGGTCATCATACCACCGCACTCAAAGCCGGACCATCACGACACCACGCCTGCGGCGCCGATCCCGAACCGCCACGGCAGTCCTGCCGGCCCACCGGGCGGTGCGCCTTTCCGCGGCGGCGGTGCGTACCGGCCGGCGGCTGGTGGCGGCGCGGCGGCAGTCGCCAGCTCGCCAACAGAGTCCGTCGGCTCCAGCTCCGACTCGTCGCCGGTGGTGAACCCCAGCGTGGAGTCGAAGCAGTAGCGGACGGGGGCGGCGGCGCGCGGGCGGCGGCTGCGGCGCGGGCCATCTGCGGCAGGGGCCGCGGTCAGCGGCGCGCGCGCCGGCCGCGCTCGTGGCACGCGACCGGCGGAAGGACTGAGTGTCGGGGAGAAGAGCACCCCCCTCCCCTCTTCTGAGATGGGTGTGTGGCCGTGGACGGATGGACAGGGCGGCGGCGCCGGTTGGACCAACGGAATGACATCGAATATGCTGCTGAGAAATGGCAGCGAGAACTGGAGGCGTGCCACTCAGAATACCAGAGGAAGACCACCTGCGCCTCCATGCGCATGTTTCGACCAATGCGTGTCAGAGGAAGACGTTGCCAACCCTCGCACATCATTTGATCGTACGCAGCACCACCCGCGTCACGCCACATGAATTGCGATTTGTCCCCAGCCGATGATCCCGGATACTCAAGCACCTCCCGCGGGCGTGGCCTAAAGCGTGAACCGCGCCAGTCCAACGGGTCAGCCCCGACCCCACAGCGTGCCGGGCGCCTCTCACCGGCGCCAGAGACCGCTGGCGTCCCTGCCGGGGAGTCGTCATCCGAGTCAGTGCAGACGGCCACGCGGCGGCGGTGCTCGGCCGGCTTCCGTGGTTTCGCCGCCGCCGGTGCGGGCGGGCTGGCCCGGGGGCCGTCGGCAGGGGCGGCGGTCGACGCCGCCGCCGCCGCAGCCTTGACCGTCGGCTTGCGTCGCCTCGCGACTGGCTTACGCGGCCGCACAAACACGTCGTCATCGCCGTCCGTCGCTGCGTTCACGTCCTTCGGCGTTGGCTTGCGCTTCTTCGCCGCCGGCTTGTCTGGAACATCCAACGGTCCGGTTAGCGTTCGTGAGTGATGAAAGCGACTTGTTTGACGAGGTTACGAGCGCGATTAGAGAAATCATTTTGTGATCGTATCCAACACCTTAAACAAGTTGCGCTACATCTTTTAAAGGATGTAGCGCAACCTACAACAACCCCTTTTTAACCTACAACAGACCCTGACGCACTTCTAGCACATGAACACATTCTTGCATTTTGCAGACATCAAGTCAAGGGCTGTGATTTCTGCCGATCCATCTGACGTCTGCCTTTTGATATCAATATGTAAATTGATATTGCCTAAAAGAGCGGACAATCAAGATAGGCATGCCAGCTGGTCAGCAGTGGGTGGAAGTATACGCTCTTTCAAAGACAACACCGTAAACCCAGACAACTGAAACCTCCTGGGTTCACTGAGCCAAACTTGCGTCTCTGGAGCACTTTTGCATCACTGGATTATGATATAGCTTTATATATGTACATATGTATATATATATATTATATATATATATATATATACATATATATATATATATATACATATATACATATAGGATATATGCTTGTTAACTGATCACACAAAATTCAACACCACTGGGTTGGACATCTGAAATCTATATACTTCCCTGCGTCAGTTATGTAACCGTATTTTTAAACAACTGAATGACGATGAAACTTGTGCAGATAACATTCGTCGCGATAAGTCCAAGGAACAGCCGACGCAGAGCTCTAAGTCTGAAGCTGTTGGCTTCACCGAGTCAAGATCCTACATCCAAACTGTCTGGACTTTAAGGTGTGTAGATATCGTCTCGCATGCTGATTTCCAGAATAACACCTCAGCGCCATATACACCAGACGTGACCCGCTCGCCCAGTCGGCTCCGTGTGACCGTCCGACGTGCCCGCCCGCTCGCTCCCACCGTCACTGCCATAGCCGAGATGGCTCCGTCAGGGTAGAGTGGTCCAGATTTCGGAGCTGATTGTCAAGTCACGAGCGTCCGAGCGGCGCCGTCGGTAGTGCCCCATGACAGGTGTCGCTCACGGCTGCGACGCCGACTTCACGGGGACACGCGTGCCACTGCGACTCTGGAGGAGTCTGGCGGCGGCCGCCACGGGCGCCACACCGCTGCCGCTCGACAATCCACGCTCGGGCAGATTGTCGCGGGCAGATGCTGATCGTCCCAGCAGATGCTGCTGCAGATCGTCCCGGCAGCTCGGGCTGCCACACCGCTGCAGTCCCGGGACGGCTCCGGGCCGATCCAGGGCAGCTACTGCGCTGACCCCAACCAGTGGCCGTACAAGGCGCGTACAAGGTGAATCACCGCTATCCTGTCCAGCCCCACCACCCGCGGAGCGGCCGTCCTGCTCGTCAGGGAGCGGTGCCCGCCGGTCGGCCAGCCCCTGATGCTCCGGGCTCTCGCCGCCGTGGCCGCCGCACGGCGGATGACGCGGACATCGGGCACGGCAGTCGCTTCGAGGTAGAGCCGACCTCTCCATGGCCCGGGAGTGGGCTCAGGGGAGGTCACAGTGCGGCGACGCCCAGTGGAGATGAACACGGCACAGTCACCTGCGCGGGATGACAGGCCCCCTCCCCCCCCCCCCCCCCCCCCCACCTACTGATGGCTGCACCCGGTGGGCAGCTCTCGGCCGGGACGCTCCCAGCAGGCACCGCCAGCCCACCTCGGGAGGTGGGCGGCGTCAGTGGTCCCTAACGCTCGACGCGACATCTGCCGTCGAGTCAGCGAAGCTTGGACGGCCCAGCGCACGTCTTCTGTACTATAGTCTGTATACTGAATGTTGCAGACAACGCTGCTTCTCTATAAGGATGCTTTTTGGATTCGCGTGCAGATTCAATGTCCTGTTGTTATAGTCCGCATCAATCAAGATAATGGTATTCTCCGTCGTTTAAGTTTTACACCTGCGGTGGGCCGCCCTTATTGGCTACCAGAACCCATAGATGCAAGGGAGTGACAAGCTTCATCTACCAAAAACTCCTCCGCTTTCAGATGTCTAATTTATCGGCGATTTTACGTTACCAATGTGATCTTCCGCGGCGACTTGGGCCTCTCACCAGCATCAGAGGGCGCGGGCGTCGCTGCCGGTGTGTCGTCGTCGTCGTCCGAGTCGATGCGCGCGCCCACGCGGCGGCGGCCCGCCGGCTGTCGTGGCCTCGCCGCAGCCGCCGGCGCCGCCGGAGCTGGCAGCTGGGTGGCCGCGGCCGGCGCCGCCGGAGCGGGCAGCCGGGTGGTAGCCGCCGGCGCCACCGAGGCGGGCAGCAGGGTGGCCGCCGGCACCGCCGTCGGTCGCACGATCGCCACCGAGCCCAGGCTGTCCAGCGATGCTCGATCCAGCGACGGCTGCCGGAGCAGCGCCGGCGCCGGGGCCGCCGGGGCGGGCAGCCGGGTGGTAGCCACCGGCGCCGCCGTCGGTCGCACGATCGCCACCGAGCCCAGGCTGTCCAGCGAGGCTCGATCCAGCGACGGCTGCCGGAGCAGCGCCGGCGCCGGCGCCGCCGCCTTGGCCGTCGGCTTGCGCTGCCTGCCGCCGGCCGTCGTCAGCAGCGGCCTCTGGACGGCCGGTCGGACAAACAGATCGTCACCACCGTCCGTCGCTGTGTTTACCTCCTTCGGCGCTGGCTTGCGCTTCTTTACCGCTGGGCGGAAAAACAAGTCATCACCATCCGTCGGTGTGTCCTCGTCCAGCGGTGCCGGCTTCGGTGCCGGCTTGCGCTTCTTCGCCGCCGGCTTATCTAGAGCATCCAACGGTTCGATGAGCGTGCATAATTGCCGCAAGGGCCTTGCTTGACAATGAACAGTGCGTATGACTCACGATAAATATGGCACATAATTGCATAAAACACTGCAAAGGAAATTACATTGGTCCTACAAGAACTGCGCCCGAACAACGACTGTACAACAATCGTGGGACACTTTTCACATCCTCTCCTACTTCACATGGAATATTGACTTTCCCCACCTGTTCCCACCCGTCCCGTCCGCACCCACCGTGTGCCGTCTGTTTCTGGCCGCGCCCTCGGCCACGGCCAGCCTTGTGCGCCGGGGTCCGGCTGACGAACGAGCCGTTGTCGGACACCATGTCTGTGGAGGTCGAGATAATGCTGAAGTGGGCGGTCAGGTCAGGTGAGGCTCAGCGCCCGGCAATGGAGAGGCAATCACCAGGCAGAATGTCCGGCCATGGAGACGTACGAACATCAGGCAGTGCCCGGTCTTGGAGAGGCAATCACCAGGCAGTGTCCGGCCATGGAGAGCTACGAGCATCAGGCAGTGTCCCGCCATGGAGAGGTACGAACATCAGGCAGAATGTGGTGCGACGCCTCAGGCGACGTGACGACAAGACAACGGACGCTGGCGACTCGCACAGCCGATTCGTATCAGACACGAAGCTCAGTCTACTGCGGACGGGCCCTTCGTCTGCAATCAACACACCCAGACCTGCATCAGAACATTAACGCCCGTCGAGCGGCGCAGGCCCCACCGCCGACACCACCCAGCGCAGCGTCCGCGCCGGAGACGTCCGGCGTCCGCCGGCGCAGCTCACCGAAGCCGTCGCCGTCGCTGACGTAGCCGTCCTGCCACCAGAACTTGGTCTGGATGGGCGGCAGCTGCGGCGACGGCTCGAGCGATGGGTACGGCTCGTAGCCAGCGCCGCTGATGGGCGACTCGCCCAGGATGGCACCCCAGTCCAGGTCCATGGCCGACGGGGCCTGCCGAGGCGCAGGCGGCCAGTCAGGGCGGCCATGGGCAAACGGGTCAGGCGGCAACAGGCTGTGACAACAGATTGTACAGCCATGGTGCTTGGGGTGCTTTGCAAGAACTGTTGCAGGTGTTCTACAATGTGGGAACTGTGACATCCCAGATGTGTTTTGGTGAGTGAAGACAAGCCAAGGCAGAAATTAAGTGATAAGTGCATTATTTATTACGACAGATTGTTTGCAAACAGAGGTTAATGGTATTTCACAAGGTTTTGTAAGGCTTCCACTTCTCAGCTAAGCTGCTGCCAATCCTCCCTCTCACCATCAACACAGACCATTGTGGAATTACATTGGCCCCTATTTCACAAGCCACAGATGGTGATTCCCATATGGTTGGAACAGCTTAAACACAATGACTCAGCAACCAAGAAAAGCCTGCTGAGCAGAATCCACTAAACTTTGAAAGTAATCAATATGGCAACATTTGACAATAAAACATTTCACATTGAGAGCTTTTGGCATTGGTTCCCATTTTGTAGGTAGGAGTCACAAATAGCCTAACCATCCCTTCTCAAATGATGAAGAAAAACTACTGCCATTCAAGTGTTAAACTCTGTGATTCAGGCATGCAGGTTTTGTGTACAATGTACAGCTCCAACAAATATCTGGATTTTCATACCTCATGGGACAAGATATGACCAGACAACCGCAGAGTACCTGAACAGGATGGGGTGGGAGTGGGACCAGACTGAACCGTGAGGTTCCACTTAAAAAGTCACCATCCGAAGTGGCCCAGCCAACCTCTGCCTGCCCATCACAGCCAGAGTCAAACATGTTTTGGGCACCAATTGCTTCCAAGTAGAGCCTGCCCCAGCCCCACCTCATCCTGCTCAGTGCTGTCAGATGCTCCCTGGCAAGTCTGCAAAAAATCTGCCCACAACATGCGATGTCTACTGGACGTCAACATGTTGAACCTCACACTTAATTTCAACTCAGGCCATGAAAAATTGCTGAATTTTCAAATTATACATGTGAAAAATGTTTCAGGGTATGTTTACCTGAAATTACCTTTGCAACATCATAATTCCTTCAATAATTGGCTCTCTGCAAGCTGCAATCAATGGTGGCCATGCACAAAGGATCATTGCTCAGAGTTATGATGCACATGCACTGAAATTTTTGCCATACCAGTGCTACACTGAACATGTTTGGCATAGCATGCATTTGTACAGTCCAGCTCCCTGGTCCTTCCTGACCCTGTCTAGTCTGGTTTGGTTCTGGTTCCATTTAAATAACATATTTTAGCAGTTCCTGAACCACAAATAATATTTTATAGGGTCCAGTAATTTGGCAAAATACACCCCTTGACAGCTGGACCAGCCATCTGACAAGGGAGGTCTCTTGCCATACCTATCCCAAATCAACTTAATGTGCTGCTTGTTGAAAGCTTGATTGTCACATACCATGTCATGTCATGACCACTGATATCACAGTTGTTTGCATGGATAAGGGTGCTCATTCATAACACCATATAGACACCTACATGTTCTGCCTACTATATACATGTTATCATTCTTTGTTGTGCCAAGCATTGTGATGACCATATTTTGCAGTTTCAGGAAAAAATGTATCAAACAGGGAAAATCATCCAAAACATACAAAATTCTGTGAACTGTGATGGGCACCCCTGAATAAGCCAAAATGTGTCCACACTGCTGCGATATCCTGGTTGTCATTCCAGGGCTTTATTATTACCCCTGGGAAATATATCCTATAAATGTCAGCCATGAAGACATGAAGTTACTGATCTTATGTCTTTATTTGTGCTCTTCACTATGATCATCACACCAATTAATCACACCAGTAAGTACTTAGCCAAATGTGAGCCTACAAATAAGAGTTCTGATAAGCAGCACACAACTGAGTGATCTTAGCCTTCCAGGCAACATTGTTTATGGCACTGTACAAGACATGTTCTTTCTTAGTGCATCCTTTCAATTTTTCATAGTAAAAATAACATGAAATATTCATTTCCAGTATGCACCTTAACAAGCAATACAAATGGAAAATGACACACAAAATGGGCATGCTGACGTACACAATCATCCACACCATGACACCGCATAGATCTCACAGGAACTTTAATACTCACGTTTGCTGGTGATCCCTGCAAATGCAATACCAGAGTCGTGCCGCTTTAAGGATATAAAAATATCTCGTCCGGTCCATACACTTCAAGGCTGACGCCCCTCATAACACCAAACCGCCTCTCCCAATCAACCCGATTGTGGCGCGCGCGCGTATGTCTTTTCAAATTTTGCGCAAGATAACGCAGGTGCTAAAGTACTGCTTAATTCCGCAGTCGCAGTTGGCCGATTTCTGGATGCTTAATTGACTTAATTACACTGATCGGCGACTAACTGTGTATCCAGTACCATCAGTGCATCGAATAATTATAGCAAACTCTAGTCACGTACTTTTCATTGACGGAATCAAAAGGAAACAATCGAAATCGAACGTGACCGAACAGGATCAGACAGACAGGATCAGACGGGACGGACACCGCCGGGAGGAACAGAAGGGGATTGTACGAGACAAAACGATACCGGACGAAATCGGGCGTGACAGGGCGGGAACAGGCAGGGCCGGACGGACGTGAACGAAACGAGCAAGATCAACCGAGACCAAACGGAATTTGCATGGAAGCGGATGAACTTCGGCTGGACCAGACGGGACCAGAAGGGACCTCACAAAGCAGGATGAGACGGAACTGCATTGGACCATACGGTTTCAGATGGGACCTCACAGCACTGGACGGCATGGTACAGCAGCAGGACCGTATGAGACTAGACGGGACCGAACTGCGTCGGGCATGACCGGACAAAACCACACGGGACGGGACGCGAATGGACGGAATTGGACGGAAGCAGCTGGGACCGGATGGAACCAGACAAGATCGGGCGGGACCAGACGGAATGGACAGGGCAGGGACCGGGCGGCTGATCTGGGCTGGGTTGAGCTGGGTCGGGGTTCCATCGAGTCCGACCCCATCTGGTCACATCAAGTCCCGTTCCGTCCCGTGCAGTCTCGTCTGGTCCTGCTACAAAAGGGCAAAAGGGCCCCTTGGTGCGTATTGATTAGGCTGGTTGGTCCCTTTGGCACCTCAGGAAAAACGATTAGGGGCCGATTTGAGGGGTCAAAGGGCCCGAAGGATTGGCCGAGGTGGTATTGAGGCGTTTCGGCCCAGCGGACCGGACGCTCAAATGCCAGTCAAGGGCCTTTTGCGCCTGTTGGGCCCTCATGAGTTGATGAGGTTCTCTTTATCGGTCAGGCACCACCAGTACCAAACAAACGGCTCCGTGTCGGCTTGAGCCTGAGGGCCCATTTTCCAGGCAGTGACAAAGGCGGAGCCAGCGATTTACATTGGTTAGAGCCTCTGAGTCAATGTGTGGACCCCTATGTCCAACAGCGACCCACAGTGCCTGACAAGGAATTATGTGTTGGCAAGGGGCTTCGAGTCGGCCAGGATCAGTGTTCGAGGGGGTCCAAAGGCCCCTCATGACCGACGATCAAGGACCAGATTGGGATGCCGAAGGGCCCGAAGGGCTCGCCGTGGGTCACATTGAGAACCCCGGCTCTACGGGCCGGGACCTGAAACGTCAATCAAAAAGCCTCTTACACCTATGAGAAACCCACTGGAACAATGTGAGCCTCTATTTCGGGCAGAGACCACCAACACCGAGCCGTCGGCTCCTTGCCCATCTGGACATGGAAGGCATAGAAATGACCGGGGTCAGCAATTTGCGTTGGTTGGGCCCCTGAAACAATGAGGGACCCGGTGTCTTGTCAGTGGCCCACAGTGCTTGATAGGGTGTCCTGTGTCGACAAGGTGCACCAAATCGGCCAGAGGAAGATTTTCTGACCATGGACAGGGAAGGAGCCCCGGGTGCCAGAGCGCCTGCTGCGCTGGTTGGGGCTCTCTGACAATGAAAGAAGATACGAGACCTTACGATGAGAGTCCACAATGCGGCGTTGGAAGGGCCCTGGATCAGTCAGGGGCTCCAGCGCCGAACGGGGGGGGGGGGGGGGGGCTGCGTTATTCAACATGCGCTCAGATGGGGGGTCAAACAGACTCCCCGAAAAGTCCCAAGGTTTTTCCAAAAGGATTTCCGAGCAGCGCGGGCCTTTTGATGTAAAAATTAAACGTGCCTTGATAGGTCGCTGACCTATGGCAGGTCCGATTCAGACCATGGTTGTCAGCAAAGGGCATTTCTAGGGATTCGTTCAACGTGATGCAACAACTGAGTGCTCAAGAAAGCCGTACATATCTGAGATAGTTTCTTGGCAAAAGCAATGAAATAATTGAATATAAAATCGCAACCAATACCATTGACTCAGGGACAGGTGCGGATGCCAGAACAAGATTAATCTAATCCGCTTTTTCACTCGAGAGCTGTAGTTTCTGGTGCTCATTCCGAATTGATTCATGACAGGCACCGCAGCAGACATGTTCCATGACCTTTGAGATCATATTAGGTATGATCAGGATGATAATGATGGTGGTGATGATGATGATCATCATCATCATCATTTGACCTAAGATGACCCAGGTCATTGTTTTTTGTGTTAGAAACACACAAATTAGCATAATCCCTGACGAATCCTTAGGCTGGACGCACAAACCTCATCATGAAACCTGCCCTAAACAACATTTTAGGCTTTCCATGTTCCTTAGGCTCAGGCAATGTCCGTAGTGGCTCATACGCAGTAAGTGATGTTCTTATCTAATACTCTGCGTCGAACTTTATAAACTTCCCGCTTAGCCGCCTGCATTGTTTGTTACGGCCTTTGACGTTGACCTGTATACGGGAGCTTGGATTCTTTATACTTTTGACATCTGTTATCGGCATTATCTGCGTAGATTGAGGTTTTTTCTGGATTCATGTCTCATATTTTTAAAGTACAATATTTTGCTACACCTTTCTGAACCCAGTCACTTTCAAGGGTGAGCGCAGCTCGGAATATTGAGTACAGCCAATGCAATCGGTATTAAGCACCACATCATTTGAAGGAAATATTCCACATTCGTATGTTTCTGCAGCCTGCCCAGACAAGCGGGACGTCGCGAGGATTTGGGGTGAAATGAGAAAGTGAATATAAGGGAGGCCGGGGATGCGAATGCCAATAAAACAAATAAAATCACATCCCAATATGCAAGAAGACCACGACAAAGGGCCAAAACATCGGCGCATAACGATCGTCGGGTGCACCACGCAGCACAGATTTACGAGACACCTTGCGGCAAGTTGAAGTTCTACAAGTGAGTGAACCCGTCCGCTATAGTGGCAGTTCTGTCACGGTCAGTTTGGCAGGGACTCCCAAGTCATACCTTCGATCATTCGTTCATTCGCTCGTTCGTTCAGGCAGCACTCCGTGGCGTAATCAAACGATAGCGTATTGAGGAACATTTTTGCTGAATAGTGGATTTGTGCTGTCCAAAGCAGTATTTTGCACTTGAAGCAACTGATTGTTACAAGTGATCTTTGTCCATCATGCCTATCTGATGCTTGCCTCAACATTCTCAAGTGTGGGGCATTCCCTTAAAAGGAACCTTTGAAACCAGGAATCAAGCGAAATATTTGCTGCCTCACCTAATGGTGTATAATCACACAGTCTGCGATGACATCCACGTGGTGAGATCAGAGCGTGCTTTAATGACATGCACGACATGTAGTATCGCTGTGCAAGTACAAATGATCACGCCCTAAAACTCGCGCTAAAGGAATATTTACGGAAGCAGGTTTTCAGTCAGACATGCATCATTAAATTTCAGCAATACCTTGAATAACCCATAACGGGAGCGTTTCGCATATGTATGGGGTTTTGAACTGAAATAGCCGTCTCGAAAACCTGTCGGTACAATCCAGAGCCCTGCCCTACCTAAGGCCTAGACCCGCTAGTTTCTGAGCTCTACGCCCGCGAAAATGGGGAGACTATTTCGGGGAAAGTGTTTTAAGGTCACCTTGGCATTCATGACTTCATAATAACGCCGTTCAATTCCTGCCGTTCGACGGGTCATGCCATGATGAAGACCGATACAAATATAATGGTCGAGTCGTTCATGTCTGGTGTTCGTGGGCATTCAGCACACGTTAATTTCCAGATTTGACGACCGTCAATTGGCTCTCAGTCAATATTGTGTAAGGTACAATAACGCAATCAAACAATGACGTATCGAGCAGCGTATTTACTCAACAGATAACATGTTGTCCGAAGCAGTGTTTCTGCTTAAAATATACCAGTAGTCATCTAAGTGAGCTTGTCTCATCTTATCTGATGCTTGCTACAGTATCCTCAAGTGAGAGACACTCCCTTTAAGTGATCATCATAAGCTTCATTCTGTTTATTAGCAGCATCGTTTGAAAACTTTCATCGTTTGGATCAAGCTTAGAAGACAAAGACCGACTTGTCACACCAGTCACAAAAAGACCGTCCTTGTCACACTCACGGCGCAGATTGATATGTGTCACAGATGCTGATGCCCACAAAAAACGTTGGTAATGTTACTAAGCGAGAAAAGTCGATAATGCAAGCGCCGACATCGTAACTAAACATAGTGCTTATCGCTGCTCTGATCGCCTCTTTTCGCGCAGCGCTCACGGCCTTCATCAGGTGCCCCACATCAAGCCATAACGCGATCTCCATTCGACCAGACGGCCAATCTGGCAGCACTCAGTGCACCTGCAGACCAGTAGCGCCGCTTCCGGGCCGTACAAAGGCTTGCCCCCCGGCGAGCTCAACTCCCCGACGCCTGCCTGATCTACGACCGACTGCCGGGCGCTCGGGCAAGCCTGCCAAGTCGTCACGCCACCAGATGTCTTTGTACGCGCCAGCTTGTCCGGTGAGTGGCGTCGCGCCCGTACTCCTGGTGACTGCCCCACTGAGCGTCCTTTTTGGCCGGCAGCACGTGCGACACCCCTCCCCCTCCCCCGAGGCAGGAGGGAGGTCATCCTTTGTTGCGACAGGTGCAGCGCGTCGGGGAAGGCCTCCAGCGGCTGCGACGAGCAGTCTCATCCTGGATCCCGGTTGGTGTCGGAGACTTGGAATTAAGTCTCAGTTCGTCATTGGGCTTTTGGGTGTGCATGCCACGGACGTTGAACGGCGCGTTGATGACTTCAGTGTCGCACGCGTGCAGCCCAGAACATCTTGGGGCATGTCCACATGTTGCCAAAACTCCCATGTCTCCATGGGGACTAGCAATGAAAGCGAAATTATTCATGGGTTGGCTCAAAACAACTCCCACCCGCTTAACTGTTGACCAGCTTCGGATCAGCTCAGCGCACCGCGAGACTTAGCAGAAACAAATTGCATCCAGTGGAAGTCAATCCAAGCCTGCAGGCCTCACAGCTGCACGGAAGCCGAAGCTCCTGGCTCCGATCCTGGTCGCGTTCTACACCCAGAGCTCAGCTGGGTGGCGTGGCTGAGCGGTGGGTGTTGATCCACAGTCGCTGCTGCGCCATGCCGAGGCTCGGCCTGCAGCGCCAATGGCCATCGCTGCACTGATGATAGCCGGTGACACCCGCAGCTGTGGGCCTTAGTCCATGAGCCAAGCGGGTAAAAAGACCTAGTTTTCACGCTCGGGGGCGGAGTGAGTGGGAGAGGGAGAGGGGTGGGGGGTGGGGAGGGGCCCTGATGTGTTGCGGACCCGATTATGTTAATTAATCGGTAACTTTACATCACGGTTTCCTGCGCGGACCCGAGTCGGCTCAATAACAAAGGCCAGGCTGTCTCAAGACAGGGTCCTCCCCGCTCACGCCCGCGTGCACACGCATGCCCGAGCGCGACAGCACGACGCTGCGCCGCAAATCGTCGCACGCTCACGCCTAGCAGCTGTCCGCCGACCTCCGCCGGCTCCGTCGATGATGCAACGACGTCCGTTCGCGGCCCACGCGTCCGCGCCCGCTTGTGGGAAGGCCGCGTCTATAACCGTCGGGGCCGGCGGCGCGACGGGCTCTTGGCGCGTGGCCCGGTCACGTGGCTGCCGTCGTGTCGCGCTGCGCAGTGGGCCTTTGCGGGAACTTTGCGCGGCGAACGTCGAACCGCACCGCCGGCCGCCGCCCGCTCGCCAGTTGAAGAAGCGATCTCGAGCCGCGCGGACACGGAGCTGAGCCCCGCCAGAGGTGAGGGGCTTTGTGTCGGCAGGTGTTGGCCGTGTGAGGTGTCTGAGAGGTGACGGCCCGAGGTCGCTGCTCCCCTGCTTTATCCTAGTGATGTTCTGGTGACGGGGTTTGGAGCGAGAGACGTGCAGAGATCTATCGGGTAGCTTTTTGGGAAGGCCGAGTGCTAATCGCGTGTTTACTACCCCGGTTGATTTTTCAAGTTCACCGAATGCCAGTGGGAAGCGAGGTTATCGCTAGGTGCTATGTGTACAGTTATTCACTTTGTTTACATGCAAAGCAATGTGGCTCAGGCTCGTTGTGGCAAGAGGCACCACATGATTTTGACGGGTCAAGACCTGTAATGGTCGACAGCTTCTTAGCCGTTGACGCAGTCACGACAATTCATGACCGTTTCAAACCAGCTGATTGGGAATATTTTAGATGTTAAGTATCCAGCCTCGCACGTTTACAAGAGCTGGAGCCGGACAGCAGACAACTAACCGCACCTCGGCACATACCAATTACTATATGGTCATACCTGATAGTGACGTACCAGCCAACGGCTGATGGACCGTTTTTTTAGCATTGCTCTTAACATCCTGTCAGCCGAAGTGCGGTCGGGATGTGGTAGATCTCACCACCGCACGAGCCATCGTTAGCCTCTTTGGTCTCTCTTTGGTCCCAATATGTGGTATCAACATAGCCTCCTCTACAGAAGCCTCCAGAAGCCTCATCCACAATGAAAACAAAGAGACCTCAGCTGATTCTGCGCGTCGGCCGCTCTCCCGTTCGCCCACAGCACAAATGCTCAAACCGTTTCCCGTCTGCAACACCCTGGGTCTTCGCAAGGTCGTCGGCCGACCAATTAGAGGTCACTCTTTGTTTGGCCCAGGGCGAACCCGCGGGCATTGACGCAGCACGTGGGCCGCCCTTCTGTGGAGTTGGCGGCCGCCCAACGCCTCATCAACAAACGTCCCAAATGCGTACTCGCACGCCAGTGGCGCCACAGCGGGATTCACGGCTCCGGCAGCCGTAGACAACCCTTCCCGTCGGAGCCGAAAGGCCTCTCTCCCCCGCGGACAGCCATGCTCGCGCGGCGCACCCAGCGCGGCGGCGGCCGGCCGCCCGGCGCGTCGAACGACGGAGTTGTTTTGGTTCGGCGCGCCAAGACGGCGGCGTCGCCGACGGCCGTCGGCCGTCGCCGGGGTCGCGGGTCGGCACGCGGCGACCGATTTTGAGCGACGAGGCCAGAAGGTGGCGACCGCAGACCCCGCTGACGTCACGACGGCGCAGTTCGGTGTCACCGGGAGGACGGCGACGCGGACGCGGACGCGGCGAGCACGTGACACGGGGCGGGGCAAGGGCGAGGCGTCAGTCGCCGCGGGCGCGATCGTCGGCGGCGCAGTCACCTGAATGCGGCGGTCAACGTCTACACGCCTCGCGCCGCCACAACAAACCGACATCCGCAGTCATGATCACGCAGTCGGAACAACCTGCTCTTGACGTCGGCCGGTCGGGGGCCCTGGTCTCCACGTGCGTTCTAGGAAACGGATGCGATCGGTAGTAAGGCTACGTCGTAATTTTCCTTTTGCGCGTCCATGTGGCGTTGGTGCACCTCAATGGCCGGCAGCACGTTTGCAAACATTTGCTTATTGGCCCAGCACATGTTTGCGTTCCCCCGCCGTGGGAACTTTCAGGCACATCCCGATGATCTCTGTGGCCATCCTTGCAGTCTTGCAGGGCAGAAACCCTCGTCCTAAATCTGTCCCCAATCTCGTGCGGTAACCTCCTCCGTTCTCGCGCTCTCTTTCCAAGTGCTCCCCTCTGTTGGCCCGTTTGTCCTCGCCGGATCCCGTGGTGCTCGCGCTCGGATGGACAGGCTGGCTTTGTCCGACCGGCGCCGCTGCAGGATGTCAGTGATCCCAGCCCTGGACGGCGGCCAGCGCCCGGTGTTTTCCTAGCAACAGCCGTCAGCCAAACTAATGGCCAAGCGGTGGCGCGAAGACCTGCGCAACAGTTGGCACTATCCGATGATCAGGGCGACCTTTTATCAGTCGAGACTGCTGCCGGGTCGTGGATAGCCTCTCACTGGTCAGCAGTATGTCTGCGCAACTCCTGGAAAAAGTGTGTCAGCGATTGCAACAAAATGCGTGTCAGCAGCATGGGCACATTGTTGAGATGCCCTGGATGTAGTGACTTTTTGGACCTCCGTAAAGCTCTGCTTCATTCGTTTGCATCGCGATCTTCGCTTTCCCTCCGTCTTGATCCTGCTTAAAGCATGTTTGAAAAGCAAAATAGCTCGGCGGAATTACGCTTAAACACCCACCGCAGCACTCAACACGATTTCGTGACCCGGTCACGCCAATCGTCTACGCCGCGATGCCAATCAAAAGGCTGCTCACGGGAAATTCTCCTTTTCTTGGCCGTTTCACGGGAGCTGTGACGCAGTTATGTTGGTGTTGGAGGCGCTCAATGGCTGGAAATACCCAGCTGGTTTTGTAATGGTGCGAAGGCTGCCAGAACACTCCTCGCGCGAGAAACGTCTTGATTTTCTTGGTAGAACACGACAGTATTGCAACGTTGCGCTTGTAGTTGTTTGGGTCGAGGAGCAATCGAGCTCTTTGCCAACCCCAGATTAATGTGCTCGTCAAGCTCACCGCTACACTTTCGCCGTCCATCCGTCCAGCATCACCTGCATTCACTGTGATGCCGGTTATTTGGGTGCAGCGACAGCTAATGCGACCTTGTTGGAGTTTACTTTTGTGGTCCCTGCCCTGAGGCGTCATGTTTACCCAACGATGGGGTTCGCACCAGTCCCAATCATAAACATCCGTATACAGCGCTGAAACATCTAACCGCGGCGTAGGGTAGCGAAGGCTTTGACCTTTAAATCCCTGCACGTTTGACAGCCTTTAGAGTCTAGACAAGTCCGTCCCGCTCCATCCACCACTCCCCCAGCATCTCCAAAACTGACCACATCTCCGTCTCTGTGCTTGCAGGACCGGATCCGAGCAGACCCGTCTTGCCTCGAGCCGTCGTCGCCACCGTTTCGTCTTCATCACCGTCTCGCCTTCGCCACCCGCTCAGAGGCCTCACGATGCCGATCCAGGTTCTCCGCCCGTCGCCGGCGCCCGAGCCGGGCCTGCAGCGCGCGCTCGCCGACTGCATCACGCGCTCGGCGCCGCTCGACGAGCTGCGCATCCTGATCGCCTGCGGCGCCAAGGTCAACGCCCCGGTCACGCTCGGCCTGCGTCCGCTGCACTACGCCGTCTGGCAGCGCTACCCGGAGGCGGCGCGCTGGCTGCTGACCCGCGGCTGCGACGTGGACGCCGCCGACGACCTGGGCCACACGCCGCTGCACCTGTGCGCCGAGAAGGGCTACGGCGAGCTGGTGGCGCTGTTCCTCGAGTTCGGCGCGCGCGTCGACTTCACCGAGCTGCACGGCGGCGAGGTGGAGGAGCCGCTGCGCATGGCCATCAAGCACGGCCACTACGCCATCGCCGAGCAGCTGCTGCGCCACGGCGCCAACCCGAACGCGCCCTACTTCCTCGGGCCCGAGCTGTGTCTGCTGAAGCCGCTCGACCTGGAGTACGCCGAGCTGCTGCTGCGCTACGGCGCGGACGCCAACGCGCCCGACCGTGCCGGCATCAGTCAGCTGATGCGCGCGGCGCGACAGCCGAACGTGAGTCAGGGGGAGCGCGGGTCGGGCGCGCGGCTGGCTGGACGCGCGGGCTGGATAAGGGAGGTCTGGTGTGGAGTCAAAGGCGGAAGCTCTTACTTCCGAGTAACTTTCCCACCATGACTATTACCGAATGTGACTGACAAGGTGGCCTCTTCCAAACTCAACAGTGACGAAAGGTGACTGCTCCTATGACGGTCAGGTCTGCGCGGGCGTGTGTTTTGAAAACATGCCTAGTCATGATCTGGCAAGACCCCCAAAGTGTTAGTCATGGAAACGCCCATGATTAACGTAACGTATCAACGTAGTAACGTATCTCTCGCGAGAACACTCAGTAATGACATAAGTTGCACAAATGTCAAAGGCATTCGTCGAACGATCAGACGCCATCGCTTACAAACACGTGACGAACGAAGCCGCTTAAAATCTCTTCCGAGTTCACGACACAACACCAGGACCCTGCACCACTTCCCTCACCACCCTACCGCCGTTGCAGGGCCTGCCGGCCGTGCAGCTGTACATCAAGTACGGCGGTGACGTGAACGGCACGGCCGGCGCGCGCCACGACTTCCGCACGGTGCTCCACTACGCCGTGATGTCGGGCCAGCTCGAGACTGTGCGCTACCTGGTGCGCCATGGAGCCCGGGTCAACTTCCCCTGCGACTATGAGAAGCCCACGCCGCTCGATCTGGCCATCCTGAAGGGTGATGTGGCTATGGTGCGTCTGCTCATCAACCTCGGTGAGTGAGGGAGCGCCGCGGGCTGACGGTGGGGTGGAGAAGAGTGCTGCTCTTGGGAGGGGGCAGATGATGGGCAGAACGGGAGATGTAACGTTACATGATGGTGAAGAGGGTGGGTTAAATACTGTTCTTCGTGGTGAAGGAGGCCTGATGTGGAGGTGTCACGCGGGAAACAAACACGACAGACGTGATGTAGGGGTGTCACGCGGGAAACAAACACGACAGACGTGATGTGGAGGTGTCACGCGGGAAACAAAGACGACAGACGTGATGTGGAGGTGTCACGCGGGAAACAAAGATGACAGACGTGATGTGGAGGTGTCACGCGGGAAACAAAGACGGCAGACGTGACCACGGACTGCTGACCTCCCCGCTTCCTCTCCAGGAGCGGACGTTAACGCCCATTCGCCCATCATCGGCTCGCCGCTGCACGTGGCGTGCTCGGAGTATATCGAGAACCGGTCTTCGATCCTGCAGCTGCTGCTCGGGGCCGGTGCCGACCCCAACGTGGTGGTCAAGTCGGAGGACGGCTTCTTCCTGCGGCCCGTACTGGGCGAGTACCTGACCTCCAACCAGCAGAGCCTCTCCATCGAGGTCATCCAGCTGCTGCTTCAGCATGGCACCAGGGTGAGCCACCATATCGACCCGGCGGCAATGTCGCCTTCCAGCCGTGCGAGAGCGTGTCTTCCTGCTCAGCAAAGCTCAGCCCTGCCCGTGCACCCGTTATGTCACTCGTCTCATAAAGATCATGTTTCGTACACTGCCGTCAAAAGTGTGGTGATTTCTTTTTGAGAACGAGTTATTTGGCATGCTGCCTTAGTAAATATGCAATGTCTCTTATCACTTTCTCATTCCTCTCAATGTCCGGTGAAAATGAAGCAAAATATGTATGAGATAGTTGTGTAGTTGCCATATCCCGTGCCGCAGGCCATCATGTCAAGTGTCATCATGTCATGTCATGTCATCATCATCCCACTCCTTCATATCGACCTCGCGCTCCTCCGCGACTCAGAACTCTGACTGCACTGTGACAGCACGAAGTCACGCAGACCAGCCGTCTGACTCCGCCGTTCACTGGCAGGTGGTGCTGAAAAGCCAGTTCCGGGACCCGATGGGTCTGCTGAACTCGCTGCCGGACCTGCGGCACCTGCCAGGCCTGTTCGAGGTCCTCGCCTCCAGCGCGGACGCCTTCGACCCGCCGATACTGCGCCGCAGCCGCTCACTCTCCGAAGAGCAGCGCCGGCGCCTGCTGCTGCAGGCGCGCACGCCCCGCCCCCTGCTGCACGTGACGCGTGACGTCATCCGCCGTGCCATGCCCGGCCGGCTGTGCCAGGACGCCAAGCAGCTCGTGCTGCCGCACGAGCTGCACGAGTTTCTGCTGTTCTTGACGACGTGAGCGGGCTCGAGGCGCTTGGTGTTGCCGGCCGGTGCCGCCAGGGGCGCTGGTGTCGGCCGGAGGCGTTCTCTCCGACTCCGCGTCATTTTGGGCGGGCTGTGGTTAGTGCCGGTCTTACGTCGACCAGAGGGACGTGGCAGACGCCCGGCTTTTGTCCCCATAGCCCGATCACTGTAGTGCGCGACTTGATATTGATATTTATATCTTATTGTCCCCTCTTGCACGCCCCGAACGTGGCGCGTTGACACAAAGCTAGTGCTTTCGTCTTGATAGGTATTTATTTTCATCACATCTGCATAGGGGTGATATTTTGTAGACTGTAGGCTGAGGGCAGTTTGGTAACCCGAGCGAGCGAGATTCTTTTATGATTAAAATATTTCTACAGAATGACAAAACCGACCCAAGTATTTCGGGAATTCTGGTACCAAGTATGGGTAGCAATGCGTCAAACCGCACATACTTCAGTAGCCACCGTCTGTGATTATTGTTCCCTCTCCAAGTATTCACCGCTTGGAACTGGTTAATCCGGTCCGATTTTAACGCCGGAAACGGCTCGCTTGACTGCATCTGATTACCGGAAGACCACGCCAACCACATCGGTTTTGAGCACTGCATCTTCAAGTCTTTGCATTCCTGGAGCCGGACGAAACCAACCCAGGATTTCACAGTGGCCTCCGGAAGGTCCGAAGGTCCAAATCGCAGGTTCATGCTGCCAGCGTCAACCTTGGATAGAGTTTGCGATATTTCAACTGGCGCGTCGGGTTAGTTTGAGCAGAGTTGGCTGAGCCTGGGGCTCCCAGCTCCGGTACCGCGACCGTGGCTCCGGCGCGGCTCCCAGCTCCGGTACAGGCACCGCGAGCCTGAACCACGTCAACGGAGCATTTGCGAGTCATGACTCGAACAAGATTGATGATAAGGGCAGGGTCAGGTCATCTCCCGAGCCGCGAACCGTATATTTTTGTCCTCCCGCGCCCCGGCGGGTCCGGACCGTGTGGCTTGTTCGCTCGGAGCCCTGACTTCTGAGCGCTGCGCCTCCATCAGCGACCAGCTGACCTGCTTGCGAGTGCGGCCGGAGAGGGCAGGGTCACGGGGTCAGCAGGTCACTGAACTGC
>NW_023596136.1:27008015-27050369 GCF_011947565.3 Pollicipes pollicipes | reverse complement strand
TCGTCCGAGTCGATGCGCGCGCCCACGCGGCGGCGGGCCCGCCGGCTGTCGTGGCTCGCCGCAGCCGCCGGCGCCGCCGGAGCTGGCAGCTGGGTGGCCGCGGCCGGCGCCGCCGGAGCGGGCAGCCGGGTGGTAGCCGCCGGCGCCACCGAGGCGGGCAGCAGGGTGGCCGCCGGCACCGCCGTCGGTCGCACGATCGCCACCGAGCCCAGGCTGTCCAGCGATGCTCGATCCAGCGACGGCTGCCGGAGCAGCGCCGGCGCCGGGGCCGCCGGGGCGGGCAGCCGGGTGGTAGCCACCGCGCCGCCGTCGGTCGCACGATCGCCACCGAGCCCAGGCTGTCCAGCGAGGCTCGATCCAGCGACGGCTGCCGGAGCAGCGCCGGCGCCGGCGCCCGCCTTGGCCGTCGGCTTGCGCTGCCGCCGGCCGTCGTCAGCAGCGGCCTCTGGACGGCCGGTCGGACAAACAGATCGTCACCACCGTCCGTCGCTGTGTTTACCTCCTTCGGCGCTGGCTTGCGCTTCTTTACCGCTGGGCGGAAAAACAAGTCATCACCATCCGTCGGTGTGTCCTCGTCCAGCGGTGCCGGCTTCGGTGCCGGCTTGCGCTTCTTCGCCGCCGGCTTATCTAGAGCATCCAACGGTTCGATGAGCGTGCATAATTGCCGCAGGGCCTTGCTTGACAATGAACAGTGCGTATGACTCACGATAAATATGGCACATAATTGCATAAAACACTGCAAAGGAAATTACATTGGTCCTACAAGAACTGCGCCCGAACAACGACTGTACAACAATCGTGGGACACTTTTCACATCCTCTCCTACTTCACATGGAATATTGACTTTCCCCACCTGTTCCCACCCGTCCCGTCCGCACCCACCGTGTGCCGTCTGTTTCTGGCGCGCCCTCGGCCACGGCCAGCCTGTGCGCCGGGGTCCGGCTGACGAACGAGCCGTTGTCGGACACCATGTCTGTGGAGGTCGAGATATGCTGAAGTGGGCGGTCAGGTCAGGTGAGGCTCAGCGCCCGGCAATGGAGAGGCAATCACCAGGCAGAATGTCCGGCCATGGAGACGTACGAACATCAGGCAGTGCCCGGTCTTGGAGAGGCAATCACCAGGCAGTGTCCGGCCATGGAGAGCTACGAGCATCAGGCAGTGTCCCGCCATGGAGAGGTACGAACATCAGGCAGAATGTGGTGCGACGCCTCAGGCGACGTGACGACAAGACAACGGACGCTGGCGACTCGCACAGCCGATTCGTATCAGACACGAAGCTCAGTCTACTGCGGACGGGCCCTTCGTCTGCAATCAACACACCCAGACCTGCATCAGAACATTAACGCCCGTCGAGCGGCGCAGGCTGCACCGCCTGCACCACCCAGCGCAGCGTCCGCGCCGGAGACGTCCGGCGTCAGCCGGCGCAGCTCACCGAAGCCGTCGCCGTCGCTGACGTAGCCGTCCTGCCACCAGAACTTGGTCTGGATGGGCGGCAGCTGCGGCGACGGCTCGAGCGATGGGTACGGCTCGTAGCCAGCGCCGCTGATGGGCGACTCGCCCAGGATGGCACCCCAGTCCAGGTCCATGGCCGACGGGGCCTGCCGAGGCGCAGGCGGCCAGTCAGGGCGGCCATGGGCAAACGGGTCAGGCGGCAACAGGCTGTGACAACAGATTGTACAGCCATGGTGCTTGGGGTGCTTTGCAAGAACTGTTGCAGGTGTTCTACAATGTGGGAACTGTGACATCCCAGATGTGTTTTGGTGAGTGAAGACAAGCCAAGGCAGAAATTAAGTGATAAGTGCATTATTTCTTACGACAGATTGTTTGCAAACAGAGGTTAATGGTATTTCACAAGGTTTTGTAAGGCTTCCACTTCTCAGCTAAGCTGCTGCCAATCCTCCCTCTCACCATCAACACAGACCATTGTGGAATTACATTGGCCCCTATTTCACAAGCCACAGATGGTGATTCCCATATGGTTGGAACAGCTTAAACACAATAACTCAGCAACCAAGAAAAGCCTGCTGAGCAGAATCCACTAAACTTTGAAAGTAATCAATATGGCAACATTTGACAATAAAACATTTCACATTGAGAGCTTTTGGCATTGGTTCCCATTTTGTAGGTAGGAGTCACAAATAGCCTAACCATCCCTTCTCAAATGATGAAGAAAAACTACTGCCATTCAAGTGTTAAACTCTGTGATTCAGGCATGCAGGTTTTGTGTACAATGTACAGCTCCAACAAATATCTGGATTTTCATACCTCATGGGACAAGATATGACCAGACAACCGCAGAGTACCTGAACAGGATGGGGTGGGAGTGGGACCAGACTGAACCATGAGGTTCCACCTAAAAAGTCACCATCCAAAGTGGCCCAGCCAACCTCTGCCGGCCCATCACAGCCAGAGTCAAACATGTTTTGGGCACCAATTGCTTCCAAGTAGAGCCTGCCCCAGCCCCACCTCGTTCTGCTCAGTGCTGTCAGATGCTCCCTGGCAAGTCTGCAAAAAATCTGCCCACAACATGCGATGTCTACTGGACGTCAACATGTTGAACCTCACACTTAATTTCAACTCAGGCCATGAAAAATTGCTGAATTTTCAAATTATACATGTGAAAAATGTTTCAGGGTATGTTTACCTGAAATTACCTTTGCAACATCATAATTCCTTCAATAGTTGGCTCTCTGTAAGCTGCAATCAATGGTGGCCATGCACAAAGGACCATTGCTCAGAGTTATGATGCACATGCACTGAAATTTTTGCCATAGCAGTGCTACACTGAACATGTTTGGCATAGCATGCATTTGTACAGTCCAGCTCCCTGGTCCTTCCTGACCCTGTCTAGTCTGGTTTGGTTCTGGTTCCATTTAAATAACATATTTTAGCAGTTCCTGAACCACAAATAATATTTTATAGGGTCCAGTAATTTGGCAAAATACACCCCTTGACAGCTGGACCAGCCATCTGACAAGGGAGGTCTCTTGCCATACCTATCCCAAATCAACTTAATGTGCTGCTTGTTGAAAGCTTGATTGTCACATACCATGTCATGTCATGACCACTGATATCACAGTTGTTTGCATGGATAAGGGTGCTCATTCACAACACCATATAGACACCTACATGTTCTGCCTACTATATACATGTTATCATTCTTTGTTGTGCCAAGCATTGTGATGACCATATTTTGCAGTTTCAGGAAAAAATGTATCAAACAGGGAAAATCATCCAAAACATACAAAATTCTGTGAACTGTGATGGGCACCCCTGAATAAGCCGAAATGTGTCCACACTGCTGTGATATCCTGGTTGTCATTCCAGGGCTTTATTATTACCCCTGGGAAATATATCCTATAAATGTCAGCCATGAAGACATGAAGTTACTGATCTTATGTCTTTATTTGTGCTCTTCACTATGATCATCACACCCATTAATCACACCAGTAAGTACTTAGCCAAATGTGAGCCTACAAATAAGAGTTCTGATAAGCAGCACACAACTGAGTGATCTTAGCCTTCCAGGCAACATTGTTTATGGCACTGCACAAGACATGTTCTTTCTTAGTGCATCCTTTCAATTTTTCACAGTAAAAATAACATGAAATATTCATTTCCAGTATGCACCTTAACAAGCAATACAAATGGAAAATGACACACAAAATGAGCATGCTGACGTACACAACCATCCACATCATGACACCGCATAGATCTCACAGGAACTTTAATACTCACGTTTGCTGGTGATCCCTGCAAATGCAATACCAGAGTCGTGCCGCTTTAAGGATATAAAAATATCTCGTCCGGTCCATACACTTCAAGGCCGACGCCCCTCATAACACCAAACCGCCTCTCTCAATCAACCCGATTGTGGCGCGCGCGCGTATGTCTTTTCAAATTTTGCGCAAGATAACGCAGGTGCTAAAGTACTGCTTAATTCCGCAGTCGCAATTGGCCGATTTCTGGATGCTTAATTGACTTAATTACACTGATCGGCGACTAACTGTGTATCCAGTACCATCAGTGCATCGAATAATTATAGCAAACTCTAATCACGTACTTTTCATTGACGGAATCAAAAGGAAACAATCGAAATCGAACGTGACCGAACAGGATCAGACAGGATCAGACGGGACGGACACCGCCGGGAGGGACAGAAGGGGATTGTACGAGACAAAACGATACCGGACGAAATCGGGCGTGACAGGGCGGGAACAGGCAGGGCCGGACGGACGTCAACGGACCGAGCAAGATCAACCGAGACCAAACGGAATTTGCATGGAAGCGGATGAACTTCGGCTGGACCAGACGGGACCAGAAGGGACCTCACAAAGCAGGATGAGACTGAACTGCATTGGACCATACGGTTTCAGATGGGACCTCACAGCACTGAACGGCATGGTACAGCAGCAGGACCGTATGAGACTAGACGGACCGAACTGCGTCGGGCATGACCGGACAAAACCACACGGGACGGGACGCGAATGGACGGAATTGGACGGAAGCAGCTGGGACCGGATGGAACCAGACAAGATCGGGCGGGACCAGACGGAATGGACAGGGCAGGGACCGGGCGGCTGATCTGGGCTGGGCTGAGCTGGGTCGAGGTTCCATCGAGTCCGACCCCATCTGGTCACATCAAGTCCCGTTCCGTCCCGTGCAGTCTCGTCTGGTCCTGCTACGAAAGGGCAAAAGGGCCCCTTGGTGCGCATTGATTAGGCTGGTTGGTCCCTTTGGCACCTCAGGAAAAACGATTAGGGGCCGATTTGAGGGGTCAAAGGGCCCGAAGGATTGGCCGAGGTGGTATTGAGGCGTTTCGGCCCAGCGGACCGGACGCTCAAATGCCAGTCAAGGGCCTTTTGCGCCTGTTGGGCCCTCATGAGTTGATGAGGTTCTCTTTATCGATCAGGCACCACCAGTACCAAACAAACGGCTCCGTGTCGGCTTGAGCCTGAGGGCCCATTTTCCAGGCAGTGACAAAGGCGGAGCCAGCGATTTACATTGGTTAGAGCCTCTGAGTCAATGTGTGGACCCCTATGTCCAACAGCGACCCACAGTGCCTGACAAGGAATTATGTGTTGGCAAGGGGCTTCGAGTCGGCCAGGATCAGTGTTCGAGGGGGTCCAAAGGCCCCTCATGACCGACGATCAAGGACCAGATTGGGATGCCGAAGGGCCCGAAGGGCTCGCCGTGGGTCACATTGAGAACCCCGGCTCTACGGGCCGGGACCTGAAACGTCAATCAAAAAGCCTCTTACACCTATGAGAAACCCACTGGAACAATGTGAGCCTCTATTTCGGGTAGAGACCACCAACACCGAGCCGTCGGCTCCTTGCCCATCTGGACATGGAAGGCATAGAAATGACCGGGGTCAGCAATTTGCGTTGGTTGGGCCCCTGAAACAATGAGGGACCCGATGTCTGTCAGTGGCCCACAGTGCTTGATAGGGTGTCCTGTGTCGACAAGGTGCACCAAGTCGACCAGAGGAAGATTTTCTGAACATGGACAGGGAAGGAGCCCCGGGTGCCAGAGCGCCTGCTGCGCTGGTTGGGGCTCTCTGACAATGAAAGAAGATACGAGACCTTACGATGAGAGTCCACAATGAGGCGTTGGAAGGGCCCTGGATCAGTCAGGGGCTCCAGCGCCGAACGGGGGGGGGGGGGGGGGGGCTGCGTTATTCAACATGCGCTCAGATGAGGGGTCAAACAGACTCCCCGAAAAGTCCCAAGGTTTTTCCAAAAGGATTTCCGAGCAGCGCGGGCCTTTTGATGTAAAAATTAAACGTGCCTTGATAGGTCGCTGACCTATGGCAGGTCCGATTCAGACCATGGTTGTCAGCAAAGGGCAGTTCTAGGGATTCGTTCAACGTGATGCAACAACTGAGTGCTCAAGAAAGCCGTACATATCTGAGATAGTTTCTTGGCCAAAGCAATGAAATAATTGAATTTAAAATCGCAACCAATACCATTGACTCAGAGACAGGTGTGAATGCCAGAACAAGATTAATCTAATCCGCTTTTTCACTCGAGAGCTGTAGTTTCTGGTGCTCATTCCGAATTGATTCATGACAGGCACCGCAGCAGACATGTTCCATGACCTTTGAGATCATATTAGGTATGATCGGGATGATAATGATGGTGATGATGATGATGATCATCATCATCATCATTTGACCTAAGATGACCCAGGTCATTGTTTTTTGTGTTAGAAACACACAAATTAGCATAATCCCTGACGAATCCTTAGGCTGGACGCACAAACCTCATCATGAAACCTGCCCTAAACAACATTTTAGGCTTTCCATGTTCCTTAGGCTCAGGCAATGTCCGTAGTGGCTCATACGCAGTAAGTGATGTTCTTATCTAATACTCTGCGTCGAACTTTATAAACTTCCCGCTTAGCCGCCTGCATTGTTTGTTACGGCCTTTGACGTTGACCTGTATACGGGAGCTTGGATTCTTTATACTTTTGACATCTGTTATCGGCATTATCTGCGTAGATTGAGGTTTTTTCTGGATTCATGTCTCACATTTTTAAAGTACAATATTTTGCTACACCTTTCTGAACCCAGTCACTTTCAAGGGTGAGCGCAGCTCGGAATATTGAGTACCGCCAATGCAATCGGTGTTAAGCACCACATCATTTGAAGGAAATATTCCACATTCGTATGTTTCTGCAGCCTGCCCAGACAAGCGGGACGTCGCGAGGATTTGGGGTGAAATGAGAAAGTGAATATAAGGGAGGCCGGGGATGCGAATGCCAATAAAACAAATAAAATCACATACCAATATGCAAGAAGACCACGACAAAGGGCCAAAACATCGGCGCATAACGATCGTCGGGTGCACCACGCAGCATAGATTTACGAGACACCTTGCGGCAAGCTGAAGTTCTACAAGTGAGTGAACCCGTCCGCTATAGTGGCAGTTCTGTCACGGTCAGTTTGGCAGGGACTCCCAAGTCATACCTTCGATCATTCGTTCATTCGTTCGTTCGTTCAGGCAGCACTCCGTGGCGTAATCAAACGATAGCGTATTGAGGAACATTTTTGCTGAATAGTGGATTTGTGCTGTCCAAAGCAGTATTTTGCACTTGAAGCAACTGATTGTTACAAGTGATCTTTGTCCATCATGCCTATCTGATGCTTGCCTCAACATTCTCAAGTGTGGGGCATTCCCTTAAAAGGAACCTTTGAAACCAGGGATCAAGCGAAATATTTGCTGCCTCACCTAATGGTGTATCATCACACAGTCTGCAATGACATCCACGTGGTGAGATCAGAGCGCGCTTTAATGACATGCACGACATGTAGTATCGCTGTGCAAGTACAAATGATCACGCCCTAAAACTCGCGCTAAAGGAATATTTACGGAAGCAGGTTTTCTGTCAGACATGCATCATTAAATTTCACCAATACCTTGAATAACCCATAACGGGAGCGTTTCGCATTTGTATGGGGTTTTGAACTGAAATAGCCGTCTCGAAAACCTGTCGGTACAATCCAGAGCCCTGCCCTACCTAAGGCCTAGACCCGCTAGTTTCTGAGCTCTACGCCCGCGAAAATGGGGAGACTATTTCGGGGAAAGTATTTCAAGGTCACCTTGGCATTCATGACTTCATAATAACGCCGTTCAATTCCTGCCGTTCGACGGGTCATGCCATGATGAAGACCGATACAAATACAATGGTCGAGTCGTTCACGTCTGGTGTTCGTGGGCATTCAGCACACGTTAATTTCCAGATTTGACGGCCGTCAATTGGCTCTCAGTCAATATTGTGTAAGGTACAATAACGCAATCAAACAATGACGTATCGAGCAGCGTATTTACTAAACAGAGAAATATGTTGTCCAGAGCAGTTTTCCTGCTTAAAATATGCCAGTAGTCATCTAAGTGAGCTTGTCTCATCTTATCTGATGCCTGCTACAGTATTCTCAAGTGAGAAACACTCCCTTTAAGTGATCATCATAAGCTTCATTCTGTTTATTAGCAGCATCATTTGCAAACTTTCATCGTTTGGATCAAGCTTAGAAGACAAAGACCCACTTGTCACACCAGTCACAAAAAGACCGTCCTTGTCACACTCACGGCGCAGATTGATATGTGTCACAGATGCTGATGCCCACAAAAAAACGTTGGTAATGTTACTAAGCGAGAAAAGTCGATAATGCAAGCGCCGACATCGTAACTAAACATAGCGCTTATCGCTGCTCTGATCGCCTCTTTTCGCGCAGCGCTCGCGGCCTTCATCAGCTGCCCTACATCAAACCATAACGCGATCTCCATTCGACCAGACGGCCAATCTGGCAGCACTCAGTGCACCTGCAGACCAGTAGCGCCGCTTCCGGGCCGTACAAAGGCTTGCCCCCCGGCGAGCTCAACTCCCCGACGCCTGCCTGATCTACGACCGACTGCCGGGCGCTCGGGCAAGCCTGCCAAGTCGTCCCGCCTCCAGATGTCTTTGTACGCGCCAGCTTGTCCGGTGAGTGGCGTCGCGCCCGTACTCCTGGTGACTGCCCCACTGAGCGTCCTTTTTGGCCGGCAGCACGTGCGACACCCCTCCCCCTCCCCCGAGGCAGGAGAGAGGTCATCCTTTGTTGCGACAGGTGCAGCGCGTCGGGGAAGGCCTCCAGCGGCTGCGACGAGCAGTCTCATCCTGGATCCCGGTTGGTGTCGGAGACTTGGAATTAAGTCTCAGTTCGTCATTGGGCTTTTGGGTGTGCATGCCACGGACGTTGAACGGCGCGTTGACGACTTCAGTGTCGCACGCGTGCAGCCCAGAACATCTTGGGGCATGTCCACATGTCGCCAAAACTCCCATGTCTCCATGGGGATTGGCAATGAAAGCGAAATTATTCATGGGTTGGCTCAAAACAACTCCCACCCGCTTAACTGTTGACCAGCTTCGGATCAGCTCAGCGCACCGCGAGACTTAGCAGAAACAAATTGCATCCAGTGGAAGTCATTCCAAGCCTGCAGGCCTCACAGCTGCACGGAAGCCGAAGCTCCTGGCTCCGATCCTGGTCGCGTTCTACACCCAGAGCTCAGCTGGGTGGCGTGGCTGAGCGGTGGGTGTTGATCCACAGTCGCTGCTGCGCCATGCCGAGGCTCGGCCTGCAGCGCCAATGGCCATCGCTGCACTGATGATAGCCGGTGACACCCGCAGCTGTGGGCCTTAGTCCATGAGCCAAGCGGGTAAAAAGACCTAGTTTTCACGCTCGGGGGCGGAGTGAGTGGGAGAGGGAGAGGGGTGGGGGGTGGGGAGGGGCCCTGATGTGTTGCGGACCCGATTATGTTAATTAATCGGTAACTTTACATCACGGTTTCCTGCGCGGACCCGAGTCGGCTCAATAACAAAGGCCAGGCTGTCTCAAGACAGGGTCCTCCCCGCTCACGCCCGCGTGCACACGCACGCCCGAGCGCGACAGCACGACGCTGCGCCGCAAATCGTCGCACGCTCACGCCTAGCAGCTGTCCGCCGACCTCCGCCGGCTCCGTCGATGATGCAACGACGTCCGTTCGCGGCCCACGCGTCCGCGCCCGCTTGTGGGAAGGCCGCGTCTATAACCGTCGGGGCCGGCGGCGCGACGGGCTCTTGGCGCGTGGCCCGGTCACGTGGCTGCCGTCGTGTCGCGCTGCGCAGTGGGCCTTTGCGGGAACTTTGCGCGGCGAACGTCGAACCGCACCGCCGGCCGCCGCCCGCTCGCCAGTTGAAGAAGCGATCTCGAGCCGCGCGGACACGGAGCTGAGCCCCGCCAGAGGTGAGGGGCTTTGTGTCGGCAGGTGTTGGCCGTGTGAGGTGTCTGAGAGGTGACGGCTCGAGGTCGCTGCCCCCCTGCTTTATCCTAGTGATGTTCTGGCGACGGGGTTTGGAGCGAGAGACGTGCAGAGATCTATCGGGTAGCTTTTTGGGAAGGCCGAGTGCTAATCGCGTGTTTACTACCCCGGTTGATTTTTCAAGTTCACCGAATGCCAGTGGGAAGCGAGGTTATCGCTAGGTGCCATGTGTACAGTTATTCACTTTGTTTACATGCAAAGCAATGTGGCTCAGGCTCTTTGTGGCAAGAGGCACCACATGATTTTGACGGGTCAGGGACCTGTAATGTTCGACAGCTTCTTAGCCGTTGACACAGTCACGACAATTCATGACCGTTTCAAACCAGCTGATCGGGAATATTTTAGATGTTGAGTATCCAGCCTCGCACGTTTACAAGAGCTGGAGCCGGACAGCAGACAACTAACCGCAGCTCGGCACATACCAATTACTATATGGTCATACCTGATAGTGACGTACCAGCCAACGGCTGATGGACCGTTTTTTTAGTATTGCTCTTAACATCCTGTCAGGTGCAGTCGGGATGTGGTAGATCTCACCACCGCACGAGCCATCGTTAGCCTCTTTGGTCTCTCTTTGGTCCCAATATGTCGTATCAACATAGCCTCCTCCACAGAAGCCTCCAGAAGCCCCATCCACAATGAAAACAAAGAGACCTCAGCTGATTCTGCGCATCGGCCGCTCTCCCGTTCGCCCACAACACAAATGTTCAAACCGATCCTGCCATGTCTAGCCGTTTCCCGTCCGCAACACCCTGGGTCTTCGCAAGGTCGTCGGCCGACCAATTAGAGGTCACTCTTTGTTTGGCCCAGGGCGAACCCGCGGGCATTGACGCAGCACGTGGGCCGCCCTTCTGTGGAGTTGGCGGCCGCCCAACGCCTCATCAACAAACGTCCCAAATGCGTACTCGCACGCCAGTGGCGCCACAGCGGGATTCACGGCTCCGGCAGCCGTAGACAACCCTTCCCGTCGGACCCGAAAGGCCTCCTCTCCCCCGCGGACAGCCATGCTCGCGCGGCGCACCCAGCGCGGCGGCGGCCGGCCGCCCGGCGCGTCGAACGACGGAGTTGTTTTGGTTCGGCGCGCCAAGACGGCGGCGTCGCCGGCGGCCGTCGGCCGTCGCCGGGGTCGCGGGTCGGCGACGCGGCGACCGATTTTGAGCGACGAGGCCAGAAGGTGGCGACCGCAGACCCCGCTGACGTCACGACGGCGCAGTTCGGTGTCACCGGGAGGACGGCGACGCGGACGCGGACGCGGCGAGCACGTGACACGGGGCGGGGCAAGGGCGAGGCGTCAGTCGCCGCGGGCGCGATCGTCGGCGGCGCAGTCACCTGAATGCGGCGGTCAACGTCTACACGCCTCGCGCCGCCACAACAAACCGACATCCGCAGTCATGATCACGCAGTCGGAACAACCTGCTCTTGACGTCGGCCGGTCGGGGGCCCTGGTCTCCACGTGCGTTCTAGGAAACGGATGCGATCGGTAGTAAGGCTACGTCGTAATTTTCCTTTTGCGCGTCCATGTGGCGTTGGTGCACCTCAATGGCCGGCAGCACGTTTGCAAACATTTGCTTATTGGCCCAGCACATGTTTGCGTTCCCCCGCCGTGGGAACTTTCAGGCACATCCCGATGATCTCTGTGGCCATCCTTGCAGTCTTGCAGGGCAGAAACCCTCGTCCTAAATCTGTCCCCAATCTCGTGCGGTAACCTCCTCCGTTCTCGCGCTCTCTTTCCAAGTGCTCCCCTCTGTTGGCCCGTTTGTCCTCGCCGGATCCCGTGGTGCTCGCGCTCGGATGGACAGGCTGGCTTTGTCCGACCGGCGCCGCTGCAGGATGTCAGTGATCCCAGCCCTGGACGGCGGCCAGCGCCCGGTGTTTTCCTAGCAACAGCCGTCAGCCAAACTAATGGCCAAGCGGTGGCGCGAAGACCTGCGCAACAGTTGGCACTATCCGATGATCAGGGCGACCTTTTATCAGTCGAGACTGCTGCCGGGTCGTGGATAGCCTCTCACTGGTCAGCAGTATGTCTGCGCAACTCCTGGAAAAAGTGTGTCAGCGATTGCAACAAAATGCGTGTCAGCAGCATGGGCACATTGTTGAGATGCCCTGGATGTAGTGACTTTTTGGACCTCCGTAAAGCTCTGCTTCATTCGTTTGCATCGCGATCTTCGCTTTCCCTCCGTCTTGATCCTGCTTAAAGCATGTTTGAAAAGCAAAATAGCTCGAGCGGAATTACGCTTAAACACCCACCGCAGCACTCAACACGATTTCGTGACCCGGTCACGCCAATCGTCTACGCCGCGATGCCAATCAAAAGGCTGCTCACGGGAAATTCTCCTTTTCTTGGCCGTTTCACGGGAGCTGTGACGCAGTTATGTTGGTGTTGGAGGCGCTCAATGGCTGGAAATACCCAGCTGGTTTTGTAATGGTGCGAAGGCTGCCAGAACACTCCTCGCGCGAGAAACGTCTTGATTTTCTTGGTAGAACACGACAGTATTGCAACGTTGCGCTTGTAGTTGTTTGGGTCGAGGAGCAATCGAGCTCTTTGCCAACCCCAGATTAATGTGCTCGTCAAGCTCACCGCTACACTTTCGCCGTCCATCCGTCCAGCATCACCTGCATTCACTGTGATGCCGGTTATTTGGGTGCAGCGACAGCTAATGCGACCTTGTTGGAGTTTACTTTTGTGGTCCCTGCCCTGAGGCGTCATGTTTACCCAACGATGGGGTTCGCACCAGTCCCAATCATAAACATCCGTATACAGCGCTGAAACATCTAACCGCGGCGTAGGGTAGCGAAGGCTTTGACCTTTAAATCCCTGCACGTTTGACAGCCTTTAGAGTCTAGACAAGTCCGTCCCGCTCCATCCACCACTCCCCCAGCATCTCCAAAACTGACCACATCTCCGTCTCTGTGCTTGCAGGACCGGATCCGAGCAGACCCGTCTTGCCTCGAGCCGTCGTCGCCACCGTTTCGTCTTCATCACCGTCTCGCCTTCGCCACCCGCTCAGAGGCCTCACGATGCCGATCCAGGTTCTCCGCCCGTCGCCGGCGCCCGAGCCGGGCCTGCAGCGCGCGCTCGCCGACTGCATCACGCGCTCGGCGCCGCTCGACGAGCTGCGCATCCTGATCGCCTGCGGCGCCAAGGTCAACGCCCCGGTCACGCTCGGCCTGCGTCCGCTGCACTACGCCGTCTGGCAGCGCTACCCGGAGGCGGCGCGCTGGCTGCTGACCCGCGGCTGTGACGTGGACGCCGCCGACGACCTGGGCCACACGCCGCTGCACCTGTGCGCCGAGAAGGGCTACGGCGAGCTGGTGGCGCTGTTCCTCGAGTTCGGCGCGCGCGTCGACTTCACCGAGCTGCACGGCGGCGAGGTGGAGGAGCCGCTGCGCATGGCCATCAAGCACGGCCACTACGCCATCGCCGAGCAGCTGCTGCGCCACGGCGCCAACCCGAACGCGCCCTACTTCCTCGGGCCCGAGCTGTGTCTGCTGAAGCCGCTCGACCTGGAGTACGCCGAGCTGCTGCTGCGCTACGGCGCGGACGCCAACGCGCCCGACCGTGCCGGCATCAGTCAGCTGATGCGCGCGGCGCGACAGCCGAACGTGAGTCAGGGGGAGCGCGGGTCGGGCGCGCGGCTGGCTGGACGCGCGGGCTGGATAAGGGAGGTCTGGTGTGGAGTCAAAGGCGGAAGCTCTTACTTCCGAGTAACTTTCCCACCATGACTATTACCGAATGTGACTGACAAGGTGGCCTCTTCCAAACTCAACAGTGACGAAAGGTGACTGCTCCTATGACGGTCAGGTCTGCGCGGGCGTGTGTTTTGAAAACATGCCTAGTCATGATCTGGCAAGACCCCCAAAGTGTTAGTCATGGAAACGCCCATGATTAACGTAACGTATCAACGTAGTAACGTATCTCTCGCGAGAACACTCAGTAATGACATAAGTTGCACAAATGTCAAAGCGATTCGTCGAACGATCAGACGCCATCGCTTACAAACACGTGACGAACGAAGCCGCTTAGAATCTCTTCCGAGTTCACGACACAACACCAAGACCCTGCACCACTTCCCTCACCACCCTACCGCCGTTGCAGGGCCTGCCGGCCGTGCAGCTGTACATTAAGTACGGCGGTGACGTAAACGGCACGGCCGGCGCGCGCCACGACTTCCGCACGGTGCTCCACTACGCTGTGATGTCGGGCCAGCTCGAGACTGTGCGCTACCTGGTGCGCCACGGAGCCCGGGTCAACTTCCCCTGCGACTATGAGAAGCCCACGCCGCTCGATCTGGCCATCCTCAAGGGCGACGTGGCCATGGTGCGTCTGCTCATCAACCTCGGTGAGTGAGGGAGCGCCGCGGGCCGACACTGGGTTGGAGAAGAGTGCTGCTCTTGGGAGGGGGCGGATGATGGGCAGAACGGAAGATGTAACGTTTCATGACGGTGATGAGGGTGGGTTAAATACTGTTCTTCGTAGTGAATGAGACCTGATGTGGAGGTGTCACGCGGGAAACAAATACGACAGACGTGATGTGGAGGTGTCACGCGGGAAACAAACACGGCAGACGTGATGTGGAGGTGGCACGCGGGAAACAAACACGACAGACGTGATGTAGAGGAGTCACGCGGGAAACAAACACGGCAGACGTGATGTGGAGGTGTCACGCGGGAAACAAACACGACAGACGTGATGTGGAGGTGTCACGCGGGAAACAAAGATGACAGACGTGATGTGGAGGTGTCACGCGGGAAACAAACACGGCAGACGTGATGTGGAGGTGTCACGCGGGAAACAAATACGACAGACGTGATGTGGAGGTGTCACGCGGGAAACAAACACGACAGACGTGATGTGGAGGTGTCACGCGGGAAACAAAGATGACAGACGTGATGTGGAGGTGTCACGCGGGAAACAAAGACGGCAGACGTGACCACGGACTGCTGACCTCTTCGCTTCCTCCCCAGGAGCGGACGTTAACGCCCATTCGCCCATCATCGGCTCGCCGCTGCACGTGGCGTGCTCGGAGTATATCGAGAACCGGTCTTCGATCCTGCAGCTGCTGCTCGGGGCCGGTGCCGACCCCAACGTGGTGGTCAAGTCGGAGGACGGCTTCTTCCTGCGGCCCGTACTGGGCGAGTACCTGACCTCCAACCAGCAGAGCCTCTCCATCGAGGTCATCCAGCTGCTGCTTCAGCATGGCACCAGGGTGAGCCACCATATCGACCCGGCGGCAGTGTCGCCTTCCAGCCGTGCGAGAGCGTGTCTTCCTGCTCAGCAAAGCTCAGCCCTGTCCGTGCACCCGTTATGTTACTCGTCTCATAAAGATCATGTTTCGTACACTGCCGTCAAAAGTGTGGTGATTTCTTTTTGAGAACGAGTTATTTGGCATGCTGTCTTAGTAAATATGCAATGTCTCTTATCACTTTCTCATTCCTCTCAATATCCGGTGAAAATGAAGCAAAATATGTATGAGATAGTTGTGTAGTTGCCATATCCCGTGCCGCAGGCCATCATGTCAAGCTCCCACTCCTTCATATCGACATCGCACTCCTCCGCGACTCAGAACTCTGACTGCACTATGACAGCACGAAGTCACGCAGACCAGCCGTCTGACTCCGCCGTCCACTGGCAGGTGGTGCTGAAGAGCCAGTTCCGGGACCCGATGGGTCTGCTGAACTCGCTGCCGGACCTGCGGCACCTGCCAGGCCTGTTCGAGGTCCTCGCCTCCAGCGCGGACGCCTTCGACCCGCCGATACTGCGCCGCAGCCGCTCACTCTCCGAAGAGCAGCGCCGGCGCCTGCTGCTGCAGGCGCGCACGCCCCGCCCCCTGCTGCACGTGACGCGTGACGTCATCCGCCGTGCCATGCCCGGCCGGCTGTGCCAGGACGCCAAGCAGCTCGTGCTGCCGCACGAGCTGCACGAGTTTCTGCTGTTCTTGACGACGTGAGCGGGCTCGAGGCGCTTGGTGTTGCCGGCCGGTGCCGCCAGGGGCGCTGGTGTCGGCCGGAGGCGTTCTCTCCGACTCCGCGTCATTTTGGGCGGGCTGTGGTTAGTGCCGGTCTTACGTCGACCAGAGGGACGTGGCAGACGCCCGGCTTTTGTCCCCATAGCCCGATCACTGTAGTGCGCGACTTGATATTGATATTTATATCTTGTTGTTCCCTCTTGCACGCCCCGAACGTGGCGCGTTGACACAAAGCTAGTGCTTTCGTCTTGATAGGTATTTATTTTCATCACATCTGCATAGGGGTGATATTTTGTAGACTGTAGGCTTAAGGGCAGTTTGGTAACCCGAGCGAGCGAGATTCTTTAATGATTAAAATATTTCTACAGAATGACAAAACCGACCCCAGTATTTCGGGAATTCTGGTACCAAGTATGGGTAGCAATGCGTCAAACCGCACATACTTCAGTAGCCACCGTCTGTGATTATTGTTCCCTCTCCAAGTATCCACCGCTTGGAACTGGTTAATCCGGTCCGATTTTAACGCCGGAAACGGCTCGCTTGACTGCATCTGATTACCGGAAGACCACGCCAACCACATCGGTTTTGAGCACTGCATCTTCAAGTCTTTGCATTCCTGGAGCCGGACGAAACCAACCCAGGATTTCACAATGGCCTCCGGAAGGTCCGAAGGTCCAAATCACAGGTTCATGCTGCCAGCGTCAACCTTGGATAGAGTTTGCGATATTTCAACTGGCGCGTCGGGTTAGTTTGAGCAGAGTTGGCTGAGCCTGGGGCTACCAGCTCCGGTACCGCGACCGTGGCTCCGGCGCGGCTCCCAGCTCCGGTACAGGCACCGCCAGCCTGAACCACGTCAACGGAGCATTTGCGAGTCATGACTCGAACAAGATTGATGGTAAGGGCAGGGTCAGGTCATCTCCCGAGCCGCGAACCGTATATTTTTGTCCTCCCGCGCCCCGGCGGGTCCGGACCGTGTGGCTTGTTCGCTCGGCGCGCCTGACTTCTGAGCGCTGCGCCTCCATCAGCGACCAGCTGACCTGCTTGCGAGTGCGGCCGGAGAGGGCAGGGTCACGGGGTCAGCAGGTCACTGAACTGCGCCCCGCGAGCTCCTCACACGGCGCAGGAGTTACGAGTCCCTGTATTCTACTGCGAGACATCGGAGCGTTGGTCACCCACTCGTTGCTTTGATCTACGTGATGGCTGTTATCAAGATGGCAACAAGTGGACGGGATTACGACACCTCACTGAATTGCTGTCCACGCCCCAGTCCACCGCATCTTGTTTCCTCCTGCCATTTCTGCTCAATCGATGACGTGCCAGTTTCGCAGTTCTCTGGCTCGGCGTACCATTTTTGTATCAGCGACTTATTTATTATTACTGTCTTATGTTTGTCAGTTATACAAGGCGGATGCTTGTGTAATGTGATTAATATATTTTGTGAGATCATTCCCGGGTCTTGTGATGTGAGACATCGATCCCGCCGCGGCTCAAAACGGCTTTGGGTGCGAATCATGTTGAAGCTGGAAGTGTAACTAGGCCGCTTGCTGACGGACACAAAACGAGCACAGGAGTTTGTCTGTATCAACCTCAGGCGGACAGCGACCGCTTCCGTACGACGGTACGTCGACAGAGACAAGGCGACGATTTCTGATGATAGTGCTGGCGTCACACCACGTCCTCTCAGTTGCGATCACACGGCACCTTTTTACAAGTGCCTGGCTACCGTCCGTGCCGTCTAGCGATGGTGCTGGCACCTGTACAGGCGTAGGACAACCATTGGATGCTCGACACTGGGCACAGGCATTTTAGACGACTTGTTCATAGTGGTAAATGAGCCGACTCGAAAGGTGTTGCAATGTTGAAAGGCGTTCAAACGCATCTCACAGTAATCACACCTGCGTATCCGGGCGTGTAGGTCAGCATACAAGTGTGACATAAGCGTGGGCGGGTTAATTTATTGCATTAGGTATGGCCACACCACTCTCGTGCCCGATCGAAAGTCACTGAAACAACTCGTCCAGATATCACAATTATTCTGCATGGCTGCGAAGACAGCTTTCAGGTTGGCATCAGGTCGACACCGCATGAGGCGGCAGACCAATTCTCAGAGGCCTTTCACGACTAGCTATCTCTAACCGTTCTTCTTCGCTCAGAAATGAAGTGACAGAAATCGTGGCCGATGCCCATTCGGATGCAGTATAGCAATGAGCATACTTCAATCCCAGACATCATAGGTTCAATCGCAGGAAGCGCTCGAAGTGCACTCCGGAGACCAATTGAGCTGTCACCTTAACAGGCCGGGCAACGTGGCCACGTGAGAGAATATACCTGCAGATGTACATGCACGCGATGTAGTGTTGCGCTACAACATGCAACAAGTTCTTCGGCCTCATGGGCACAATTGCAGCCGATCAGATGGAGAAGGCCGTACAATAAGTGTGCCTCCGTCGACATCTAAAACATTTTGATATAAGGGGACAAGGTGGCGCAGTACCTGCAGTTGCGACGCGGTGTGTACTGTGTGTACCTACGTCAAATCGCAGGAGCTACTACGCATGCCCCTGGTAACAAAGAACGTCCCACAACATGCGCACGGCAGCTGTCGCGTAGGTGTACACAGGAAATACAGACCTTCTACGGACGGTCTGCTCGGCTCAACAATGTCCAGAACAAGTAAAACACGCGTAGGGAACACTGAAATGTCCTTAAAGCTCTGTGTCTGCACTTTCAGCACCGCTGGACTCGATGTCCGGGCCGGGCACGGGAAGATTTAAACACGTACCGGCCTCTGTCGGTAAAACGGACAACTTCTCATTCGCCGGCTTGGCGCTGGGCGGCGGTTCCACGACGACGAAACTCGGCACCTCATCCGGCGCGGCCACAGTCAGTTCAAAACAGGGATTATCACCGCCGACCCCACCATCTCCTCCGTTCACCTCCAGCGAGCCTTCTGCGTCCACCGAAACTCCAGGGACGTCATCCACCGAGAGCCTGACGTCACTGGAGACCGGGCTCTCGTAGCTAACGGTGGGCGGCGACAAGGTGCGCGCCTCCGAAACCGTCAGCGTGTCAAGGTTGGCTGAGCTATCGCTGCTGGCGTCCTCCACCGCATCCACCGCCGTCAGCGCGCTGTCCGCGCGGCGGGCAGCGAACGCATACCGGCCGACGCCGTCAGGCGGCCCCACCAGCTCTGGCGTCGGGTGCACTGCCGGAAGTGAGGACGCCGAGGACGAGGAGGACGAGGAGGAGACGCTGCTGCAGCACACGGACGACTGACGACCGAGCGCGGCCAGCCGGCGGCCGCGGCCACCGCCGCCGCCGCCCGGGCTGACCGCTGGCGGCGGTGGGCTCATGGTGCGTACCGGCCCGTATGTTGGCGACGGCGGTGACAGGAAGTTGGGTGAGCGGCGCGCGGGTGGCGAGCGTGGCACGCCATGCGGCGACGGCACGGTCAGGAACTGCGGCGAGGCGGGCCGCGGCGCGCAGCCGCCGTCCGGCCGCGCGGCACGCAGCGCGCCCGCCTCCACGCCGGGCACGAAGAGCAGCTCGGTCCTCTCGGCCGGCTCGCCCAGTCCGTCGGGCAGCAGCTCGTCCTCGAGACAGACGCTGGCCTGGCGCGAGAGCGGCGAGCGGCGGCGGCCGCGCGGCGTGACGGCCGCCTCCGAGCACGACGACCAGTCGTCGTCGGCCAGAAACACCGAGTCGGAGCCGATGCTGCGCGAGTCGAAGTCGGTGATGTCGGACGAGCTGACAGCCGAGCCGCAGCGCGGCCGCGGCAGGTCGAGGCGCGGCACGGTCAGCGGCGTCGGCGGCGCCTCGGCCTCGGCCGCCAGGCAGCGCAGGCTCGGCGACGGCGTCACGCTCGGCGTCGGCTGGATGACGTTGATGTCGACGCGCTGCCACCAGCTCTCTGGCACGCTGGCCTTCTCGTCGAAGCTGTAGGCGTAGCGCGGCGGGCCGCGCCGCCGCGGGTGGTGCACGCGCAGCTCCAGTTGGTGTCCGGCGTCCGCGCTGGAGCCGCCAGAGGAGAGCCGCGCGCGCCGCGTCAGCCGCTGCACCGAGCCGGGCGCTGAGCACGCACACTTGACCGCCAGCGAGTGTCGGCTGCCTCTGGCGGTGGCCAGCGAGTGGCGGCTGCTCCGCGCCGTGCCGGCCGGCGTCGACTCCAGGCTGAGGTGGCGCGCCGAACTGAGGCTTAGCCCGTCGGCCACAGAGCCGGCCAGGAAGGCGGTGTCCCACGGCTCGAGCAGGCTGCCCTCGCCGTCTTCGACGCTCGGGCACGGCGGGTACTTGCTGCGTCGCTTGCACTTGGACTTGTAGAGCAGCAGGAGGATGAGCAGCAGGAAGAAGCCGCCGAGTGAGGCAGCGATGTTGATGCCCGTCCAGGCGTTGTAGGTGTTGTAGTACTCGCGCCGCTCGAGCTCCGCCATGCCGAGCAGCGGCGGCGGCGGCCGCGCCTCGGCCGAGGACGAGGTGCGGGGCTGGGCTGCCGGGGCACAGAGGACACGGCATCAGCGACCGACTGAACGTCATCGACAGGTCGGTCAAGAGGCTTCGCTACAGGAGGGACGCGTGGCGCCCACTCCAGGAACGTCGTGCATTTCGTGAACATCGCGAATCGGCGTGAATGTCAGGGCCGGATAGTGACACGGCTTCCACGCTTGGGGATATATATGTATATATATATATATATATATATATATATATATATATATATATATATATATGCATATAGATCACTAGTGGCAGCGCTTCTTACATTCATAAACGCGACACAGACATAGTGTCAACACTGGCTGAATGTCAGAGAGCGAGCGTGGACCTGAGCCGATCAGACCAGACACGACCAGACTCCTCGCCGGGCCCGGACACTTGGCTATAGAAGCACGGTGCATTTCACGGAGGGATCGGCGCGAGCATGCTACCTCACGTGCAAAAATAGGAATGTCGACTCAAACACAAATACGTTTTCGAAGGGCTCGGGCTCAACCATTACGAGCATCTGGGACGCGGCCTCGGTGCCCAAACCAATCGACATCCATCAAGACCCGGCTCAGCCTGAGTCCACGTGAGCTGACTCACGACTGCGGGCAAGTGCCCAATAACGACCCGCACTTAGGAAGATGGGGTGCAGACGTGATCTTCAGACCAATTTCACGACTCGACATGAACCATTTATATCCCTGAATCCCGATCATGTTAAAATCTGTCCACGAGGGCTGAGTGGATCAGGACGCGAACGTCGACGCCGGGACTTCACGGCGTGCGTGCTTGTAGATCATGATGTGGAACATGTTGACTCAGCCTTGATTCAGTGTCAACACGCTATAAACCAGACTCGAACCTGTTTCCAATGTACGGTAAATCGGGACATGAATAATAAAACAGGGGACCTGTGGAATCAGCAGAGCACACAGGCGCAAAGGCTATGACCAGACTCAGATTTCGGCACCGGTGAGGCTAACGGCAACGTCTGGTTGCAAACAAGGCTTTGCAAATATACAAAAGTTAATCGGATATATTAGGTCCAGAGACAGCCAGCAGACGATAGGGCGCTGGACCTGTCTCTGACTTCTCTGAACCTGTCTCTGTCTCTGTCTCTGTCTCTGTCTCTGTCTCTGTCTCTCTGTCTCTCTGTCTCTCTGTCTCTCTGTCTGTCTCTCTCTCTCCCCCTCTCTCTCTCTCTCTCTCCCCTCTCTCTCTCTCTCTCTCTCTTTCTCCCTCAGTTCTCTCTCTCTCTCTCTCTCTCTCTCTCTCTCTCTCTCTCTCTCTCTCTCTCTCTCTCTTCTCTCTCTCTCCTCTCTCTCTCTCTCTCTCTCTCTCTCTCTCTCTCTCTCTCTCTCTCTCTCTCTCTTCTCTCTCTCTCTCTCTCTCTCTCTCTCTCTCTCTCTCTCTCTCTCTCTCTCTCTCTCTCTCTCTCTCTCTCTCTCTCTCTCTCACCCCCCCCTCTCTCTCTCTCTCTCTCTCTCTCTCTCTCTCTCTGTCTCTCTCTTCCTTCTCGTTTGGCTGAATTACCCACTACTGCCGGGTCCTTATGCTTTTCCACAATGACGGGAGGCATGGGGGTCGGGGGGGGGGGGGGGGTATTTCGGTTTAGACCACAGGCTAGAAAAAGATGACGTGGATTAGCATTTCCTAAGCCTGAAATGTTTGACATTGGTGAAGTTCCTAGTGTAATCCCAGCGGTATTGTTAGCACGTGGTGTATTAAGGAGATGCTCGTGTCAGGTTCGTTTATGGAGCACAGATCAACGGCGCAAATGTTAGAAATACCACTGGCGGTGTAAGCCATAACCGCTTCTGTTTAGGCCGACTGAACAAACGTCGGCTCCGATTCTGGAACAAAGGAAGTCTGCAGCCAAAAAAAGCTTCGCAAATGCGTAAGCAAATCATTTGCTTACCAATGTTTGCGACCCACGAAATGATGACGCCAAAAGCTAAAATTCGCATCTGATTTTGCTCCGCCCGTAGTCAATTTCGACTACGACTTTCAGAGGATCGTGGTGAAGACGCATCGGGGGCCGAGCCTTAATAGTGATGTTGCGTTGACCCTTACTCGTATTCAAGAAGGTGCCATTCAGTTCCGGGTTCAGTCCTGTTCGAGTTGATTCCCGTAACAATGGTTTAGGATATAAAACGTTCTAACGGTAACATGAAAACCGGCCGAGACGCGCATTTGGAATATAACGGGTATGTACTTAGTGCTACATGCGCAGCACACAAGAGGGTACGTTCCGATTTAGCCGAAAGAGTTTTAGCGTCCCTCCCAAATTTGAGGGCAAAGTGGGCCACACCCCGGAAAAAAACCGTTTGTTTGTAAATTTTAAAGAAATGTTTAGTCCTTTTCTCCCGCTCAGTGCATTACGTAATCGGTGAAACCACGCCCCTGACTGGGTATACCAGAGCTGTCAGGATATCTCCTATCACTCACATAAATGACAATTACATATCTCATCGATGGTTCCAGTCTATACAGCTGACTAACTCCAATTCACACAACTCTTGAAAGGAATCGGTTTCATCTCGAGTCCACGAAAACTTGGTTAAAACAAGAGTCGGGTCAGCCTCCGTCCTAAGCCGAAGCCAAGTCTGAATGACATTAACCAATATCACATCGGACTGATAAATACTCTAGCCTTAGACTTTAACTCTCCTGAGCTCACGTGGCCAGCTGTTGTTATTTTTCGTTAGCTTTTTATACCATAACGTCACACGGCGAAATGACGGTCAGACAAGCGTGACACGCGTCACGCCGGGGTGCTGCGAGCGGTCTCGACGTCCCTTCATGAGCCACACACGTTGTCACGCAGCGCCCGATCCCTCACAGATCAGGCGATGGTGGAACGCGTCACGTGACGTCAGCCCTGTGCCGCGACTCCTTGGTAGACTGACATCAGTCCCTGCACGGTGAAGTCAGCCCCTGTGAAGTGACGTCAACCCCTGCACCGTGACGTCAGCTCCTGCACCGTGACGACAGCTCCTGCACCGTGACGTCAGCTCCTGCACCGTGACGTCAACCCCTGCGCCGTGACGACAGCTCTTGCACCGTGACGTCAGCCCTGCACCGTGACGTCAGCTCCTGCACCATGACGTCAGCCCCTGTGAAGTGACGTCAACCCCTGCGCCGTGACGTCAGCCCTGCACCGTGACGTCAGTCCTGCACAGTGATGTCAGCCCTCCACAGTGATGTCAGCCGTGTGCCGTGACGTCAGCCCCTGCGCGGTGATGCTAGCCCCTTCGAAGTGACGTCAGCCCTGTGCTGTGACGTCAGTCCACGCGAAGTGGCATCGTGTCGCTGACGTCACGACTGTCGGCCGGCATCACCGTGTCCGGCACACGGTCGCCGCCGGAGCCCGACCGGACAGGTGCGGCTCCGCTGGGCTCCCGTGCGCACCCGTCCGCATCGCACGCCTGCAAGCGGCAGGTGCCGCCGTGTGGGTGACGCGCCCGTAAGGGACCGGGGCGGCGGTGTGCGTCACGGTTATGGATGCGAGATGAACAGACCTCCGTCACATTGATCAGGAGCTCGGATACGCCGCACAGCCGGACGAAGGCTGAAGAGGATCAGAAATCGATCGGTCTATTGACGAGGCCCTTCGTATCCGACCGCGCCTTTCAGCCGCAGCCCTGCTGAAGCCCGCTCGCTTGCGAGAGCATGTTGCGGCCGTGCGTTTGATGAAGCTCTCCCGGCCAGTCTCGTATTGAGGGCACGTTCGCCAAAATGTCATTGGAGCTCTTGTGGAGAGCCTGGTTTCCCCACTGAGTTCATTACGCCAAAGAAGGGAACGAATAGGCCGAAATAGAGTAAATCGAAATTGAGTTGGGCTCGTTTTATTTGGGGTAACTCATTTGTTTATCTCTTAGCAACACTGCCAAAGTGTCGGTGCCAAATAATTCAAAGAGAAATTCTAGAGAAACTCCACTGAGCGTTCCCCGAGCAGTGCGGAGCGTAGAACGCATCCCGAGAGTTGATCTAGCACCACTGCCAATGGAGGGAATGCTATCCTGCACTGGGCTGCTGCTCATAAAAAACGTCACGCATTTTTGGAGAGTTTATCCCCCCGTTGCGTACGCAAAGGTTACGCAAGACAAAACATCTTCGAACTTCATTGCGTCAAGCATGACATCCCAAACGGTTACCTCCGTCTGGTCCGCCATTGGGCCAAAAGTGCGAACAAAGACGGGAGAGTTGTTTGCCACGGACGAAACCCACGGTATCTAGCTTTAGATTTTTAAAATGCTCCAAAAATTCTGACGTGATTTGTGGCCGCATTTGACCGCAGTGTTACGCCGTCCAAAACGCGCTAATGAAATGATCACTAATGACTTAGGTGCATTTGCCCCGCCTCAGCATAACGACCTTAGTCTTATACATTTGTGTACTACCCATCTTCAGCAAAACGTGTCATTTTCACGCATTTTGCTAGGTCACCCAAGTTATCATTCCTGAGACACTACGATTTCCTTCTCACGTCTCCAGCGTACGCTCCAAAGTGAAACGAATTTCCCCAGAAGTGCCTGTCCAGAATCAGCGTAATGTCGTTTGCATAATGTCCGGACCGCGTACGGCCTGCAAAAGGAGGGACGATGAAGTTAGGCCGGATAAGAGATGGGGTAAATTAAATGACCTAGCTGCCATGGCTTTAGACCGGTGAGAGGGCCGAGAGGAGCGCCATACCGATTCCAGTCCGTCCGGGGTTCGACTCCGTTTGGTCTCGTGGCTATTGGTGGGCCTGATAAAGAGGCTGTCCCGGGGGAAGAGAGATCTTGGTATGAAATAACGCTGCAGCGAGCCAACTTCTCGAAGTGTTAACGGAGTCAGTCAACCCGCTAATCGTTTTACTTCGACAGTCTCATTCCGAAAGTTTTCGCCAAATCATCATTTCGTATCAAGATGACATCCAAAATTTCATGATATTGCGATATACGAGAATCAAGCGACGCGTCGACGAATATATTGGCTGAATGAAACCCGAGTTGTGGTCTTCACCTATTCATTTTTTGAGTAATGCGGTAGACCATGACAGCTTACAAAATGGCTGTGAAATGCTTGTAAACTGCGAGATAACTCCATGAGCTTACGGAAACACACATTTGTGGCACACATAGCAGCCATTTGATAAAGCGACACGCCATGTCTCATCTGCATGTATATATTAATCTTATCCGTCAGTCCGTATCTGACTAAGTCCACGCGCATATGAACGTTTTCTCTCTTGGCGTAAACGGGCTTCGCTGGCGGTGGTCTTTTGCTCGGAAGGTGTCACACCAACGTAAAATTTAGCTCAACGGTCTCCAGAACCAGCTCCCAGGCTGAGGAAAAGTCCACGCCCTTTCTCGCGCAGGGGCTCATCGCTTGCAAATCGCAGGTAATAAAAGTCGCAAACTGCTAACTGTATCTCAGCGTCCCCAGCCAATGCAGCAAAAACGTGGGTTTTACGGAAGCAGCCCCTTCCCTCCACATTCACCCCTTTCTTCCTCTGCGACCTTGATCCATCGCTCGGGTTGAAGGTCAGCCGCACCAGGCCCATTTCCCCAGGGCCTCCTGCTCCCTGAATACGGCACGCAGGGTGCAGTGCTTGTCCCGCCGCCGAGCGCCCGCAGCATGCACGTGTGCACGCCAGAGCAGGCGCGGCATCGATCCGCCAGAAATGGAACTGCATACGTCACGTCCCTCCCCCTACCCCCGACTCCCTTCCCCTGGCCCCCCTAACCTCTGACCCGCCGAATCGGCTTGCCACTCTCTGGACCGCGTGACCGGCAAGTGGCGGGGCGGCGGGACGAGCGAGGGAGAGTGGGAGGGGTAAGCAGTCAGTCGGCTCGCCCTAACGTGCTGACTGAGAGCGACGCAGGGACGACCGAAGCAGCCGCGAAGATGACAGTAAAATGCTATTGCTATTGCTTTTTAGCGGGTATGCCTGCATGTATGCATCTTGAAATGAATTTTAGTTACCTGACATTGCGTTAATGAAAAGTCGCAGCGGCGGGTTAAGCGCTTGAATAAACAACGCAACTCAGCTATGGTCGTGTGGAAAAAGGCACAACCGGACATAAAGACGACCGTGATCTCTCGCAAAGGAAAGAGAGCCCTCGTTCAGAAACTGGCAAGAATGCATATGACCTCTTTTACCTTCTATTATTGGACTCAACGCTGTCAGGATGGTGTTTACTGCCTGTCTAGATTTTAACGTTTCCAGAAAGAACGTAATCTACGAGCTGAAATGGCGGGGCTGAAGGTATAAAAAACAATGAGATATTGTAAAGTCTAATTGTTTTCGTCGTGAACAATGCGTGTTATTTAGTGAGAATGCTCTTTTCAGGACGGATTCTGATGCTACAACTGATAGGGATGGTCATCTGACCGCTTGCATTGAATGGCGGCGACGTTTGAAGTAAGTGGCGGGGGGGGGGGGGGGGCGGGGGGGGGGGGGGTGCGGTGTCGCAATTGCATACTGGATAAAACAGCTGGAGAAATCAGTTGACCTCATAACTGCAAACACCTAAAGAAACGTATTAATTGATGGGACCATTAAATAATCTGGCGGAAAAGGGTATGCATCGGATTATTAGGGCCCAGTCTGCCTTGATGACACCCAATTTTATGATTCTAATGTGTTTGAGGAACAAAAAAACAATAGCTCGGTATGTGCTAAATCTCGCCGGCTTCGGAACCCCATGGTCCCGATGATGGATACGTAACCATAAGAACTATGTGTGCAGCTTGCGTTGTCAAAAAAGGTCTTAAAAAATTATGCCCGTGCGGTCTGCCTTTGAACGGAAAATATCAATGTTCAGTGAGAGTGGAGAGCATGCGATAGTGGTGCTTGCGAACGTCGTCGGTCATCGAAGATCGGGGCTGAAAGTCATATCTCAGTGACGGATTGCCGACGCATGATGAGCCAAGAGTCTCCGTCATCCTCCAGAGCACCAAACATCGTCAATGGGTTCACCACCAGCGATGCATAACGTCAGCGGCGTCGCTGGTGTGACGTCATCGACGTCAACATTAAATAAAGAATGAATGACGTAAGGTGACGTAGTTGATATTGACGTTAGATACATATTCTTAGCAATGGACTGATTTTCACAAGCACTCATCCGTCGTTGTATCCTCTTCGATACTTAATTATGCATCCTCGCGACACCTCGATTGTCGAGGTAGGCTGCATGCGACAGCCACGAATGGGCCCAAGAGCCCCTGGTGGGGGCCTCCTTTCGAGCACCAAGCGCACACCCCGCAAGGGGTCACTGCACGGGCTTTTTCCTGGCGGTTGGATCCCAGAGGCATGTGCACTTGCCCCATCGCGTTGTCCATTCTCATTCATTCCATAGCCTTGTATTGATCATTACTGGTCAAAGGTCTCTAATCCAAATAACCAAACCACAAACGCGCACACATACCCACACACCCACACACCCACACACACACACCCACACACACCCACACACACACACACACACTCACCCACACACTCACACACACCCACACCCACACACACACACACACACACACACACAGACACACACGCACCCACGCACACACACCCACACCCACACCCACAGCCACACCCACACTCACACCCATACACACACACACACACACACACGCACACACACACACACACACACACACACACACACACACACACACACACACACACACCACACACACACACACACACACACACACACACACACACACACACACACACACACACACACACACACACACACACACACACATGTGATACACCACAGGCTATTTACGAGTCTTTTGACAAGCGAGCCTTGAATGACGAATGACCTTGCATCCTTGCACGACCAATGGACCTGCCGCAGTCAACAGCAGCCTTTCACGCCGACTGCTGCGAGTTAATGTGCGCACAGCTAGTAGCAAACCATAAACGCATGACCACGCCGGTATAGCTCGAGCGTGCCACCCACTGAGCTATAATGTCTGAAACAAAATAATCGAATGCAGCTGTTTTCACCAGAAAACATGAAGTTTCTTCCCGCAACTCACCTGTGCATCATCCAGGGTGACCGCCGGCTGCGGCAGCATTACCTATCTGACGTCATCAATGTGCTCACCTGGACTCACCTGACCTCGTCCAAGTTCACTGCAGCTCACGCGGACAAAAACACCGCCTGCTGCGTTGCCGCACGTCCCCGCCGGCGTTCACCTGACACCACTCGAGGTGTCAGCAGCTCACATCAGCAGAACCCACCTGGCATCACCTCAGGTGACCTCCTGTCACATCAGCAGAACCCACCTGGCATCACCTTAGGTGACCTCCTGTCACATCAGCAGAGCCCACCTGGCATCACCTCAGGTGACCTCCTGTCACATCACCAGAACCCACCTGGCATCACCTCAGGTGACTTCCTGTCACATCGAACCCACCTGACATCACCTTTGGTGACCTTCTGTCACATCAGCAGAACCCGCCTGGCATCCCCTTAGGTGACCTCCTGTCACATCAGCAGAACCCGCCTGGCATCCCCTTAGGTGACCTCCTGTCACATCAGCAGAACCCACCTGGCCTCACCTCAGGTGACTTCCTGTCACATCGAACCCACCTGACATCACCTTTGGTGACCTTCTGTCACATCAGCAGAACCCGCCTGGCATCCCCTTAGGTGACCTCCTGTCACATCAGCAGAACCCACCTGACATCACCTTTGGTGACCTTCTGTCACATCAGCAGAACCCGCCTGGCATCCCCTTAGGTGACCTTCTGTCACATCAGCAGAACCCGCCTGGCATCCCCTTAGGTGACCTCCTGTCACATCAGCAGAACCCACCTGGCCTCACCTCAGGTGACTTCCTGTCACATCAGCAGAACCCGCCTGGCATCCCCTTAGGTGACCTCCTGTCACATCAGCAGAACCCGCCTGGCATCACCTCAGGTGACCTCCTGTCACATCAGCAGAACCCACCTGGCATCACCTCAGGTGACCTCCTGTCACATCAGCAGAACCCGCCTGGCATCACCTTAGGTGACCTCCTGTCACATCAGCAGAACCCGCCTGGCATCACCTTAGGTGACCTCCTGTCACATCAGCAGAACCCGCCTGGCATCACCTCAGGTGACCTCCTGTCACATCAGCAGAACCCGCCTGGCATCACCTTAGGTGACCTCCTATCACATCAGCAGAACCCGCCTGGCATCACCTTAGGTGACCTCCTGTCACATCGACAGAACCCGCCCGACCTCATCCACAACGACTCAGTCTCGAGCGGCAGAACCCACCTGGTATCATCGTGGTGCGCGTGCAGGGCAGTGACGTACATGGACTGCTAGGCTCTAGTGTCGTCTGGGAGTCGGCCGTCGGCTGCGTCATACTGCAACGGCGCCGGTCGACTCGGTCAGTCAGGCGTGCTGTAACTAAGGTAGCGCGCCACACACACACAACAGGTAAAACGCAGCCGGCCATTGGCCCAACGAGCCAACGGTGCAGCCGGCGTAATGGGCGTAGACTCGACGCAGGGCTTGATTAATGGTGGGGGCGTTTTGTGAGCCGGTGACCAGTGAAAAGGCTGTAGTCTAGTGGTCAGACCGCCAGGTATTGTGTCACAAGCAGCACGGATTCCACGTGGACCACGCCATGGAGCCGGCCATGCTATGCGCTGTCGATACAATGGCCAGCGACACGGACCACTGTTTCGTGACGTCATTAATCACGGCCGATGCGTCAAAGAACGTGACAGCGGACGGCACGCCCGGCCCGTCTCTGGTTTTGTGGTTGGTTCGAGTGACGGCTTGGCTGGGGTATCAATGTAGACTGTGATTGACGGTGTAACTGACTGATTGACGATATGGGTGACTACCTGACAGTGTAACTGACTGCCTAACAGTGCGACTGCCTGCTTTGCGACGCGACTGCCCGTCCAACAGTGTGACTGCCTGCCTGATAGTGTGACCGCCTGGTTTACGGCGTGACTGCCCGTCCAACAGTGTGACCGCCTGCCCGACAGTGTGACAGCCTGCTTTACGGCGTGACTGCCCGTCCAACAGTGTGACCGCCTGCCCGAAAGTATGACCGCCTGCTTCACGGCGTGGCTACCTGTCTGGCCGTGTGACTGCCTGCTTGACGTTGTAGCTGTCTGCCTGACAGTGTGACTGCCTGCCTGACGGTGTAGCTGTCTGCGTGACAGCGTGGCTGCCTGCTTGACGGTGTGACTGATTGTTTTATGGCCTGACTGCATACCTGGTGGTGTGACTGACTGATTTACGGTGACTAACTGAATGCGTGACTGCCTGTCCGACTGTGTGAATGACTGCCTGACGGTGCGACTGTGAGAAGCATTGGCGTGCTGTTTGGCAAGAATCCCACCTGGGACTTCCACGGGCCTGTCGTTATTGAAAAAAAAAATACAACGGCATGCTCACCGTGCTACTATTTGATGGTTTTTAGCAATCGGGCGGAGAAAACATGCAACGGCTCCAAAGAAATACTAAGTATTGAACTGCAAATCGTCTCCGGCCGACACAAATTCGACCTTATATCGGGCGAGGGTAACTTGGCAGCTCGGTGAGTCAAATGTAGGCGCTCTTCACGAACTGAACACTTGACACAGCCCTCAGAGCGCTCGTAACAGCTCTCTTAACTCCCTTTACAACACTGACAGTACCGGAGAACCACATGCTCCCTTCTCTCAACTTCAGGCCAACTCCGATGTACGCTCTTGAAACAGTCGTCAAGACAACGATTTAGCTCTCACGTGCGTGAGAACTGGGCCATTAATTCCCCCCCCCCCCCCTCTTCACAGTGTCTCGCAGCTTTCCAATCGCCGCCGCTGGAGCTATGCGACGTGCCGATGGTTACATTTAAACGTGAGGTAGGTTTTAAGGTGATGTAAGCGGTGCTCATTGAAGATGAATGCATACATGTGACCGTGTGTGCGTGTGGCTTGTATGGACGACTGCTTATGCACATGTTTTATATGCTTTTACCTGTGGCGTTGTCTTGCATACTGAGTGTCCCTTGAACCACGTCTTTCCTTTTGACATTGACAACGACAATCAGAATATTCTTTCATACCGTACAGTGTTTGCGTGTCTAAAGCAATCTAATGTCGTGCAATGTCAATAACACTCGCGTCACTGATGTAATGTCGCAAATTACGGTCACCGACATCAATAACTGTCTTGGAATGTTTATACCCTTATTGCCTTAGGTTAGAGCAAAATAACTTCAAGACTGACTCATCTACAACCGACTGTCTGGCGGTGGCATCACGGCGTGTTACTCCTTTGATGGGAGTTTGGTGTCTGTTTTGACGAGACATCAGCGTGTTCGATCCTTTCAAAGCTGTGAACTCTGTTAGCATCCTTACATGCATTCTAACCAGACTGGAAGCGACAGACTATCATGAATGTAAGGTGTTGCAAGAGCGCTCCATTGGTGTTGCAGACCTAAAGAGCGAGCGTCCACTTGAAGCTCAAAAGCTAAATGAAAAACCTTTGAATTGAAGGTCTCGTAGAACTCCATGTTCGAAACTACCACGAGGCATGAAAACAGCATGGCTGCAAAAAGCATTACATTTTGGAGACACTCAATCAAATGAGCTGGCCGATTCGACAACCATGTACGTCACATGTGGCATGTTCATTGATGACCTCGGCTAAGAAATATCCGAAGGTTTGCGGCTTCTCGAGCAGTGCCATAATTTAGTTTATCTAATTTGGGTGCATCTGTGTTATTTCTATTCTTAGGTCAAGCTTTTAGATCGATGCATCAGTGCATTGTATTGCACCATTCTTATCGGCATGTGTGTGTCCTTGACACTGAGTTAATTTGAATGTCTTTGTGCTTTGCTTTGAATGGAAAATGTATGAGCCGCGCTGTGGGCGTTTATTTAATACATATATTTGGTTACACTAATCTGGCAGTGAAGGCCGGGGCCGGAACGACGATGGGAGATGGGAGCTCCATAAATAACCGAATCCGTGCTTTCCACGAACGCAAAGCCCGCGGCCGAACCCCGCTAAATATGAACAAGCCACCGCACAAATCTGGGCCAGGGATCGATGACGCACCTCTGATCCGTCCGTCAATCTGCTCTGATCTGTGTAATCAGAGCGGGGTGGTTCTGAGTGAAGGTGCGCTCAGACGTCACGCCAGCCCCAACCGGACGTGTCGTGTGGGCCCGTATTGAGCACGACTGGCTGCGACTGCCGCCTATTTCGGGAGCACAGCGTGCTGGAACACGACGCCAGTTGTAATCCGAGACGGGCCACCCCGGCCGAGAGATGAGGGTGATCAGACTCGGATTATTTCGCTAATGAGATGAGATGTTTAGCAGCTGCATGCTAAGCTATGCAACGAAACGGTATTGTATGCCGTTGATGCCCACCGATGTAAATTGCTTAATTAGATTTCTTACTGGTTGCATCATGTGTTTGAATGCATGAAGAGGGCTTAGATAATACTCTAACCGTACCATCGTAGTAATTATGCCTGAAAAGGATTGTGGTTTTGCATTGTTCGCTCGCCGTTTTACGTTGCTAGTAGCAAATCGATTATCTATATCAATATCTCATGAAGTCGAAACAGCACGGTACAACGTCACGTCCAAAGATTATGTCGTAATTCAATCAGTTACATTCAAACTTAAAGTGCACGCATGACTGTGTCTCCAAGTGGGTGCGGTGGCTGACTTAAACAGGGCTGCAAAATGTATGGCTGTTGTAATTCACATGCCACACACAATTAACGGCACCCGCATTATGCAAGACGGGTGCCGTATTTAGTGAGCTGGGTTTGATACAGCTGCAGCAGACTGTCTGTGCCTGACATGCTGAGAGCTGAGCGCATCCCAACGCTCTGGTCCATGTTTTAGAGTTGGGTGGCCTTATCGCATGGCCTTCTGCAGATTGGGCCTCCGCAGGCCCTTAGCTTAAGTGCAGTGACCACCTCTCTGTCCGAGTAAGGGGGTGGGGGTGCAGCGACCACCACTTCTCCCTCAGCGCTAGAGTGATTCCAGCGAGCGTCCACCTTCCCACGTGTCAGTGTGGGTGCAGTGCCTACTTCTTCTCCCCGAGCGTCTCCATTGCCTCCAGATGGGACGGCGGTGACCACTCCCCCACCCGACCCCCGTCGATTGGGGCCAGCCCTCGTGTGTCCCCGGCGTCCAAGCGCCGCCGACGACCACCACGCCGCCAGCCGGGACCGCTCAGATGGATAGTGTCCGGTCAATGTCGTCCGTCAGGCCGCAGCCGCCCGAGCGCCGCGAGATAAACGGCCGGGCCGGGCGGCACCAACACGGCTGGACAGCACCGACCCGGCCGGACAGCACCGACACGGCCGGATAGCACCGACACGGCCGGACAGCACCGGCACGGCCGGACAGCACCGACGCGGCTGGACAGCACCGACACGAACGGGCGGCACCGACACGGCCGGACAGCACCGACGCGGCCGGACAGCACCGACACGGCTGGACAGCACCGACACGAACGGGCGGCACCGACACGGCCGGACAGCACCGACACGGCTGGACAGCACCGACACGAACGGGCGGCACCGACACGGCCGGACAGCACCGACACGGCCGGACAGCACCGACACGGCTGGACAGCACCGACACGAACGAGCGGCACCGACACGGGCGGACAGCACCGACACGGCTGGTTAGCACCGACACGGCCGGACAGCACCGACACGGCTGGACAGTACCGGTACGACCGGGCAGCCCCGATACGACCGGACAGCACCGACACGGCTGGACAGCACCGACACGGCTGGACAGCACCGACACGAACGGGCGGCACCGACACGGCCGGACAGCACCGACTTGGCCGGACAGCACCGCCCGGGCGGCAACGACACGGCCGGACAGCACCGGCAAGGCTGGACAGTACCGACACGCCAGGGCGGCAACGACGCGGCCGGACAGTACCGACACGGCTGGACAGTACCGACACGGCCGGGCAATGCCGACATGGCCGGACAGCACCGACACGGCCGGACGGCCCCGACACGGCCGGACAACACCGACACGGCCGGATAGCGCCGACCCGGCCGGACAGCACCGACCCGGCCGGCAGTCACCGGCATGGCCGGACAGTACCGACACGGCCGGACAGCACCGACACGGCCGAATAGCGCCGACCCGGCCAGACAGCATGGCCGGGCGGTACCGACACGGCCGGACGCCCGGTGGCCCCACTCAGCCCCGACAGCGACGAGGTCCCGTTGGCGGACCACCGGACGGACCACCCGGCACGGACCGGCGTGAGGGTCCGCGACGGCAGGACCAGACCTCGGTGCTGGGTCGTACCCAGCGACGCGCGGCTGGACATCTTCCCGCTCTCGGTCATAAATTGCTTCTTGGTTGACACTGGTGAGAGGTCTCGCTAGCGAATATCGGGTTGGCTAATAAATTCCGGTAAAAAGATAAACTGTCTTGCTCGCTTCAGTCGATTTGTGTGACCCGATCTGGAGGAGGGCGAAGAAGATAGGTGGCGCAGGGGACAGCATAGCAGTCATTTCGTGAATTCGACCTGGAATCAACGCGCTCAGAAAGAAACAACCAGTTTCACTCCGCTATGTGGCGAATTAAGCCGCTGGCTGTTTCCATAGTGCTACTGGAACAACCAACGCGATGAGCTGTGCGACTGAAAATCTTAGCTGTCTAGTGGATTGACAAATGACCTACTTGATCCCTGTTTTGGGGGCATCGCCTAGACAAAGGATGTCAAGCCAGCTGACGCAGCCTCTCTACAGACCATCTCGTCAGGTCCTCACCACGACCGCATCTCGCCCGCCTGCTGACTCGGTCGACCCTGCTGACACTGTCGAGTTCCGAGGTCGCAGCCGACCGCGGCCCCGCCCCACCTCGGGCAGAGGTGCCCCCTCCCCTTCCCCCGGCGGCGGACCGGAGCAGGACGGAGCGGACCGCTGCGGCGCCGTCGCCAGCCCCGCCGAGACGAATGGCCGCCTTCACAGCCTGCCGACCGCTGACTGATAGGTCTGCTCGACGGCGAGCCGCAGCGCGAGGCAGCGGCTTCTCGGGATTGCGCTCGGGCTGAGAGAGGCCTGGTGCGGGCACGGGCGCACTTGAGCGAGGAGGAAGAGGAGGGGAGGGGAGTGTGCTCACGTAGTGGCCACGAGCACGGCTTTGTGTGCTGAAGACGACGACATGGCAGGAAAGTCTTGACTACACCGCCTCTTGCGAGTTCCGACCGGGCATACAGGGGAGAGGTTTTCCTCAGACGATGTTTCCGAACTGTTGGGAGGTGGGGACGTCCTCCGGCTGCCAGATGTCTAGGCTGGAGGGACCCAACTGTGTGTAAGCCACGTAGCACGGAGTCGGCTCTCAGGTCGTATATAACTCTTGTAAAGGATGTACCCATGTCATTCCCCATTACAAGCGCACTTCTTTCTGAATTTCAAACCTACACACGACTTGCATACTGCCTTCCATGTCCCACCTGCCTCACGCGCATTTCGATCCCACGATCTTCACTTGCGTAACAATTTTAGATGCTGGGGTCATGACTGGCCAGTGGGTAGCACCGCCCGCATGACGCCGGAACATTGCGGTACAGCCTACATTGGACAGCGGCGCGCTCACGCCCTCACTTGCCACAGGTCGTCGGCAGCTCACTGTCGCTGTGCTTGGTGTTGGTGGCTGAGATACCCCAGACGTGTGATCTTTTCAAGATGTTTCACTTCTATAGTGCCGATACATAAAAGCGGACAGGTCCAATTCAATGATACGGGCTTGAGCTAAAACAGGATTGATTTCAAGGTGGCATTTCACGGTATACTGGTAGCTGATAGGTGCTCATCGCCAAAGAGACGTTCCTTATCCGTGTTATGGTGAACACGTTGATTAATTTGGTCTTAAATCCAGTAAAACTCTTGAGTGCAGCGCATGTCGCCTGCGGATACAACAAAGGATCGAAATAACAGCTACCTTCAGGCGACGTGCGACAGATCATCGACATTAGCGAACAAGCCAGTTCATTAGCCAGTTCAGTCGGCTGCCATACTACGTGAGGGACTTCGCGTCAGTATGGAACAAAGCAATCACATCAGATAAAGGGCAACCAGCTATTTCCCCAAGGTAATATATTTAAGCCATCAGTTTCAGCCGGACCGAGTGGTTCTAACCGACATGAAGACTCCTTGTTATGGGTCTGCGTGATGTAAGTGCGGCGGCAATAACCGCGACACCATACATGTCCGTAACTGAGTTCTCGGTGTGATGCCCTTTTGCAGTGATGAGTATAAAAGTGTGTCCATAAAATGGAGAACATTTGCATGCCTCAAGTCAAACAGAGGTGAAAACGGGTCATGGAATGTGGGGTAGATTAGAGCGTTAAGGAATGTGCTTGCTGGGACCACCTCGGATCAGATGGTGAACCAAATCTGCCATGAAGCGCAGCACGTGCTTCCATTTTGCATGGCGTTTGGCAGGCGGTTATTAGCGGCCTCGTGGCTGAGCCACCGTTCCCCGGTGCTGGTCCTGGCGCGCGTCACCTCCAGTTGGCCAGTCTGTCGTGGGGCGTGTTGTTCCGGACGGCCGGGCATAATGCCCGCAAATGGGCGGCTATTCTTAGACCCAGGTCAAGGGCATCATACAGTTTACGGTACTTTACCGAACACAGGACGCCATTGGTAAAAGAGTCAGACACGCCGAATGATATCGTAATGTAAGTTTTTAAAGTGCATGCGACATGTTGGCAATACCTTTGCCAAAGGCACACTCGTAAAGGCACACGACTCGCTAAATAAAAACACCCTGCCATGGCTGTTGGCACCATAAAGGAATACGTGATGAGATTTCCGTGTGCTCGGTTCAATGGTGTACCCTCTAAAAGACAGTAACGACCGCCCTGTTTTACGACGCCCATAGCAGCGTCTGGGAATCTGGGAACAGAGCAGTCATGGAGGACAGAAGGCACTCAGGCACTGCACCGGACGGCTGAAGGCTCCTGGCCAATGCAGATTACTCGCCCAACCAATACCAAGCGGACTTGGCCTCAGACCAGTCATGCGTGACAGCGCAGAGCCTCCCGTCCGTCTGAGCACCTCCGTATTGCGTCCGTGTGCGTCCCATGTACAAAGCGGGACGTCATGGCAGACAGTGCTGACTGCGATGCCAGATGGCATCTTGGGAACTGAAAATAGGCAGGCTTTCGGCAGTCATCCAGCTTATCCCCGGGCTGCACGCGGCCTCAGTTCATCCAGATAACGCAAGGTGCGTGAGGTAAGCCGTGATAGGATGACCCCCTGATCTGATGACCTCCTGATCCCCCTCTCGTAAGCACACACAGCGCGGGAGGTGAACTGCCACGCCCACCTACATCCGGCTAACGTTCCCCCGTGAGGATCTCAGCACTTGCAGGGTTTCCAATATTATTTCGATGTCCAGTCTTTAAAATGGCACCATTTAGATGCTGCTGTCCTCTCGTAAAATGCTCCCCGGCGAAAGGCCCAGGTACGGGGCGTTTGGAAATAATTATGCCGCCTATCTGCCAACAGAAGATCCAGCAGATCATCTGAGCTAATGCTCGTGCGCGACCACGCTGTGTGAGTTGAGTGAAAACTGGCATGGTGATAGAACTGAAAACAGACAATTTTTTTCAAATCTGGCGCTGGCTCATAACCCATTTTGCATATGATGATCACATGGTGAGAACCAGCGCCCACACGGAATTAAGCCAAATGAATGCCAGCTTCAATCGATGTAAAAATCTCGGATGTTTTAAGGGGTTCCAGGTCCACGTCATCCGAGCCTGGAACATGTTCACGCCTAACGTCCTGGGTACTGAGCACGCGTGATTATACCTGAAGGCAGGCGGTAACCGGAAAAACTTCGTGATGTGTTTTTTTGTCCATGCGCACATATAATATTGGCTGTGCAGCTCTGAGACTGGCACAAAAGAACTAAGTGAGTTTTTGCGCCCCAGAATCATCCTGTGGTTTTAATATAGCAGCAAGGTTCAAGGTCAAGTTATCTGCATCAGGTCGGGTCACGTGCTCGTGCATGATTCTTCTGCCCAAGTCTGCCCACCGAGTTGATTCGGTTTGACGCTTATAAGTTCACCTCATATAACCTCTGAAGGTGATCTGGTGTGACGTGTGGTGTGAACGACCCCGACTGGTAGACAGAAAGGCAATCGAGAAATTACACCGATGCAATCCAATACAGGAAAGGAACCGGCAAACTCTTGCAATTAGGCGTAAAAATTAACTTGCTTGTCTTCGAGCTTGACAAAACCAGAGCTCAGTAAACACACCTAACCTTGATATTTGTTTGCAGAATGTTTCAAAATGCATACCCTTTCAGATACAACAAATGAGGTGGTCCTACCTGGCACGGTCGCGCAGCCATCCCCCAAACTTGGAAAGAACTTACACTCACCATAACCCTAGCCCATGTAACCGCGTGTGCAAAAAACAGTCAACAAAGCCAGTTCTGTGAAGAACTATTTGCGGCGATGTCCTGTCTCTCTCATGGATGGGTCTCGGCATGGGAATCAAAGAAAACGCCATTTGTACATCAGCTGACATACTGCATTTTGTCTGAATAGTCCCATTTGTATGCTTCAAGTATGGGTGCGACCATAAGCCAGAGGCGGCGGGCAGCCGATCATTGAGCGGCCCAAGGAATTCGCCGGGTGCGTCGTGGCGGGGCTGGCTCGACGCTGACGCCCAGCTGAGATTGCCTCATGTGCCAGAGCCTAAGCCCCAATCTTATGCCGGATTGAAATGTTTGAATACCGCATCCGAGTGAAAATAATGCACCGCATGTTCTGATGCGACTTATGGCACATACAAATAATTCCTAGAAATTAATTGAGCAAACGTTCTAATACAGGCGCATCAAGCAATTTAAATAGCATGGAGAGCATCGGTGTTCTATGCATTGCGATGAGCAATAAATCCGATGGAAAATTTAGCAGGATTTCACCACCCGCAACCGCTCGGAGTGAGTAGGCAAGGGCATCTTTTCCCCGGAGTGTCTCAGAAGCTAACCATCGGATCGCAATAATCGATGGCCCTGGTTTCCCGGTCTACTGGTCCCACCCAGAAACCGTTTAAGAGATACCTGTCACGTAACTGGGGACGACAAAATCCCATAAAATGTTTCACAAGGCATACAACTTCCGAACGATCCAACCATGCCTTACTTTTGATCGCGCAGGATTTGAACCCTCGCCAAACGAAACAACTTCATCTTGGGCTGAAGTATCACACCACAACGTTAACAAAAATCATGTATTACGTAAGTTTGTTCAGTACATTAGCTAGGAACATTATTCACATAGATGAGACAATGGTATTAGCCTTATTCGTCAGAGACAACTAGGAGAATGGAAGTTAGTTGGGTTGATACTTCAGCAACATGCCTTTATCGAAACAATAGCAGACATTTCTGCTATGGTTTCGATGCAGGCATGATGCCGAAATATAAGCCCAGCTACTTTTCCATCCTCCTGATTTTCTCCAAGGAATAAAGCTAATACTACTGTAATATCTATGAAATGTATACATATATATATATATATATATATATATATATATATATATAATGAAAATCATGTATTAAGTCAAGTTAAGTTCAGGTCATATCAGGTAATGGTCAAGTCCCCTGATTAGTTGTGATCTTTCTGTGCTCTGGTTCACATGCCAGGTGCCGGTTATTGGTTGGGAAATGATAAGTCATACCAGCTTATTTGCCACAAGGGAGTATAACAAATCACTTTGGCTCTACCCTCATAAGCTGACCTCGAATGACCTTCGGTGGCGACCTGGTGTGGTCTGCACAGTGTAGCAGATCCCAACTAGTAAACAAACCGGTCGATGTATTGCATCAAAACATTTAAAGACAGCAAAGGAAACTGGAAATTGCTCTCATAGCAGCACAAACCACCTTGCCAGCCGTTACTGGTGACGTCATAGCAAGAATTCCCAATTCAGCAGATAAATGTATTTTTCTCCAGAGCGTCTTCAATTGGTTACCTGTGAGGCACAGAACATTTGGTGATTCAGCCTGGTATGGTTCTGAATCTGCCCTCAAACTTATGAAGGCGGTGCTTTTAGCTATCTATAGAAGACTGTGGGCGAAAAGACAACATTGGTGTCAGGATGTAATAGTTTCAGATGGCAGGGGCCAATGGCGATAAAATTACAGGATGTAAGTTGCGCAAAAATAGTCTAAGACGTAATATATATATTTCTGTTACACCATGTCATGACACCTTGCATGCATCAGCCTTTATCAACCAAACTTAAACTGATCCCTATAACCTTAAACAACCCACCTATTAATCAAACTAACATAATCTTACAACGAGCGCTTGCCCTAGAAAACGAAGCTGCGACAACATGCGACCAGATTATACCGGTCTATACCGGTGTGACACTCTTCTAGAACACGCATTACAAATGTTGAAACGACATTATCGAGGGGCATGTTGTTACCTGGAAGCTGAGCTTTATCACCAAGATGATGTCAAGAATTCGCGGCCGCGCTGTCCACGCAGTGCAAAACAAGGATAGCTGACTTCCGCTGCGGTTGTATCGAAGAGCTAAGACATACCGAGGCTTTTTGTACATGTCTGCCTGCATATCCATATGCCCGGCTATATATATATATATATATATATATATATATATATATATATATATATATATAAATATAGCAGGGCACATGTATACATCATAATCAGACATATGTTTACATATACTACTGTCCATTACGGTCTACCCCCCACACACCTATATATATATATATATATATATATATATATATATATATATATATAATATATATATTAGGCAAGTGAGGTCTTGCATGTTAATCAAGATGACATGGTTCTACAAGTAATAATGATAATATGCATACTAATCGTGGTAGAGCCGTTCATTTCAGCCAGACACTTCAAGAGCCAGCAATCTACCAAACACCTGCGGAACATAATCGTGCAACTTGTTGCTGAGTTCCCATGAATTTGACACCCAAATTTCATAGCATCGGATAAGTTCCTTCCAATTTTCCGACAGTGATGCAGAATCTCCTGACGAGCACGTAAATCAGGTCACGGCTTTTCTGGACAGTCTGGCCCTGTCTGTCAGGTCAAACCCGCAATGACACCTACCATCCGCACAAGCCCGACTCCCGTGCTTCGCCGGGACCGCTGAATACTGATCAGCGCGGGCGGACATGAAACGGCGTACCGTCAGCCCATACGGCGAGACACCGGTGGTAAAGGTCTCGCCGCTGGGTGGAAATGTGGAAATGCGAAGTGGAAATCAACGAAGTGGAAATCCACAGGTAAATTCGGCCGTGCTGATTTATAATGCAGTTGCTTGCATCCGAGCCAATGCGGGCAGGAGGCCAGAGCTGCGCTCATGGCAGCGGTGCAGTCGGAGCAGCGCTATTTCGACTGAGGTCAAGCACACGCTCCCGCAGCCATGAGTCGCCAGTCAGTGAGATGCACGAAATTCCTGAGCTATGCCCAACACTCAACACGCGGAAAGGCACCGAGATTCAGTTATCAAAGTAATTAAGGCCGTCGCTGTCAGGTGACTGAACGTTTGAACTTCGTAATCTAATCTGGAGCCAAGCAAGCCCGTGCTTAATAGATTCTAGTTAGCCCCTCAGGAGGCTCGCATCCCGGCACTAAAAGTTTTTAAGTGTTGAATCCAGAGTTTGGATTAACAGGACCTTGAATTAATAGCAGTTAGGGCTTGTCGTTAGCTCGCAATGCTGCTTGCAAATGTATAATAATAGCTCATGCCTTAAAATATGTCATGTCGTACGATGTGATAGGACACAGTGATAAGGACAGGTCGCATGATAATCTCAACGCCTAATCACTACATCGGTGCGTCATTTTGGCTTTGTGGTTGGTATGGTTCACATCGTAGCTCCTTTTTCGTGCGCGGCTGCGAACTGAACAGCCCCGGTGACTAACGAGCACCAGCTGCCAGCCGATCTATCCAACAAAGGACCAGCATCAGCCCGATTTGGCCGCCGACATCGCATACGCCTCCCCATTATTCATCGTTCGTGACCTCTGATTG
>NW_023596136.1:26980920-27007759 GCF_011947565.3 Pollicipes pollicipes | reverse complement strand
ATCCCGCCGCGGCTCAAAACGGCTTTGGGTGCGAATCATGTTGAAGCTGGAAGTGTAACTAGGCCGCTTGCTGACGGACACAAAACGAGCACAGGAGTTTGTCTGTATCAACCTCAGGCGGACAGCGACCGCTTCCGTACGACGGTACGTCGACAGAGACAAGGCGACGATTTCTGATGATAGTGCTGGCGTCACACCACGTCCTCTCAGTTGCGATCACACGGCACCTTTTTACAAGTGCCTGGCTACCGTCCGTGCCGTCTAGCGATGGTGCTGGCACCTGTACAGGCGTAGGACAACCATTGGATGCTCGACACTGGGCACAGGCATTTTAGACGACTTGTTCATAGTGGTAAATGAGCCGACTCGAAAGGTGTTGCAATGTTGAAAGGCGTTCAAACGCATCTCACAGTAATCACACCTGCGTATCCGGGCGTGTAGGTCAGCATACAAGTGTGACATAAGCGTGGGCGGGTTAATTTATTGCATTAGGTATGGCCACACCACTCTCGTGCCCGATCGAAAGTCACTGAAACAACTCGTCCAGATATCACAATTATTCTGCATGGCTGCGAAGACAGCTTTCAGGTTGGCATCAGGTCGACACCGCATGAGGCGGCAGACCAATTCTCAGAGGCCTTTCACGACTAGCTATCTCTAACCGTTCTTCTTCGCTCAGAAATGAAGTGACAGAAATCGTGGCCGATGCCCATTCGGATGCAGTATAGCAATGAGCATACTTCAATCCCAGACATCATAGGTTCAATCGCAGGAAGCGCTCGAAGTGCACTCCGGAGACCAATTGAGCTGTCACCTTAACAGGCCGGGCAACGTGGCCACGTGAGAGAATATACCTGCAGATGTACATGCACGCGATGTAGTGTTGCGCTACAACATGCAACAAGTTCTTCGGCCTCATGGGCACAATTGCAGCCGATCAGATGGAGAAGGCCGTACAATAAGTGTGCCTCCGTCGACATCTAAAACATTTTGATATAAGGGGACAAGGTGGCGCAGTACCTGCAGTTGCGACGCGGTGTGTACTGTGTGTACCTACGTCAAATCGCAGGAGCTACTACGCATGCCCCTGGTAACAAAGAACGTCCCACAACATGCGCACGGCAGCTGTCGCGTAGGTGTACACAGGAAATACAGACCTTCTACGGACGGTCTGCTCGGCTCAACAATGTCCAGAACAAGTAAAACACGCGTAGGGAACACTGAAATGTCCTTAAAGCTCTGTGTCTGCACTTTCAGCACCGCTGGACTCGATGTCCGGGCCGGGCACGGGAAGATTTAAACACGTACCGGCCTCTGTCGGTAAAACGGACAACTTCTCATTCGCCGGCTTGGCGCTGGGCGGCGGTTCCACGACGACGAAACTCGGCACCTCTTCCGGCGCGGCCACAGTCAGTTCAAAACAGGGATTATCACCGCCGACCCCACCATCTCCTCCGTTCACCTCCAGCGAGCCTTCTGCGTCCACCGAAACTCCAGTGACGTCATCCACCGAGAGCCTGACGTCACTGGAGACCGGGCTCTCGTAGCTAACGGTGGGCGGCGACAAGGTGCGCGCCTCCGAAACCGTCAGCGTGTCAAGGTTGGCTGAGCTATCGCTGCTGGCGTCCTCCACCGCATCCACCGCCGTCAGCGCGCTGTCCGCGCGGCGGGCAGCGAACGCATACCGGCCGACGCCGTCAGGCGGCCCCACCAGCTCTGGCGTCGGGTGCACTGCCGGAAGTGAGGACGCCGAGGACGAGGAGGACGAGGAGGAGACGCTGCTGCAGCACACGGGACGACTGACGACCGAGCGCGGCCAGCCGGCGGCCCGCGGCCACCGCCGCCGCCGCCCGGGCTGACCGCTGGCGGCGGTGGGCTCATGTTAGTACGGCCCGTATGTTGGCGACGGCGGCGACAGGAAGTTGGGTGAGCGGCGCGCCGGGTGGCGAGCGTGGCACGCCATGCGGCGACGGCACGGTCAGGAACTGCGGCGAGGCGGGCCGCGGCGCGCAGGCCGCCGTCCGGCCGCGCGGCGCGCAGCGCGCCCGCCTCTACGCCGGGCACGAAGAGCAGCTCGGTCCTCCTCGGCCGGCTCGCCCAGTCCGTCGGGGCAGCAGCTCGTCCTCGAGACAGACGCTGGCCTGGCGCGAGAGCGGCGAGCGGGCGGCGGCCGCGCGGCGTGACGGCCGCCCTCCGAGCACGACGACCAGTCGTCGTCGGCCAGAAACACCGAGTCGGAGCCGATGCTGCGCGAGTCGAAGTCGGTGATGTCGGACGAGCTGACGGCCGAGCCGCAGCGCGGCCGCGGCAGGTCGAGGCGCGGCACGGTCAGCGGCGTCCCGGCGGCGCCTCGGCCTCGGCCGCCAGGCAGCGCAGGCTCGGCGACGGCGTCACGCTCGGCGTCGGCTGGATGACGTTGATGTCGACGCGCTGGCCACCAGCTCTCTGGGCACGCTGGGCCTTCTCGTCGAAGCTGTAGGCGTAGCGCGGCGGGGCCGCGCCGCCGCGGGTGGTGCACGCGCAGCTCAGTTGGTGTCCGGCGTCCGTGCTGGAGCCGCCAGAGGAGAGCGCGCGCGCGCCGCGTCAGCCGCTGCACCGAGCCGGGCGCTGAGCACGCACACTTGACCGCCAGCGAGTGTCGGCTGCCTCTGGCGGTGGCCAGCGACGTGGCGGCTGCTCCGCGCCGTGCCGGCCGGCGTCGACTCCAGGCTGAGGTGGCGCGCCGAACTGAGGCTTAGCCGTCGGCCACAGAGCCGGCCAGGAAGGCGGTGTCCCACGGCTCGAGCAGGCTGCCCTCGCCGTCTTCGACGCACGGGCACGGCGGGTACTTGCTGCGTCGCTTGCACTTGGACTTGTAGAGCAGCAGGAGGATGAGCAGCAGGAAGAAGCCGCCGAGTGAGGCAGCGATGTTGATGCCCGTCCAGGCGTTGTAGGTGTTGTAGTACTCGCGCCGCTCGAGCTCCGCCATGCCGAGCAGCGGCGGCGGCGGCCGCGCCTCGGCCGAGGACGAGGTGCGGGGCTGGGCTGCCGGGGCACAGAGGACACGGCATCAGCGACCGACTGAACGTCATCGACAGTTCGGTCAAGAGGCTTCGCTACAGGAGGGACGCGTGGCGCCCACTCCAGGAACGTCGTGCATTTCGTGAACATCGCGAATCGGCGTGAATGTCAGGGCCGGATAGTGACACGGCTTCCACGCTTGGGGATATATATATATATATATATATATATATATATATATATATATATGCATATAGATCTCTAGTGGCAGCGCTTCTTACATTCATAAACGCGACACAGACATAGTGTCAACACTGGCTGAATGTCAGAGAGCGAGCGTGGACCTGAGCCGATCAGACCAGACACGACCAGACTCCTCGCCGGGCCCGGACACTTGGCTATAGAAGCACGGTGCATTTCACGGAGGGATCGGCGCGAGCATGCTACCTCACGTGCAAAAATAGGAATGTCGACTCAAATACAAATACGTTTTCGACGGGCTCGGGCTCAACCATTACGAGCATCTGGGACGCGGCCTCGGTGACCAAACCAATCGAGATCCATCAAGACCCGGCTCAGCCCGAGTCCACGTGAGCTGACTCACGACTGCGGCCAAGTGCCCAATAACGACCCGCACTTAGGAAGATGGGGTGCAGACGTGATCTTCAGACCAATTTCACGACTCGACATGAACCATTTATATCCCTGAATCCCGATCATGTTAAAATCTGTCCACGAGGGCTGAGTGGATCAGGACGCGAACGTCGACGCCGGGACTTCACGGCGTGCGTGCTTGTAGATCATGATGTGGAACATGTTGACTCAGCCTTGATTCAGTGTCAACACGCTATAAACCAGACTCGAACCTGTTTCCAATGTACGGCAAATCGGGACATGAATAATAAAACAGGGGACCTGTGGAATCAGCAGAGCACACAGGTGCAAAGGCTATGACCAGACTCAGATTTCGGCACCAGTGAGGCTAACGGCAATGTCTGGTTACAAGCAAGGCTTTGCAAATATAAGAAAAGTTAATCGGATATATTAGGTCCAGAGACAGCCAGCAGACGACAGGGTGCTGGGCCTGTCTCTGACTTCTCTAAACCTGTCTCTGTCTCTGTCTCTGCCTCTGTCTCTGTCTCTGTCTCTGTCTCTGTATCTGTCTGTCTCTGTCTCTCTGTCTCTGTCTCTGTATCTCTCTCTCTCTCCCTCTCTCTCTCTCTCTCTCTCTCCCTCTCTCCTCTCTCTCTCTCTCTCTCTCTCTCTCCTCTCTCTCTCTCTCTCTCTCCTCTCTCTCTCTCTCTCTCCTCTCTCTCTCCTCTCTCTCTCTCTCTCTCTCTCTCTCTCTCTCTCTCTCTCTCATCTCCTCTCTCCTTCTTCGTTTGGCTGAATTACCCACTACTGCCGGGTCCCTATGCTTTTCCACAATGACGGGAGTCATGGAGGTCGGGGGGGGGGGGGGGGGATTTCGGTTAGACCACAGGCTAGAAAAGATGACGTGGATTAGCATTTCCTAAGCCTGAAATGTTTGACATTGGTGAAGTTCCTAGTGTAATCCCAACGGTATTGTTAGCACGTGGTGTATTAAGGAGATGCTCGTGTCAGGTTCGTTTATGGAGCACAGATCAACGGCGCAAATATTAGAAATACCACTGGCGTTGTAAGCCATAACCGCTTCTGTTTAGGCCGACTGAACAAACGTCGGCTCCGATTCTGGAACAAAGGAAGTCTGCAGCCAAAAAAGCTTCGCAAATGCGTAAGCAAATCATTTGCTTACCAATGTTTGCGACCCACGAAATGATGACGCCAACAGCTAAAATTCGCATCTGATTTTGCTCCGCCCCTAGTCAATTTCGACTACGACTTTCAGAGGATCGTGGTGAAGACGCATCGGGGCCGAGCCTTAATAGTGATGTTGCGTTGATTCTTACTCGTATTCAAGAAGGTGCCATTCAGTTCCGGGCTCAACTCTTTTCGAGTTGATTCCCGTGACAATGGTTTAGGATATAAAACGTTCTAACGGCAACATGAAAACCGGCTGAGACGCGCATTTGGAATATAACGGGTATGTATTTAGTGCTACATGCGCAGCACACAAGAGTGTACGTTCCGATTTAGCTGAAAGAGTTTTTGCGTCCCTCCCAAATTTGAGAGCAAGGTGGGCCACACCCCGGAAAAAAACGTTTGTCTGTAAATTCTAAAGAACTGTTTAGTCCTTTTATCCCGCTCAGTGCATTACGTAATTGGTGAAACCACACCCCTGACCGGGTATACCAGAGCTGTCAGGATATCTCCTATTGTTCACATAAATGACAATTACATATATCATCGATGGCTCCAGTCTACACAGCTGACTAACTCCAATTCACACAACTCTTGAAAGGATTCGATTTCACCTCGAGTCCACGAAAACTTGGTTAAAACAAGAGTCGGGTCAGCCTCCGTCCTAAGCCGAAACCAAGTCTGAATGACCTTAACCAATATCACATTGGACTGATAAATACTCTAGCCTTAGATTTTAGCTCTTTTGAGCTCACGTGGCCAGCCGTTGCTATTTTTCATTACATTTTCTATACCAACAACAATTTTTGAGGAGCAGATTTCGGCGCCGTGGTCTCTATTGCCATTGAATGTGAGACCGTCACGCATTACGCCATGACGTCACATGGCGAAATGACGGCCTGACAAGCGTGACACGCGTCACGCCACGTCACGGGGTGCTGCGAGCGGTCTCATCGTCCCGTCACGAGCCACACACGTTGTCACGCAGCGTCCGATCCCTCACAGGTCAGGCGATGGTGGGACGTGTTACGTGACGTCAGCCTTGGTAGACTGACTTCAGCTCCTGCACCCTGACGTCAGCCCCTGTGAAGTGACGTCAACCCCTGCGCCGTGACGTCAGCCCCGCACCGTGACGTCAGCCCTGCGCCGTGACGTCAGCCCTGCACCGTGACGTCAGCCCTGCACCATGACGTCAGCTCCCGCACCGTGACGTCAGCTCCTGCACCGTGACGCCAGCCCCTGTGAAGTGACGTCAACCCCTGCGTCGTGACGTCAGCCCTGCACCGTGACGTCAGCCCTGCACAGTGATGTCAGCCCTCCACAGTGATGTCAGCCGTGTGCCGTGACGTTAGCCCCTGCGCAGTGACGTCAGACCCTGCACCCTGACGTCAGCCCTGTACCGTGACGTCAGTCCACGTGAAGTGGCACCGTGTCGCTGACGTCACGACTGTCGGCCGGCATCACCGTGTCCGGCACACGGTCACACACGGCACGCGGTCGCCGCCGGAGCCCGACCGGACAGGTGCGGCTCCGCTGGGCTCCCGTGCGCACCCGTCCGCATCGCACGCCTGCAAGCGGCAGGTGCCGCCGTGTGGGTGACGCGCCCGTAAGGGACCGGGGCGGCGGTGTGCGTCACGGTTATGGATGCGGGATGAACAGACCTCCGTCACATTGATCAGGAGCTCGGATACGCCGCACAGCCGGACGAAGGCTGAAGAGGATCAGAAATCGATCGGCCTATTGACGGGGCGCTTCGTACCCGACCGCGTCTTTCAGCCGCAGCCCTGCTGAAGCCCGCTCGCTTGCGAGAGCATATTGCGGCCGTGCGTTTGATAAAGCTCTCCCGGGCGGTCTCGTATTGAGGGCACGTTCGCCAAAACGTCATTGGAGCTCTTGTGGAGAGCCTGGTTTCCCCACTGAGTTCATTACGCCAAAGAAGGGAACGAATAGGCCGAAATAGAGGAAATCGAAATTAAGATGGGCTCGTTTTATTTGGGGTCACTCATTTGTTTATCTCTTAGCAACACTGCCAAAGTGTCGGTGCCAAATAATTCAAAGAGAAATTCTAGAGAAACTCCACTGAGCGTTCCCCGGCCGGTGCGGAGCGTAGAACGCATCCCGAGAGTTGATCTAGCGCCACTGCCATTGGAGGGAATGTTATCCTGCGCTGGGCTGCTGCTCATAAAAACGTCACGCATTTTTGGAGCGTTTATTCCCCCGTTGCATACGCAAAGGTTACGCAAGACAAAACATCTTCGGACTTCATTGTGTCAAGCATGACATCCCAAACGGTTACCTCCGTCTGGTCCGCCATTGGGCCAAAAGTGCGAACAAAGACGGGAGAGTTGTTTGCCACGGACGAAACCCACGGTATCTAGCTTTAGATTTTTAAAATGTTCCAAAAACTCTGACGTGATTTGTGGCCGCATTTGACCGCAGTGTTACGCCGTCCAAAACGCGCTAATGAAATTATCACTAATGACTTAGGTGCATTTGCCCCGCCCCAGCATAACGCCCTTAGTCTTATACATATGTGTATTACCCATCTTCAGCAAAACGTGTCATTTTCACGCATTTTGCTAGGTCACCCAAGTTATCATTCCTGACACACTACGATTTCCTTCTCACGTCTCCAGCGTACGCTCCAAAGTGAAACGAATTTCCCCAGAAGTGCCAGTCCAGAATCAGCGTAATGTCGTTTGCATAATGTCCGGACCGCGCACGGCCTGCAGAAGGAGGGACGATGAAGTTAGGCCGGATAAGAGATGGGGTAAATTAAATGACCTAGCTGCCCTGGCTTTAGACCGGTGAGAGGGCCGAGAGCAGTGCCATACCGATCCCAGTCCGTCCGGGGTTCGACTCCGTTTGGTCTTGTGGCTATTGGTGGGCCTGATAAAGAGGCTGTCCCGGGGGAAGAGAGATCTTGGTATGAAATAACGCTGCAGCGAGCCAACTTCTCGAAGTGTTAACGGAGTCAGTCAACCCGCTAATCGTTTTACTTCGACAATCTCATTCCAAAAGTTTTCGCCAAATCATCATTTCGTATCAAGATGACATCCAAAATTTCATGATATTGCGATATACGAGAATCAAGCGACGCGTCGACGAATATATTGGCTGAATGAAACCCGAGTTGTGGTCTTCACCTATTCATTTTTTGAGTAATGCGGTAGACCATGACAGCTTACAAAATGGCTGTGAAATGCTTGTAAACTGCGAGATAACTCCATGAGCTTACGGAAACACACATTTGTGGCACACATAGCAGCCATTTGATAAAGCGACACGCCATGTCTCATCTGCATGTATATATTAATCTTATCCGTCAGTCCGTATCTGACTAAGTCCACGCGCATATGAACGTTTTCTCTCTTGGCGTAAACGGGCTTCGCTGGCGGTGGTCTTTTGCTCGGAAGGTGTCACACCAACGTAAAATTTAGCTCAACGGTCTCCAGAACCAGCTCCCAGGCTGAGGAAAAGTCCACGCCCTTTCTCGCGCAGGGGCTCATCGCTTGCAAATCGCAGGTAATAAAAGTCGCAAACTGCTAACTGTATCTCAGCGTCCCCAGCCAATGCAGCAAAAACGTGGGTTTTACGGAAGCAGCCCCTTCCCTCCACATTCACCCCTTTCTTCCTCTGCGACCTTGATCCATCGCTCGGGTTGAAGGTCAGCCGCACCAGGCCCATTTCCCCAGGGCCTCCTGCTCCCTGAATACGGCACGCAGGGTGCAGTGCTTGTCCCGCCGCCGAGCGCCCGCAGCATGCACGTGTGCACGCCAGAGCAGGCGCGGCATCGATCCGCCAGAAATGGAACTGCATACGTCACGTCCCTCCCCCTACCCCCGACTCCCTTCCCCTGGCCCCCCTAACCTCTGACCCGCCGAATCGGCTTGCCGCTCTCTGGCACGCGTGACCGGCAAGTGGCGGGGCGGCGGGACGAGCGGGGGAGAGTGGGAGGGGTAAGCAGTCAGTCGGCTCGCCCTAACGTGCTGACTGAGAGCGACGCAGGGACGACCGAAGCAGCCGCGAAGATGACAGTAAAATGTTATTGCTATTGCTTTTTAGCGGGTATGCCTGCATGTATGCATCTTAAAATGAATTTTAGTTACCTGACATTGCGTTAATGAAAAGTCGCAGTGGCGGGTTAAGCGCTTGAATAAACAACGCAACTCAGCTATGGTCGTGTGGAAAAAGGCACAACCGGACATAAAGACGACCGTGATCTCTCGCAAAGGAAAGAGAGCCCTCGTTCAGAAACTGGCAAGAATGCATATGACCTCTTTTACCTTCTATTATTGGACTCAACGCTGTCAGGATGGTGTTTACTGCCTGTCTAGATTTTAACGTTTCCAGAAAGAACGTAATCTACGAGCTGAAATGGCGGGGCTGAAGGGATAAAAAACAATGAGATATTGTAAAGTCTAATTGTTTTCGTCGTGAACAATGCGTGTTATTTAGTGAGAATGCTCTTTTCAGGACGGATTCTGATGCTACAACTGATAGGGATGGCCATCTGACCGCTTGCATTGAATGGCGGCGACGTTTGAAGTAAGTGGCGGGGGGGGGGGGGGGGGGCGGGGGGGGGGTGCGGTGTCGCAATTGCATACTGGATAAAACAGCTGGAGAAATCAGTTGACCTCATAACTGCAAACACCTAAAGAAACGTATTAATTGATGGGACCATTAAATAATCTGGTGGAAAAGGGTATGCATCGGATTATTAGGGCCCAGTCTGCCTTGATGACACCCAATTTTATGATTCTAATGTGTTTGAGGAACAAAAAAACAATAGCTCGGTACGTGCTAAATCTCGCCGGCTTCGGAACCCCATGGTCCCGATGATGGATACGTAACCATAAGAAATATGTGTGCGGCTTGTGTTGTCAAAAAAGGTCTTAAAAAATTATGCCCGTGCGGTCTGCCTTTGAACGGAAAATATCAATGTTCAGTGAGACTGGAGAGCATGCGATAGTGGTGCTTGCGAACGTCGTCGGTCATCAAAGATCGGGCCTGAAAGTCATATCTCAGTGACGGATTGCCGACGCATGATGAGCCAAGAGTCTCCGTCATCCTCCAGAGCACCAAACATCGTCAATGGGTTCACCACCAGCGATGCATAACGTCAGCGACGTCGCTGGTGTGACGTCATCGTCGTCAACGTTAAATAAAGAATGAATGACGTAAAGTGACGTGGTTGATATTGACGTTAGATACATATTCTTAGCAATGGACTGATTTTCACAAGCACTCATTCGTCGTTGTATCCTCTTTGATACTTAATTATGCATCCTCGCGACACCTCGATTGTCGAGGTAGGCTGCATGCGACAGCCACGAATGGGCCCAAGAGCCCCTGGTGGGGGCCTCCTTTCGAGCACCAAGCGCACACCCCGCAAGGGGTCACTGCACGGGCTTTTTCCTGGCGGTTGGATCCCAGAGGCATGTGCACTTGCCCCATCGCGTTGTGCATTCTCATTCATTCCATAGCCTTGTATTGATCATTACTGGTCAAAGGTCTCTAATCCAAATAACCAAACCACAAACGCGCACACAGACCACACACACACACACACACACACACACACACACACACACACACACACACACACACACACACACACACACACACACACACACACACACACACACACACACACACACACACACACACACACACACACACACACACACACACACACACACACACACACACACTCACCCACACACTCACACACACGCACACACACACACACACACGCACACACACACACACACACACACACGCACCCACGCACACACACCCACACCCACACCCACAGCCACACCCACACTCACACCCATACACACACACACACACAAACACACACACACGCACACACACACACACACACACACACACACACACACACACACACACACACACACACACACGCACACACACACACACACACACACGCACACACACACACACACACACACACACACACACACACACACACACACACACACACACACACACACACACACACACACACATGTGATACACCACAGGCTATTTACGAGTCTTTTGACAAGCGAGCCTTGAATGACGAATGACCTTGCATCCTTGCACGACCAATGGACCTGCCGCAGTCAACAGCAGCCTTTCACGCCGACTGCTGCGAGTTAATGTGCGCACAGCTAGTAGCAAACCATAAACGCATGACCTCGCCGGTATAGCTCGAGCGTGCCACCCACTGAGCTATAATGTCTGAAACAAAATAATCGAATGCAGCTGTTTTCACCAGAAAACATGAAGTTTCTTCCCGCAACTCACCTGTGCATCATCCAGGGTGACCGCCGGCTGCGGTAGCATTACCTATCTGACGTCATCAATGTGCTCACCTGGACTCACCTGACCTCGTCCAAGGTCACTGCAGCTCACGCGGACAAAAACACCGCCTGCTGCGTTGCTGCACGTCCCCGCCGGCGTTCACCTGACACCACCCGAGGTGTCAGCAGCTCACATCAGCAGAACCCACCTGGCATCACCTCAGGTGACCTCCTGTCACATCAGCAGAACCCGCCTGGCATCACCTCAGGTGACCTCCTGTCACATCAGCAGAGCCCACCTGGCATCACCTCAGGTGACCTCCTGTCACATCACCAGAACCCACCTGGCATCACCTCAGGTGACTTCCTGTCACATCGAACCCACCTGACATCACCTTTGGTGACCTTCTGTCACATCAGCAGAACCCGCCTGGCATCCCCTTAGGTGACCTCCTGTCACATCACCAGAACCCACCTGGCATCACCTCAGGTGACTTCCTGTCACATCAGCAGAACCCGCCTGGCATCACCTCAGGTGACCTCCTGTCACATCAGCAGAGCCCACCTGGCATCACCTCAGGTGACCTCCTGTCACATCACCAGAACCCACCTGGCATCACCTCAGGTGACTTCCTGTCACATCGAACCCACCTGACATCACCTTTGGTGACCTTCTGTCACATCAGCAGAACCCACCTGGCATCACCTCAGGTGACTTCCTGTCACATCAGCAGAACCCGCCTGGCATCACCTCAGGTGACCTCCTGTCACATCAGCAGAACCCGCCTGGCATCACCTTAGGTGACCTCCTGTCACATCAGCAGAACCCGCCTGGCATCACCTCAGGTGACTTCCTGTCACATCAGCAGAACCCGCCTGGCATCACCTTAGGTGACCTCCTGTCACATCAGCAGAACCCGCCTGGCATCACCTTAGGTGACCTCCTGTCACATCAGCAGAACCCGCCTGGCATCACCTTAGGTGACCTCCTGTCACATCAGCAGAACCCGCCTGGCATCACCTTAGGTGACCTCCTGTCACATCAGCAGAACCCGCCTGGCATCACCTTAGGTGACCTGTCACATCGACAGAACCCGCCCGACCTCATCCACAACGACTCAGTCTCGAGCGGCAGAACCCACCTGGTATCATCGTGGTGCGCGTGCAGGGCAGTGACGTACATGGACTGCTAGGCTCTAGTGTCGTCTGGGAGTCGGCCGTCGGCTGCGTCATACTGCAACGGCGCCGGTCGACTCGGTCAGTCAGGCGTGCTGTAACTAAGGTAGCGCGCCGTACACACACAACAGGTAAAACGCAGCCGGCCATTGGCCCAACGAGCCAACGGTGCAGCCGGCGTAATGGGCGTAGACTCGACGCGGGGCTTGATTAATGGTGGGGGCGTTTTGTGAGCCAGTGACCAGTGAAAAGGCTGTAGTCTAGTGGTCAGACCGCCAGGTATTGTGTCACAGGCAGCACGGATTCCACGTGGACCACGCCATGGAGCCGGCCATGCTATGCGCTGTCGATACAATGGCCAGCGACACGGACCACTGTTTCGTGACGTCATTAATCACGGCCGATGCGTCAAAGAACGTGACAGCGGACGGCACGCCCGGCCCGTCTCTGGTTTTGTGGTTGGTTCGAGTGACGGCTTGGCTGGGGTATCAATGTAGACTGTGATTGACGGTGTAACTGACTGATTGACGATATGGGTGACTACCTGACAGTGTAACTGACTGCCTAACAGTGCGACTGCCTGCTTTGCGACGCGACTGCCCGTCCAACAGTGTGACTGCCTGCCTGATAGTGTGACCGCCTGGTTTACGGCGTGACTGCCCGTCCAACAGTGTGACCGCCTGCCCGACAGTGTGACCGCCTGCTTTACGGCGTGACTGCCCGTCCAACAGTGTGACCGCCTGCCCGAAAGTATGACCGCCTGCTTCACGGCGTGGCTACCTGTCTGGCCGTGTGACTGCCTGCTTGACGGTGTAGCTGTCTGCCTGACAGTGTGACTGCCTGCCTGACGGTGTAGCTGTCTGCGTGACAGCGTGGCTGCCTGCTTGACGGTGTGACTGATTGTTTTATGGCCTGACTGCATACCTGGTGGTGTGACTGACTGATTTACGGTGATTAACTGCCTGTGTGACTGCCTGTCCGACTGTGTGAATGACTGCCTGACGGTGCGACTGTGAGAAGCATTGGCGTGCTGTTTGGGGCAAGAATCCCACCTGGGACTTCCACGGGCCTGTCGTTATTGAAAAAAAAATACAACGGCATGCTCACCGTGCTACTATTTGATGGTTTTTAGCAATCGGGCGGAGAAAACATGCAACGGCTCCAAAGAAATACTAAGTATTGAACTGCACATCGTCTCCGGCCGACACAAATTCGACCTTATATCGGGCGAGGGTAACTTGGCAGCTCGGTGGGCCAAATGTAGGCACTCTTCACGAACTGAACACTTGACACAGCCCTCAGAGCGCTCGTAACAGCTCTCTTAACTCCCTTTACAACACTGACAGTACCGGAGAACCACATGCTCCCTTCTCTCAACTTCAGGCCAACTCCGATGTACGCTCTTGAAACAGTCGTCAAGACAACGATTTAGCTCTCACGTGCGTGAGAACTGGGCCATTAATCCCCCCCCCCCCCCCCTCTTCACAGTGTCTCGCAGCTTTCCAATCGCCGCCGCTGGAGCTATGCGACGTGCCGATGTTACGTTTAAACGTGAGGTAGGTTTTTAAGGTGATTGTAAGCGGTGCTCATTGAAGATGAATGCATACATGTGGCCGTGTGTGCGTGTGGCTTGTATGGACGACTGCTTATGCACATGTTTTATATGCTTTTACCTGTGGCGCTGTCTTGCATACTGAGTGTCCCTTGAACCACGTCTTTCCTTTTGACATTGACAACGACAATCAGAATATTCTTTCATACCGTACAGTGTTTGCGTGTCCAAAGCAATCTAATGTCATGCAATGTCAATAACACTCGCGTCACTGATGTAATGTCGCAAATTACGGTCACCGACATCAATAACTGTCTTGGAATGTTTATACCCTTATTGCCTTAGGTTAGAGCAAAATAACTTCAAGACTGACTAATCTACAACCGACTGTCTGGCGGTGGCATCACGGCGTGTTACTCCTTTGATGGGAGTTTGGTGTCTGTTTTGACGAGACATCAGCGTGTTCGATCCTTTCAAAGCCGTGAACTCTGTTAGCATCCTTACATGCATTCTAACCAGACTGGAAGCGACAGACTATCATGAATGTAAGGTGTTGCAAGAGCGCTCCATTGGTGTTGCAGACCTAAAGAGCGAGCGTCCATTTGAAGCTCAAAAGCTAAATGAAAAACCTTTGAAGGTCTCGTAGAACTCCATGTTCGAAACTACCACGAGGCATGAAAGCAGCATGGCTGCAAAAAGTATTACATTTTGGAGACACTCAATTAAATGAGCTGGCCGATTCGACAACCATGTACGTCACATGTGACATGTTCATTGATGACCTCGGCTAAGAAATATCCGAAGGTTTGCGGCTTCTCGAGCAGTGCCATAATTTAGTTTATCTAATTTGGGTGCATCTGTGTTATTTCTATTCTTAGGTCAAGCTTTTAGATCGATGCATCAGTGCATTGTATTGCACCATTCTTATCGGTATGTGAGTGTCCTTGACACTGAGTTAATTTGAATGTCTTTGTGCTTTGCTTCGGAAGGAAAATATATGAGCCGCGCTGTGGGCGTTTATTTAATACATATATTTGGTTACACTAATCTGGCAGTGAAGGCCGGGGCCGGAACGGCGATGGGAGATGGGAGCTCCATAAATAACCGAATCCGTGCTTTCCACGAACGCAAAGCCCGCGGCCGAACCCCGCTAAATATGAACAAGCTACCGCACAAATCTGGGCCAGGGATCGATGACGCACCTCTGATCCGTCCGTCAATCTGCTCTGATCCGTGTAATCAGAGCGGGATGGTTCTGAGTGAAGGTGCGCTCAGACGTCACGCCAGCCCCAACCGGACGTGTCGTGTGGGCCCGTATAGAGCACGACCGGCTGCGACTGCCGCCTATTTCGGGAGCACAGCGTGCTGGAACACGACGCCAGTTGTAATCCGAGACGGGCCACCCCGGCCGAGAGATGAGGGTGATCAGACTCGGATTATTTCGTTAATGAGATGAGATGTTTAGCAGCTGCATGCTACGATATGCAACGAAACGGTATTGTATGCCGTTAATGCCCACCGATGTAAATTGCTTAATTAGATTTCTTACTGGTTGCATCATGTGTTTGAATGCATGAAGGGGGCTTAGATAATACTCTAACCGTACCATCGTAGTAATTATGCCTGAAAAGGATTGTGGTTTTGCATTGTTCGCTCGCCGTTTTACGTTGCTAGTAGGAAATCGATTATCTATATCAATATCTCATGAAGTCGAAACAGCACGGTACAACGTCACGTCCAAAGATTATGTCGTAATTCAATCAGTTACATTCAAACTTAAAGTGCACGCATGACTGTGTCTCCAAGTGGGTGCGGTGGCTGACTTAAACAGGGCTGCAAAATGTATGGCTGTTGTAATTCACATGCCGCACACAATTAACGGCACCCGCATTATGCAAGACGGGTGCCGTATTTAGTGAGCTGGGTTTGATACAGCTGCAGCAGACTGTCTGTGCCTCACATGCTGAGAGCTGAGCACATCCCAACGCTCTGGTCCATGTTTTAGAGTTGGGTGGCCTTATCGCATGGCCTTCTGCAGATTGGGCCTCCGCAGGCCCTTAGCTTAAGTGCAGTGACCACCTCTCTGTCCGAGTAAGGGGGTGGGGGTGCAGCGACCACCACTTCTCCCTCAGCGCTAGAGTGATTCCAGCGAGCGTCCACCTTCCCACGTGTCAGTGTGGGTGCAGTGCCTACTTCTTCCCCCCGAGCGTCTCCATTGCCTCCAGATGGGACGGCGGTGACCACTCCCCCACCCGACCCCCGTCGATTGGGGCCAGCCCTCGTGTGTCCCCGGCGTCCAAGCGCCGCCGACGACCACCCCGCCGCCAGCCGGGACCGCTCAGATGGATAGTGTCCGGTCAATGTCGTCCGTCAGGCCGCAGCCGCCCGAGCGCCGCGAGATAAACGACCGGGCCGGGCGGCACCAACACGGCTGGACAGCACCGACACGGCCGGACAGCACCGACACGGCCGGATAGCACCGACACGGCCGGACAGCACCGACACGGCCGGACAGCACCGACGCGGCTGGACAGCACCGACACGAACGGGCGGCACCGACACGGCCGGACAGCACCGACACGGCAGGACGGCACCGACACGGCCGGACAGCACCGACACGGCTGGACAGCACCGACACGAACGGGCGGCACCGACACGGCCGGACAGCACCGACACGGCTGGACAGCACCGACACGACGGGCGGCACCGACACGGCCGGACAGCACCGACACGGCCGGACAGCCCCGACACGGCTGGACAGCACCGACACGAACGAGCGGCACCGACACGGGCGGACAGCACCGACTTGGCCGGACAGCACCGCCCGGGCGGCAACGACACGGCCGGACAGCACCGGCAAGGCTGGACAGTACCGGTACGACCGGGCAGCCCCGCGATACGACCGGACAGCACCGACACGGGCTGGACAGCCACCGACACGGCTGGACAGCACCGACACGAACGGGGCGGCACGACACGGCTGGACAGCACCCGACTTGGCCGGACAGCACCCGCCCGGGCGGCAACGACACGGCCGGACAGCAACGGCAAGGCTGGACAGTACCGACACGCCAGGGCGGCAACGACGCGGCCGGACAGTACCGACACGGCTGGACAGTACCGACACGGCCGGGCAATACCGACATGGCCGGACAGCACCGACACGACTGGACAGTACCGACACGGCCGGACAGCACCGACACGGCCGGACGGCCCCGACACGGCCGGACAACACCGACACGGCCGGATAGCGCCGACCCGGCCGGACAGCACCGACCCGGCCGGCAGTCACCGGCATGGCCGGACAGTACCGACACGGCCGGACAGCACCGACACGGCCGAATAGCGCCGACCCGGCCAGACAGCATGGCCGGGCGGTACCGACACGGCCGGACGCCCGGTGGCCCCACTCAGCCCCGACAGCGACGAGGTCCCGTTGGCGGACCACCGGACGGACCACTCGGCACGGACCGGCGTGAGGGTCCGCGACGGCAGGACCAGACCTCGGTGCTGGGTCGTACCCAGCGACGCGCGGCTGGACATCTTCCCGCTCTCGGTCATAAATTGCTTCTTGGTTGACACTGGTGAGAGGTCTCGCTAGCGAATATTGGGTTGGCTAATAAATTCCGGTAAAAAGATGAACTGTCTTGCTCGCTTCAGTTGATTTGTGTGACCCGATCTGGAGGAGGGCGAAGAAGATAGGTGGCGCAGGGGACAGCGTATCAGTCATTTCGTGAATTTCGACCTGGAATCAACGCGCTCAGAAAGAAACAACCAGTTTCACTCCGCCATGTGGCGAATTAAGCCGCTGGCTGTTTCCATAGCGCTACTGGAACAACCAACGCGATGAGCTGTGCGACTGAAAATCTTAGCTGTCTAGTGGATTGACAAATGACCTTCTTGATCCCCGTTTTGGGGGCATCGCCTAGACAAAGGATGTCAAGCCAGCTGGCGCAGCCTCTCTACAGACCATCTCGTCAGGTCCTCACCACGACCGCATCTCGCCCGCCTGCTGACTCGGTCGACCCTGCTGACACTGTCGAGTTCAGAGGTCGCAGCCGACCGCGGCCCCGCCCCACCTCGGGCGGTAGTGTCCCCTCCCCTTCCCCGGCGGCGGACCGGAGCAGGACGGAGCGGACCGCTGCGGCGCCGTCGCCAGCCCCGCCGAGACGAATGGCCGCCTTCACAGCCTGCCGACCGCTGACTGATAGGTCTGCTCGACGGCGAGCCGCAGCGCGAGGCAGCGGCTTCTCGGGATTGCGCTCGGGCTGAGAGAGGCCTGGTGCGGGCACGGGCGCACTTGAGCGAGGAGGAAGAGGAGGGGAGGGGAGTGTGCTCACGTAGTGGCCACGAGCACGGCTTTGTGTGCTGAAGACGACGACATGGCAGGAAAATCTTGACTACACCGCCTCTTGCGAGTTCCGACCGGGCATACAGGGGAGAGGTTTTCCTCAGACGATGTTTCCGAACTGTTGGGAGGTGGGGACGTCCTCCGGCTGCCAGATGTCTAGGCTGGAGGGACCCAACTGTGTGTAAGCCACGTAGCATGGAGTCGGCTCTCAGGTCGCATATAACTCTTGTAAAGGATGTACCCATGTCATTCCCCATTACAAGCGCACTTCTTTCTGAATTTCAAACCTACACACGACTTGCATACTGCCTTCCATGTCCCACCTGCCTCACGCGCATTTCGATCCCACGATCTTCACTTACGTAACAATTTTAGGTGCTGGGGTCATGACTGGCCAGTGGGTAGCACCGCCCGCATGACGCCGGAACATTGCGGTACAGCCTACATTGGACAGCGGCGCGCTCACGCCCTCACTTGCCACAGGTCGTCGGCAGCTCACTGTCGCTGTGCTTGGTGTTGGTGGCTGAGATACCCCAGACGTGTGATCTTTTCAAGTTGTTTCACTTCTATAGTGCCGATACATAAAAGCGGACAGGTCCAACTCAATGATACGGGCTTGAGCTAAAACAGGATTGATTTCAAGGTGGCATTTCACGGTATACTGGTAGCTGATAGGTGCTCATCGCCAAAGAGACGTTCCTTATCCGTGTTATGGTGAACACGTTGATTAATTTGGTCTTAAATCCAGTAAAACTCTTGAGTGCAGCACATGTCGCCTGCGGATAAAACAAAGGATCGAAATAACAACTACCTTCAACTACAATATAAATATAAATAACAACTACCTTCAACAACTAACAACTACCTTCAATAATAAGAAATAACAACTACCTTCAGGCGACGTGCGACAGATCATCGACATTAGCGAACAGGCCAGTTCATTAGCCAGTTTAGTCGACTGCCATACTACGTGAGGGACTTCGCGTCAGTATGGAACAAAGCAATCACATCAGATAAAGGGCAACCAGCTATTTCCCCAAGGTAATATATTTAAGCAATCAGTTTCAGCCGGACCGAGTGGTTCTAACCGACATGAAGACTCCTTGTTATGGGCCTGCGTGATGTAAGTGCGGCGGCTATAACCGCGACACCATACATGTCCGTAACTGAGTTCTTGGTGTGATGCCCTTTTGCAGTGATTAGTATAAAAGTGTGTCCATAAAATGGAGAACATTTGCATGCCTCAAGTCAAACAGAGGTGAAAACGGGTCATGGAATGTGGGGTAGATTAGAGCGTTAAGGAATGTGCTTGCTGGGACCACCTCGGATCAGATGGTGAACCGAATCTGCCATGAAGCGCAGCACGTGCTTCCATTTTGCATGGCGTTTGGCAGGCGGTTATTAGCGGCCTCGTGGCTGAGCCATCGTTCCCCGGTGCTGGTCCTGGCGCGTGTCACCTCCAGTTGGCCAGTCTGTCGTGGGGCGTGTTGTTCCGGACGGCCGGGCATAATGCCCGCAAATGGGCGGCTATTCTTAGACCCAGGTCAAGGGCATCATACAGTTTACGGTACTTTACCGAACACAGGACGCCATTGGTAAAAGAGTCAGACACGCCGAATGATATCGTAATGTAAGTTTTTAAAGTGCATGCGACATGTTGGCAATACCTTTGCCAAAGGCACACTCGTAAAGGCACACGACTCGCTAAATAAAAACACCCTGCCATGGCTGTTGGCACCATAAAGGAATACGTGATGAGATTTCCGTGTGCTCGGTTCAATGGTGTACCCTCTAAAAGACAGTAACGACCGCCCTGTTTTACGACGCCCATTGCAGCGTCTGGGAATCTGGGAACAGAGCAGTCATGGAGGACAGAAGGCACTCAGGCACTGCACCGGACGGCTGAAGGCTCCTGGCCAATGCAGATTACTCGCCCAACCAATACCAAGCGGACTTGGCCTCAGACCAGTCATGCGTGACAGCGCAGAGCCTCCCGTCCGTCTGAGCACCTCCGTATTGCGTCCGTGTGCGTCCCATGTACAAAGCGGGACGTCATGGCAGACAGTGCTGACTGCGATGCCAGATGGCATCTTGGGAACTGAAAATAGGCAGGCTTTCGGCAGTCATCCAGCTTATCCCCGGGCTGCACGCGGCCTCAGTTCATCCAGATAACGCAAGGTGCGTGAGGTAAGCCGTGATAGGATGACCCCCTGATCTGATGACCTCCTGATCCCCCTCTCGTAAGCACACACAGCGCGGGAGGTGAACTGCCACGCCCACCTACATCCGGCTAACGTTCCCCCGTGAGGATCTCAGCACTTGCAGGGTTTCCAATATTATTTCGATGTCCAGTCTTTAAAATGGCACCATTTAGATGCTGCTGTCCTCTCGTAAAATGCTCCCCGGCGAAAGGCCCAGGTACGGGGCGTTTGGAAATAATTATGCCGCCTATCTGCCAACAGAAGATCCAGCAGATCATCTGAGCTAATGCTCGTGCGCGACCACGCTGTGTGAGTTGAGTGAAAACTGGCATGGTGATAGAACTGAAAACAGACAATTTTTTTCAAATCTGGCGCTGGCTCATAACCCATTTTGCATATGATGATCACATGGTGAGAACCAGCGCCCACACGGAATTAAGCCAAATGAATGCCAGCTTCAATCGATGTAAAAATCTCGGATGTTTTAAGGGGTTCCAGGTCCACGTCATCCGAGCCTGGAACATGTTCACGCCTAACGTCCTGGGTACTGAGCACGCGTGATTATACCTGAAGGCAGGCGGTAACCGGAAAAACTTCGTGATGTGTTTTTTTGTCCATGCGCACATATAATATTGGCTGTGCAGCTCTGAGACTGGCACAAAAGAACTAAGTGAGTTTTTGCGCCCCAGAATCATCCTGTGGTTTTAATATAGCAGCAAGGTTCAAGGTCAAGTTATCTGCATCAGGTCGGGTCACGTGCTCGTGCATGATTCTTCTGCCCAAGTCTGCCCACCGAGTTGATTCGGTTTGACGCTTATAAGTTCACCTCATATAACCTCTGAAGGTGATCTGGTGTGACGTGTGGTGTGAACGACCCCGACTGGTAGACAGAAAGGCAATCGAGAAATTACACCGATGCAATCCAATACAGGAAAGGAACCGGCAAACTCTTGCAATTAGGCGTAAAAATTAACTTGCTTGTCTTCGAGCTTGACAAAACCAGAGCTCAGTAAACACACCTAACCTTGATATTTGTTTCCAGAATGTTTCAAAATGCGTACCCTTTCAGATACAACAAATGAGGTGGTCCTACCTGGCACGGTCGCGCAGCCATCCCCCAAACTTGGAAAGAACTTACACTCACCATAACCCTAGCCCATGTAACCGCGTGTGCAAAAAGCAGTCAACAAAGCCAGTTCTGTGAAGAACTATTTGCGGCGGTGTCCTGTCTCTCTCATGGACGGGTCTCGGCATGGGAATCAACGAAAACGCCATTTGTACATCAGCTGACATATTGCATTTTGTCTGAATAGTCCCATTTGTATGCTTCAAGTATGGGTGCGACCATAAGCCAGAGGCGGCGGGCAGCCGATCATTGAGCAGCCCAAGGAATGCGCCGCGTGCGTCGTGGCGGGGCTGGCTTGACGCTGACGCCCAGCTGAGATTGCTTCATGTGCCAGAGCCTAAGCCCCAATCTTATGCCGGATTGAAATGTTTGAATACCGCATCCGTGTGAAAATAATGCACCGCATGTTCTGATGCGACATATGTCACACACCATTAATTCCTAGAAATTAATTGAGCAAACGTTTTAACACAGGCGCATCAAGCAATTTAAATAGCATGGAGAGCATCGGTGTTCTATGCATTGCGATGAGCAATAAATCCAATGGAAAATTTAGCAGCATTTCACCATCCGCAACCGCTCGGAGTGAGTAGGCAAAGGCATCTTTTCCCCAGAGTGTCTCAGAAGCTAACCATCGGATCGCAATAATCGATGGTCCTGGTTTCCCGGTCTACTGGTCCCACCCAGAAACCGTTTAAGAGATACCTATCACGTAACTGGGGACGACAAAATCCCCTAAAATGTTTCACAAGGCATACAACTTCCGAACGATCCAACCATGCCTTACTTTTGATCGCGCAGGATTTGAACCCTCGCCAAACAAAACAACTTCATCTTGGGCTTAAGTATCATACCACAACGTTAACAAAAAGCATGTATTTCTTAAGTTTGTTCAGTACATTAGCTAGGAACATTATTCACATAGATGAGACAATGGTATTAGCCTTATTGGTCAGAAAAAACCAGGAGAATGGAATTTAGTTGGGTTGATATTTCAGCAACATGCCTTTATCGAAACAATAGCAGACACTTCTGCTATGGTTTCGATACAGACATGATGCCGAAATATGAACCCAGCTACTTTTCCATCCTCCTGATTTTCTCCAAGGAATAAAGCTAATACTACTGTAATATCTATGAAATGTATACATATATATATATATATATATATATATATATATATATATAATGAAAATCATGTATTAAGTCAAGTTAAGTTCAGGTCATATCAGGTAATGGTCAAGTCACCTGATTAGTTGTGATCTTTCTGTGCCCTGGTTCACATGCCAGGTGCCGGTTATTGGCTGGGAAATGATAAGTCATGCTTGCAATGATAAGCACAATACCAGCTTATTTACCACAAGGGAGTATAACAAATCACTTTTGCTCTACCCTTATAAGCTGACCTCGAATGACCTTCGCTGGCGACCTGGTGTGGTCTGCACAGTGTGGCAGATCCCAACTGGTAAACAGACCGGTCGATGTATTGCATCAAAACATTTAAAGACAGCAAAGGAAACTGGAAATTGCTCTCGTAGCAGCACGAACCACCTTGCCAGCCGTTATTGGTGACGTCATAGCAAGAATTCCCAATTCAGCAGATAAATGTATTTTTCTCCAGAACGACTTCAATTGGTTACCTGTGAGGCACAGAACATTTGGTGATTCAGCCTGGTATGGTTCTGAATCTGCCCTCAAACTTATGAAGGGGGTGCTTTTAGCTATCTATAGAAGACTGTGGGCGAAAAGACAACATTGGTGTCAGGATATAATAGTTTCAGATGGCAGGGGCCAATGGCGATAAAATTACAGGATGTAAGTTAGGCAAAAATAGCCTAAGACGTAATACATATATTTCTGTTACACCATGTCATGACACCTTGCATGCATCAGCCTATATCAACCAAACTTAAACTGATCCCTATAACCTTAAACAACCCACCTTTTAATCAAACTAACATAATCTTACAACGAGCGCTTGCCCCAGAAAACGAAGCTGCGACAACATGCGACCAGATTATACCGGTCTATACCGGTGTGACACTCTTCCACAACACGCATGACAAATGTTACAGAACATTATCGAGGGGCATGTGTTACCTGGAAGCTGAAGCTTTATCACTCAAGATGATGTCAAGAATTCGCGGCCGCGATGTCCACGCAGTGCAAAACAAAGATAGCTAACTTCCGCTGCGGTTGTATCGAAGAGCTAGGACATACCGAGGCTTTTTGTACATGTCTGCCTGCATATCTATATGCCCGGCTATATATATATATATATATATATATATATATATATATATATATATATATAGCAGGGCACATCTATACATCATAATCAGACATATTTACATATACTACTGTCCATTACGGTCTACCCCCCCACACACACTAATATATATTATATATATATATATATATTATATATATATATTATATATATATATATTAGGCAAGTGAGGTCTTGCATGTCAATAATCAAGATGACATGGTTATACAAGTAATAATGATAATATGCATACTAATCGTGGTGGAGCCGTTCACGTTCAGCCAGACACTTCAAGAGCCAGCAATCTTACCAACACCTGCGGAACATAATCGTGCAACTTGTTGCTGAGTTCCCATGAATTTGGACACCCAAATTTCATAGCATCGGATAAGTTCCTTCCAATTTTCCGACAGTGATGCAGAATCTCCTGACGAGCACGTCAAATCAGATCACGGCTTTTCTGGACAGTCTGGCCCTGTCTGTCAGGTCAAACCCGCAATGACACCTACCATCCGCACAAGCCCGACTCTACCGTGCTTCGCCGGGACCGCTGAATACTGATCAGCGCGGGCGGACATGAAACGGCGTACCGTCAGCCCATACGGCGAGACACCGGTGGTAAAGGTCTCGCCGCTGGGTGGAAATGTGGAAATGCGAAGTGGAAATCAACGAAGTGGAAATCCACAGGTAAATTCGGCCGTGCTGATTTATAATGCAGTTGCTTGCATCCGAGCCAATGCGGGCAGGAGGCCAGAGCTGCGCTCATGGCAGCGGTGCAGTCGGAGCAGCGCTATTTCGACTGAGGTCAAGCACACGCTCCCGCAGCCATGAGTCGCCAGTCAGTGAGATGCACGAAATTCCTGAGCTATGCCCAACACTCAACACGCGGAAAGGCACCGAGATTCAGTTATCAAAGTAATTAAGGCCGTCGCTGTCAGGTGACTGAACGTTTGAACTTCGTAATCTAATCTGGAGCCAAGCAAGCCCGTGCTTAATAGATTCTAGTTAGCCCCTCAGGAGGCTCGCATCCCGGCACTAAAAGTTTTTAAGTGTTGAATCCAGAGTTTGGATTAACAGGACCTTGAATTAATAGCAGTTAGGGCTTGTCGTTAGCTCGCAATGCTGCTTGCAAATGTATAATAATAGCTCATGCCTTAAAATATGTCATGTCGTACGATGTGATAGGACACAGTGATAAGGACAGGTCGCATGATAATCTCAACGCCTAATCACTACATCGGTGCGTCATTTTGGCTTTGTGGTTGGAATGGTTCACATCGTAGCTCCTTTTTCGTGCGCGGCTGCGAACTGAACAGCCCCGGTGACTAACGAGCACCAGCTGCCAGCCGATCTATCCAACAAAGGACCAGCATCAGCCCGATTTGGCCGCCGACATCGCATACGCCTCCCCATTATTCATCGTTCGTGACCTCTGATTGGTGGAAAATCGACGGCAATAAACAGACAGCTGGCGGCCAAGCGCACACGTGACCTTCTGGCCGCAGCCGTGTGGCCCACACGTGACCGGGCAGACCAGCCGGCCGACCACCAATGATTTCCAATGGCGGCCGTCTCTCGGCAGCGGAATAGGAAGGGCTTTGTCGGCGCCGCGGGGATGGACCGCACTCTCAGCAGCGCCGTCTCGCATCTCCTCGGCGATCTCGGGACGTCGACAGCCACTCGGCGAGGCCCGCTCGGAAGGAGCGCAGCGCTTGAAAGGCCGGGACTTTGAAAGGCCTTTGACCTGGTACCGGTATGGAGCTGGTGCGGATCGCATCAAGGGGGCAAAGTTAGGCTAAACTGGCTGTGGTTTATGGCTCAGGCGTGCATTGCTTAGAAGTCGCTATAAGTGCTGCCACTCTCCACAAAGAAAGCAGTGCAAGCGGGTGGCACAGGATTTAGAAGCATCATGGCTCTTATGGATGTACCATCCATCTTCAACATGTAACAGTACCAAATATATGTGAAGTTAAGTAAGCGGCCTGCGCTCGTATCATAGGGAGAGGGTAAAAAAGGAGTCAATTTGTTTCGCTTTGCAGCTGGTTCAGGACGGCAGACCATTCCCGACAATCGCGCAGTCCCGAGTGAATTGCGGGGCGAAGTACATTGGCTCTCTTTTGGCTCCTTTCTGCGATATGAGCAAAGACTTCTTTGTTTACTTCACATTTAGTTCAACTGCCCTCAAAACACGATATCAAACTGCTCATACTGAATGTCAAAACTTTACTCCATTACGACCAGCATGACATTATGACCATAATTACGTGATGGCCTTTCATGGTAGCACGGATTAGGAAAAATGCTTTCTGCGGGAAACAGCGGGATTCTTAGAATGGATAGAGCTGCAGAGTACTGTACTGTGAAACAACATTGTCTTTTATTATCGGCCTTGGTTACGAAAAGACTTAGACTACAGCTACAAGCAGTAGTAATTTCCGATATTCCCTGAACAGCACTGCATTAAACAATAATAAACTACATTGCATGAACATCTAACACGTTTACAGATAAGTGACAGCCAAGCAACAGCTGTACCTGGTGAATACATGAATGGTGCAAAATGCCACTTTGCAACGAATAAGACCTTGGACCAGGCACGTATCGCGGGGATGATATTTAGCTTAAGGGACGCTTCAACTGGCACCACCACCTTGATCCGCGTTGCCAGAGCTATCATCAGGGCGGAGGAAGGAGCCGTCAAAATTTATCAGAACCCCGCCAAATTTAGACCGATTCCCCGTGAAATCGCTTAGCATTTAAATTAGACCCCTCAGTTTAGGGGGTTTACCCCCGTCTTCCTTCTGGTGACTTCTTGCTTGGACCCACACACATGTGCTAGCATAGACGTTTCGCTTAATTTCGACCCCAGTAATTTCCGTTCAGGGCATCCCAAAAGGACAGCGGCGCTCCGTATTCTCTCCCATGGCAGCGTGGCACGTGGGACGGAGACGATTCGCGCCCGGGCGACAGTAGCCAGTGACACCGTCTATTCCGCCAGCGCGACAGTGGCCAGTATTTCCTAGCCGTCCAGGGAGACTGCTCTGAATGTCGTGCAAGGCGCGCCGATGGCT
>NW_023596136.1:26963063-26979920 GCF_011947565.3 Pollicipes pollicipes | reverse complement strand
AGCCATCGGCGCGCCTTGCACGACATTCAGAGCAGTCTCCCCTGGACGGCTAGGAAATACTGGCCACTGTCGCGCTGGCGCTGAATATAGACGGTGTCACTGGCTACTGTCGCCCGGGCGCGAATCGTCTCCGTCCCACGTGCCACGCTGCCATGGGAGAGAATACGGAGCGCCGCTGTCCGCTTTGGGATGCCCTGAACGGAAATTACTGGGGTCGAAATTAAGCGAAACGTCTATGCTAGCACATGTGTGATGGGTCCAAGGCAAGGAAGTCACCAGAAGGAGAAGACACGGGGGTAAGACCCCCTAAACTGAGGGGTCTAATTTAAATGCTAAGCGATTTTACGGGGAATCGGTCTAAATTTGGCGGGGTTCTGATAAATTTTGACGGCTCCCTCCTCCGCCCTGATGATAGCTCTGGCAACGCGGATCAAGGTGGTGGTGCCAGTTGAAGCGTCCCTTAAGCTAAATATCATCCCCGCGATACGTGCCTGGTCCAAGGTCCTATTCGTTGCAAAGTGGCGTTTTGCACCATTCATGTATTCACCAGGTACAGCTGTTGCTTGGCTGTCACTTTTCTGTAAACGTGTTAGATGTTCATGCAATGTAGTTCATTATTGTTTAATGCAGTGCTGTTCAGGGAATATCGGAAATTACTACTGCTTGTAGCTGTAGTCTAAGTCTTTTCGTAACCAAGGCCGATAATAAAAGACAATGTTGTTTCACAGTACAGTACTCTGCAGCTCTATCCATTCTAAGAATCCCGCTGTTTCCCGCACAAAGCATTTTTCCGTAATCCGTGCTACCATGAAAGGCCATCACGTAATTATGGTAATAATGTCATGCTGGTCGTAATGGAGTAAAGTTTTGACATTCAGTATGAGCAGTTCCGATATCGTGTTTTGAGGGCAGTTGAACTAAATGTGAAGTAAACAAAGACGTCTTTGCTCATATTGCAGAAAGGAGCCAAAAGAGAGCCAATGTACTTCGCCCCGCAATTTACCCGGGACTGCGCGATTGTCGGGAATGGTCTGCCGTCCTGAACCAGCTGCAAAGCGAAACAAATTGACTCTTTTTTTACCCTCTCCCTATGATACGAGCGCAGGCCGCTTACTTAACTTCACATATATTTGGTACTGTTACATGTTGAAGATGGATGGTACATCCATAAGAGCCATGATGCTTCTAAATCCTGTGCCACCCGCTTGCACTGCTTTCTTTGTGGAGAGTGGCAGCACTTATAGCGACTTCTAAACAATGCACACCTGCGCCATAAACCACAGTCAGTTTAGCCTAACTTTGCCCCTTTGATGCGATCCGCACCAGCTCCATACCGGTACCAGGTCAAAGGCCTTTCAAAGTCCCGGCCTTTCAAGCGCTGCGCTCCTTCCGAGCGGGCCTCGCCGAGTGGCTGTCGACGTCCCGAGATCGTCGAGGAGATGCGAGACGGCGCTGCTGAGAGTGCGGTCCATCCCCGCGGCGCCGACAAAGCCCTTCCTATTCCGCTGCCGAGAGACGGCCGCCATTGGAAATCATTGGTGGTCGGCCGGCTGGTCTGCCCGGTCACGTGTGGGCCACACGGCTGCGGCCAGAAGGTCACGTGTGCGCTTGGCCGCCAGCTGTCTGTTTATTGCCGTCGATTTTCCACCAATCAGAGGTCACGAACGATGAATAATGGGGAGGCGTGTGCGATGTCGGCGGCCAAATCGGGCTGATGCTGGTCCTTTGTTGGATAGATCGGCTGGCAGCTGGTGCTCGTTAGTCACCGGGGCTGTTCAGTTCGCAGCCGCGCACGAAAAAGGAGCTACGATGTGAACCATACCAACCACAAAGCCAAAATGACGCACCGATGTAGTGATTAGGCGTTGAGATTATCATGCGACCTGTCCTTATCACTGTGTCCTATCACATCGCACGACATGACATATTTTAAGGCATGAGCTATTATTATACATTTGCAAGCAGCATTGCGAGCTAACGACAAGCCCTAACTGCTATTAATTCAAGGTCCTGTTAATCCAAACTCTGGATTCAACACTTAAAAACTTTTAGTGCCGGGATGCGAGCCTCCTGAGGGGCTAACTAGAATCTATTAAGCACGGGCTTGCCTGGCTCCAGATTAGATTACGAAGTTCAAACGTTCAGTCACCTGACAGCGACGGCCTCAATTACTTTGATAACTGAATCTCGGTGCCTTTCCGCGTGTTGAGTGTTGGGCATAGCTCAGGAATTTCGTGCATCTCACTGACTGGCGACTCATGGCTGCGGGAGCGTGTGCTTGACCTCAGTCGAAATAGCGCTGCTCCGACTGCACCGCTGCCATGAGCGCAGCTCTGGCCTCCTGCCCGCATTGGCTCGGATGCAAGCAACTGCATTATAAATCAGCACGGCCGAATTTACCTGTGGATTTCCACTTCGTTGATTTCCACTTCGCATTTCCACATTTCCACCCAGCGGCGAGACCTTTACCACCGGTGTCTCGCCGTATAGGCTGACGGTACGCCGTTTCATGTCCGCCCGCGCTGATCAGTATTCAGCGGTCCCGGCGAAGCACGGTGGAGTTGGGCTTGTGCGGATGGTAGGTGTCATTGCGGGTTTGACCTGACAGACAGGGCCAGACTGTCCAGAAAAGCCGTGACCTGATTTTACGTGCTCGTCAGGAGATTCTGCATCACTGCCGGAAAATTGGAAGGAACTTATCCGATGCTATGAAATTTGGGTGTCGCAAATACATGGGAACTCAGCAACAAGTTGCACGATTATGTTCCGCAGGTGTTTGTAGGATTGCTGGGTCTTGAAGTGTCTGGCTGAACATGAACGGCTCTACCACGATTAGTATGCATATTATCATTATTACTTGTAGAACCATGTCATCTTGATTATTGACATGCAAGACCTCACTTGCCTAATATATATATATATATATATATATATATATATATATATATATATATATATATATATATAGTGTGTGTGGGGGGGGTAGACCGTAATGGACAGTAGTATATGTAAATATATGTCTGATTATGATGTATAGATGTGCCCTGCTATATATATATATATATATATATATATATATATATATATATATATATATATATATATAGCCGGGCATATAGATATGCAGGCAGACATGTACAAAAAGCCTCGGTATGTCCTAGCTCTTCGATACAACCGCAGCGGAAGTTAGCTATCTTTGTTTTGCACTGCGTGGACATCGCGGCCGCGAATTCTTGACATCATCTTGGGTAATAAAGCTTCAGCTTCCAGGTAACACATGCCCCTCGATAATGTTCTGTAACATTTGTCATGCGTGTTCTAGAAGAGTGTCACACCGGTATAGACCGGTATAATCTGGTCGCATGTTGTCGCAGCTTCGTTTTCTAGGGCAAGCGCTCGTTGTAAGATTATGTTAGTTTGATTAATAGGTGGGTTGTTTAAGGTTATAGGGATCAGTTTAAGTTTGGTTGATAAGGCTGATGCATGCAAGGTGTCATGACATGGTGTAACAGAAATATATGTATTACGTCTTAGGCTATTTTTGCCTAACTTACATCCTGTAATTTTATCGCCATTGGCCCCTGCCATCTGAAACTATTATATCCTGACACCAATGTTGTCTTTTCGCCCACAGTCTTCTATAGATAGCTAAAAGCACCCCCTTCATAAGTTTGAGGGCAGATTCAGAACCATACCAGGCTGAATCACCAAATGTTCTGTGCCTCACAGGTAACCAATTGAAGTCGTTCTGGAGAAAATACATTTATCTGCTGAATTGGGAATTCTTGCTATGACGTCACCAATAACGGCTGGCAAGGTGGTTCGTGCTGCTACGAGAGCAATTTCCAGTTTCCTTTGCTGTCTTTAAATGTTTTGATGCAATACATCGACCGGTCTGTTTACCAGTTGGGATCTGCCACACTGTGCAGACCACACCAGGTCGCCAGCGAAGGTCATTCGAGGTCAGCTTATAAGGGTAGAGCAAAAGTGATTTGTTATACTCCCTTGTGGTAAATAAGCTGGTATTATGCTTATCATTGCAAGCATGACTTATCATTTCCCAGCCAATAACCGGCACCTGGCGTGTGAGCCAGGGCACAGAAAGATCACAACTAATCAGGTGACTTGACCATTACCTGATATGACCTGAGCTTGACTTGACTTAATACATGATTTTCATAGATATTATATACTTCATACATACATATGTATATATATATATAATATATATATATATATTATATATATATATATATATGTATATATATATATATATATATATAATATATATGTATACATTTCATAGATATTACAGTAGTATTAGCTTTATTCCTTGGAGAAAATCAGGAGGATGGAAAAGTAGCTGGGTTCATATTTCGGCATCATGTCTGTATCGAAACCATAGCAGAAGTGTCTGCTATTGTTTCGATAAAGGCATGTTGCTGAAATATCAACCCAACTAAATTCCATTCTCCTGGTTTTTTCTGACCAATAAGGCTAATACCATTGTCTCATCTATGTGAATAATGTTCCTAGCTAATGTACTGAACAAACTTAAGTAATACATGCTTTTTGTTAACGTTGTGGTATGATACTTAAGCCCAAGATGAAGTTGTTTCGTTGGCGAGGGTTCAAATCCTGCGCGATCAAAAGTAAGGCATGGTTGGATCGTTCGGAAGTTGTATGCCTTGTGAAACATTTTATGGGATTTTGTCGTCCCCAGTTACGTGATAGGTATCTCTTAAACGGTTTCTGGGTGGGACCAGTAGACCGGGAACCAGGGCCATCGATTATTGCGATCCGATGGTTAGCTTCTGAGACACTCCTGGGGAAAAGATGCCCTTGCCTACTCACTCCGAGCGGTTGCGGGTGGTGAAATCCTGCTAAATTTTCCATCGGATTTATTGCTCATCGCAATGCATAGAACACCGATGCTCTCCATGCTATTTAAATTGCTTGATGCGCCTGTATTAGAACGTTTGCTCAATTAATTTCTAGGAATTATTTGTATGTGCCATAAGTCGCATCAGAACATGCGGTGCATTATTTTCACTCGGATGCGGTATTCAAACATTTCAATCCGGCATAAGATTGGGGCTTAGGCTCTGGCACATGAGGCAATCTCAGCTGGGCGTCAGCGTCGAGCCAGCCCCGCCACGACGCACCCGGCGAATTCCTTGGGCCGCTCAATGATCGGCTGCCCGCCGCCTCTGGCTTATGGTCGCACCCATACTTGAAGCATACAAATGGGACTATTCAGACAAAATGCAGTATGTCAGCTGATGTACAAATGGCGTTTTCTTTGATTCCCATGCGAGACCCATCCATGAGAGAGACAGGACATCGCCGCAAATAGTTCTTCACAGAACTGGCTTTGTTGACTGTTTTTTGCACACGCGGTTACATGGGCTAGGGTTATGGTGAGTGTAAGTTCTTTCCAAGTTTGGGGGATGGCTGCGCGACCGTGCCAGGTAGGACCACCTCATTTGTTGTATCTGAAAGGGTATGCATTTTGAAACATTCTGCAAACAAATATCAAGGTTAGGTGTGTTTACTGAGCTCTGGTTTTGTCAAGCTCGAAGACAAGCAAGTTCATTTTTACGCCTAGTTGCAAGAGTTTGCAGGTTCCTTTCCTATATTGGATTGCATCGGTGTAATTTCTCGATTGCCTTTCTGTCTACCAGTCGGGGTCGTTCACACTACACGTCACACCAGATCACCTTCAGAGGTTATATGAGGTGAGCTTATAAGCGTCAAACCAAATCAACTCGGTGGGCAGACTTGGGCAGAAGAATCATGCACGAGCACATGACCCGACCTGATGCAAATAACTTGACCTTGACCCTTGCCGCTATATTAAAACCATAGGATGATTCTGAGGCGCAAAAACTCACTTAGTTCTTTTGTGCCAGTCTCAAAGCTGCACAGCCAATATTATATGTGCGCATGGACAAAAAAACACATCACGAAGTTTTTCCGGTTACCGCCTGCCTTCAGGTATAATCACGCGTGCTCAGTACCCAAGACATTAGGCGTGAACATGTTCCAGGCTCGGATGACGTGGACCTAGAACCCCTTAAAACATCCGAGATTTTTACATCGATTGAAGCTGGCATTCATTTGGCTTAATTCCGTGTGGGCGCTGGTTCTCACCATGTGATCATCATATGCAAAATGGGTTATGAGCCAGCGCCAGATTTGAAAAAAATTGTCTGTTTTCAGTTCTATCACCATGCCAGTTTTCACTCAACTCACACAGCGTGGTCGCGCACGAGCATTAGCTCAGATGATCTGCTGGATCTTCTGTTGGCAGATAGGCGGCATAATTATTTCCAAACGCCCCGTACCTGGGCCTTTCGCCGGGGAGCATTTTACGAGAGGACAGCAGCATCTAAATGGTGCCATTTTAAAGACTGGACATCGAAATAATATTGGAAACCCTGCAAGTGCTGAGATCCTCACGGGGGAACGTTAGCCGGATGTAGGTGGGCGTGGCAGTTCACCTCCCGCGCTGTGTGTGCTTACGAGAGGGGGATCAGGAGGTCATCAGATCAGGGGGTCATCCTATCACGGCTTACCTCACGCACCTTGCGTTATCTGGATGAACTGAGGCCGCGTGCAGCTCGGGGATAAGCTGGATGACTGCCGAAAGCCTGCCTATTTTCAGTTCCCAAGATGCCATCTGGCATCGCAGTCAGCACTGTCTGCCATGACGTCCCGCTTTGTACATGGGACGCACACGGACGCAATACGGAGGTGCTCAGACGGACGGGAGGCTCTGCGCTGTCACGCATGACTGGTCTGAGGCCAAGTCCGCTTGGTATTGGTTGGGCGAGTAATCTGCATTGGCCAGGAGCCTTCAGCCGTCCGGTGCAGTGCCTGAGTGCCTTCTGTCCTCCATGACTGCTCTGTTCCCAGATTCCCAGACGCTGCAATGGGCGTCGTAAAACAGGGCGGTCGTTACTGTCTTTTAGAGGGTACACCATTGAACCGAGCACACGGAAATCTCATCACGTATTCCTTTATGGTGCCAATAGCCATGGCAGGGTGTTTTTATTTAGCGAGTCGTGTGCCTTTACGAGTGTGCCTTTGGCAAAGGTATTGCCAACATGTCGCATGCACTTTAAAAACTTACATTACGATATTATTCGGCGTGAGTGACTCTTTTACCAATGGCGTCCTGTGTTCGGTAAAGTACCGTAAACTGTATGATGCCCTTGACCTGGGTCTAAGAATAGCCGCCCATTTGCGGGCATTATGCCCGGCCGTCCGGAACAACACGCCCCACGACAGACTGGCCAACTGGAGGTGACACGCGCCAGGACCAGCACCGGGGAACGATGGCTCAGCCACGAGGCCGCTAATAACCGCCTGCCAAACGCCATGCAAAATGGAAGCACGTGCTGCGCTTCATGGCAGATTCGGTTCACCATCTGATCCGAGGTGGTCCCAGCAAGCACATTCCTTAACGCTCTAATCTACCCCACATTCCATGACCCGTTTTCACCTCTGTTTGACTTGAGGCATGCAAATGTTCTCCATTTTATGGACACACTTTTATACTAATCACTGCAAAAGGGCATCACACCAAGAACTCAGTTACGGACATGTATGGTGTCGCGGTTATAGCCGCCGCACTTACATCACGCAGGCCCATAACAAGGAGTCTTCATGTCGGTTAGAACCACTCGGTCCGGCTGAAACTGATTGCTTAAATATATTACCTTGGGGAAATAGCTGGTTGCCCTTTATCTGATGTGATTGCTTTGTTCCATACTGACGCGAAGTCCCTCACGTAGTATGGCAGTCGACTGAACTGGCTAATGAACTGGCTTGTTCGCTAATGTCGATGATCTGTCGCACGTCGCCTGAAGGTAGGTGTTATTTCGATCCTTGTTGTATCCGCAGGCGACATGTGCTGCACTCAAGAGTTTTACTGGATTTAAGACCTAAATTAATCAACGTGTTCACCATAACACGGATAAGGAACGTCTCTTTGGCGATGAGCACCTATCAGCTACCAGTATACCGTGAAATGCCACCTTGAAATCAATCCTGTTTTAGCTCAAGCCCGTATCATTGAATTGGACCTGTCCGCTTTATGTATCGGCACTATAGAAGTGAACATCTTGAAAAGATCACACGTCTGGGGTATCTCAGCCACCAACACCAAGCACAGCGACAGTGAGCTGCCGACGACCTGTGGCAAGTGAGGGCGTGAGCGCGCCGCTGTCCAATGTAGGCTGTACCGCAATGTTCCGGCGTCATGCGGGCGGTGCTACCCACTGGCCAGTCATGACCCCAGCATCCTAAAATTGTTACGTAAGTGAGATCGTGGGATCGAAATGCGCGTGAGGCAGGTGGGACATGGAAGGCAGTATGCAAGTCGTGTGTAGGTTTGAAATTCAGAAAGAAGTGCGCTTGTAATGGGGAATGACATGGGTACATCCTTTACAAGAGTTATATACGACCTGAGAGCCGACTCCATGCTACGTGGCTTACACACAGTTGGGTCCCTCCAGCCTAGACATCTGGCAGCCGGAGGACGTCCCCACCTCCCAACAGTTCGGAAACATCGTCTGAGGAAAAACCTCTCCCCTGTATGCCCGGTCGGAACTCGCAAGAGGCGGTGTAGTCAAGACTTTCCTGCCATGTCGTCGTCTTCAGCACACAAAGCCGTGCTCGTGGCCACTACGTGAGCACACTCCCCTCCCCTCCTCTTCCTCCTCGCTCAAGTGCGCCCGTGCCGCGCACCAGGCCTCTCTCAGCCCGAGCGCAATCCCGAGAAGCCGCTGCCTCGCGCTGCGGCTCGCCGTCGAGCAGACCTATCAGTCAGCGGTCGGCAGGCTGTGAAGGCGGCCATTCGTCTCGGCGGGGCTGGCGACGGCGCCGCAGCGGTCCGCTCCGTCCTGCTCCGGTCCGCCGCCGGGGGAAGGGGAGGGGGACACCACTGCCCGAGGTGGGGAGGGGCCGCGGTCGGCTGCGACCTCTGAACTCGACAGTGTCAGCAGGGTCGACCGAGTCAGCAGGCGGGCGAGATGCGGTCGTGGTGAGGACCTGACGAGATGGTCTGTAGAGAGGCTGCGTCCAGCTGGCTTCGACATCCTTTGTCTAGGCGATGCCCCCAAAACGGGGATCAAGTAGGTCATTTGTCAATCCACTAGACAGCTAAGATTTTCAGTCGCACAGCTCATCGCGTTGGTTGTTCCAGTAGCACTATGGAAACAGCCAGCGGCTTAATTCGCCACATAGGCGGAGTGAAACTGGCTTGTTTCTTTCTGAGCGCGTTGATTCCAGGTCGAAATTCACGAAATGACTGATACGCTGGTCCCCTGCGCCACCTATCTTCTTCGCCCTCCTCCAGATCGGGTCACACAATCAACTGAAGCGAGCAAGACAGTTCATCTTTTTACCGGAATTTATTAGCCAACCCAATATTTCGCTAGCGAGACCTCTCACCAAGTGTCAACCAAGAAGCAATTTATGACCGAGAGCGGGAAGATGTCCAGCCGCGCGTCGCTGGGTACGACCCAGCACCGAGGTCTGGTCCTGCCGTCGCGGACCCTCACGCCGGTTCCGTGCCGAGTGGTCCGTCCGGTGGTCCGCCAACGGGACCTCGTCGCTGTCGGTGGCTGAGTGGGCCACCGGGCGTCCGGCCGTGTCGGTACCGCCCGGCATGCTGTCTGGCCGGGTCGGCGCTATTCGGCCGTGTCGGTGCTGTCCGGCCGTGTCGGTACTGTCCGGCCATGCCGGTGACTGCCAGGCCGGGTCGGTGCTGTCCGGCCGGGTCGGCGCTATCCGGCCGTGTCGGTGTTGTCCGGCCGTGTCGGGGCCGTCCGGCCGTGTCGGTGCTGTCCGGCCGTGTCGGTACAGTCCAGTCGTGTCGGTGCTGTCCGGCCATGTCGGTATTGCCCGGCCGTGTCGGTACTGTCCAGCCGTGTCGGTACTGTCCGGCCGCGTCGTTGCCGCCCTGGCGTGTCGGTACTGTCCAGCCTTGCCGGTGCTGTCCGGCCGTGTCGTTGCCGCCCGGGCGGTGCTGTCCGGCCAAGTCGGTGCTGTCCAGCCGTGTCGGTGCCGCCCGTTCGTGTCGGTGCTGTCCAGCCGTGTCGGTGCTGTCCAGCCGTGTCGGTGCTGTCCGGTCGTATCGGGGCTGCCCGGTCGTACCGGTACTGTCCAGCCTTGCCGGTGCTGTCCGGCCGTGTCGTTGCCGCCCGGGCGGTGCTGTCCGGCCAAGTCGGTGCTGTCCGCCCGTGTCGGTGCCGCTCGTTCGTGTCGGTGCTGTCCAGCCGTGTCGGTGCTGTCCGGCCGTGTCGGTGCTGTCCGGCCGTGTCGGTGCCGCCCGTTCGTGTCGGTGCTGTCCAGCCGTGTCGGTGCTGTCCGGCCGTGTCGGTGCCGCCCGTTCGTGTCGGTGCTGTCCAGCCGTGTCGGTGCTGTCCGGCCGTGTCGGTGCCGTCCTGCCGTGTCGGTGCTGTCCCCGTGTCGGTGCCGCCCGTTCGTGTCGGTGCTGTCCAGCCGCGTCGGTGCTGTCCGGCCGTGTCGGTGCTGTCCGGCCGTGTCGGTGCTATCCGGCCGTGTCGGTGCTGTCCGGCCGTGTCGGTGCTGTCCAGCCGTGTTGGTGCCGCCCGGCCCGGTCGTTTATCTCGCGGCGCTCGGGCGGCTGCGGCCTGACGGACGACATTGACCGGACACTATCCATCTGAGCGGTCCCGGCTGGCGGCGGGTGGTCGTCGGCGGCGCTTGGACGCCGGGGACACACGAGGGCTGGCCCCAATCGACGGGGGTCGGGTGGGGGAGTGGTCACCGCCGTCCCATCTGGGGCAATGGAGACGCTCGGGGGAAGAAGTAGGCACTGCAACCCACACTGACACGTGGGAAGGTGGCCGCTCGCTGGAATCACTCTCGCGTGAGGGGAGAGAAGTTGGTGGTCGCTGCACCCCCACCCCCCTTACTCGGACAGAGAGGTGGTCACTGCACTAAGCTAAGGGCCCTGCGGAGGCCCCAATTGCAGAAGGCCATGCGATAAGGCCACCCAACCTCTAAAACATGGACCAGAGCGTTGGGGATGTGCTCAGCTCTCAGCATGTGAGGCACAGACAGTCTGCTGCAGCTGTATCAAACCCCAGCTCACTAAATACGGCACCCGTCTTGCATAATGCGGGTGCCGTTAATTGGTGGGCATGTGAATTACAACAGCCATACATTTCTGCAGCCCCTGTTTAAGTCAGCCACCGCACCCACTTGGAGACCACAGTCATGCGTTGCACTTTAAGTTTTGAATGTAACTGATTGAATTACGACATAATCTTGGCCGTGACGTTGTACCGTGCTGTTTCGACTTCATGAGATATTGATATAGATAATCGATTTCCTACTAGAACGTAAAACGGCGAGCGGAACAATGCCAAACCACAATCCTTTTCAGGCATAATTACTACGATGGTACGGTTACGGTTAGAGTATTATCTAAGCCCCTTCATGCATTTCAAACACATGATGCAACCAGTAAGAAATCTAATTAAGCAATTTACATCGGTGGGCATAACGGCATACAATACCGTTTCGTTGCATATCTTAGCATGCAGCTGCCTAAACATCTCATCTCATTACGAAATAATCCGCGTCTGATACCCTCATCTCTCGGCCGGGGTGTGGCCGTCTCGGATTACAACCTGGCGTCGTGTTCCAGCACGCTGTGCTCCCGAAATAGGCGGCAAGTCGCAGCCGGTCGTGCTCTATACGGGCCCACACGACACGTCCGGTTGGGGCTGGCGTGACGTCTGAGCGCACCTTTCACTCAGAACCATCCCCGCTCTGATTACCGGATCAGAGCAGATTGCAGGACCGGATCAGAGGTGCGTCATCGATCCCTGGCCCCAGATTTGTGCGGTTAGCTTGTTCATATTTAGCGGGGGTTCGGCCGCGGGCTTTGCGTTCGTGGAAAGCCGGATTCGGTTATTTATGGAGCTCCCATCTCCCATCGCCGTTCCGGCCCCGGCCTTCACTGCCAGATAGTGTAACCCAAATATATGTATTAAATAAACGCCCACAGCGCGGCTCATATATTTCCTTCGAAGCAAAGCACAAAGACATTCAAATTAACTCAGTGTCAAGGACACTCACATAGCTCGATAAGAATGGTGCAATACAATGCACTGATGAATCGATCTAAAAGCTTGACCCTAAGAATAGAAATAACACAGATGTGCACCCAACTTAGATAAACTAAATTATGCATGCTCGAGAAGCCGCAAACCTTCGGATATTCTTAAGCTGAAGGTCATCAATGAACATGTCACATGTGACGTACATGGTTTGTCGCATCGGCCAGCTCATTTAATTGAGGTCTCCAAAATGTATGCTTTTTGCAGCCATGCTGCTTTCATGCTCGTGGTAGTTTCGAACATGGAGTTCTACGAGACCTTCAAAGGTTTTCATTTAGCTTTTGAGCTTCAATGGACGCTCGCTCTTTAGGTCTGCAACACCAATGGAGCGCTCTTGCAACACCTTACATTCATGATAGTCTGTCGCTTCCAGTCTGGTTAGAATGCATGTAAGGATGCTAACAGAGTTCACGGCTTTGAAAGGATCGAACACGCTGATGTCTCGTCAAAACAGACACCAAACTCCCTCAAAGGAGTAACACGCCGTGATGCCACCGCCAGACAGTCGGTTGTAGATAGTCAGTCTTGAAGTTATTTTGCTCTAACCTAAGGCAATAAGGGTATAAACATTCCAAGACAGTATTGATGTCGGTGACCGTAATTTGCGACATTACATCAGTGACGCGAGTGTTATTGACATTGCATGACATTAGATTGCTTTGGACACGCAAACACTGTACGGTATGAAAGAATATTCTGATTGTCGTTGTCAATGTCAAAAGGAAAGACGTGGTTCAAGGGACACTCAGTATGCAAGACAGCGCCACAGGTAAAAGCATATAAAACATGTGCATAAGCAGTCGTCCATACAAGCCACACGCACACACGGCCACATGTATGCATTCATCTTCAATGAGCACCGCTTACATCACCTTAAAACCTACCTCACGTTTAAACGTAACCATCGGCACGTCGCATAGCTCCAGCGGCGGCGATTGGAAAGCTGCGAGACACTGTGAAGAGGGGGGGGGGGGGGGGGATTAATGGCCCAGTTCTCACGCACGTGAGAGCTAAATCGTTGTCTTGACGACTGTTTCAAGAGCGTACATCGGAGTTGGCCTGAAGTTGAGAGAAGGGAGCATGTGGTTCTCCGGTACTGTCAGTGTTGTAAAGGGAGTTAAGAGAGCTGTTACGAGCGCTCTGAGGGCTGTGTCAAGTGTTCAGTTCGTGAAGAGTGCCTACATTTGGCCCACCGAGATGCCAAGTTACCCCTCGCCCGATATAAGGTCGAATTTGTGTCGGGCCGGAGACGATGTGCAGTTCAATACTTAGTATTTCTTTGGAGCCGTTGCATGTTTCTCCGCCCCGATTGCTAAAAACCATCAAATAGTAGCACGGTGAGCATGCCGTTGTATTTTTTTTTCAATAACGACAGGCCCGTGGAAGTCCCAGGTGGCGATTCTTGCCCCAAACAGCACGCAATGTTCTCACAGTCGGCCACGTCAGGCAGTCATTCAACAGTCGGACAGGCAGTCACACAGGCAGTTAATCACCGTAAATCAGTCAGTCACACCACCAGGTATGCAGTCAGGCCATAAAACAATCAGTCACACCGTCAAGCAGGCAGCCACGCTGTCACGCAGACAGCTACACCGTCAGGCAGGCCAGTCACACTGTCAGGCAGACAGCTACACGTCAAGCAGGCAGTCACACGGCCCAGACAGGTAGCCACGCCGTGAAGCAGGCGGTCATACTTTCGGGCAGGCGGTCACACTGTTGGACGGGCCAGTCACGCGTGTAAAGCAGGCGGTCACCACTGTCGGGCAGGCGGTCACACTGTTGGACGGGCAGTCCCGCCGTAAAGCAGGCGCGTCACCTACTATCAGGCAGGCCAGTCACACTGTTGGACGGGCAGTCGCGTCGCAAAGCAGGCAGTCGCACTGTTAGGCAGTCAGTTACACTGTCAGGTAGTCAACCCCATATCGTCAATCAGTCAGTACACCGTCAATCACAGTCTACATTGATACCCAGCCAAGCCGTCACTCTCGAACCAACCACAAAACCAGCGAGGGCCGGGCGTGGCCGTCCGCTGTCACGTTCCTTTGACGCATCGGCCCCGTGATTAATGACGTCACGAAACAGTTGTCCGTTGTCGTGGCCATTGTATCGACAGCGCATAGCATGGCCGGCTCCATGGCGTGGTCCACGTGGAATCCGTGCTGCCTGCTGTGACACAATTACCTGGCTGTATGACCACTAGACTACAGCCTTTTCACTGGTCACTGGCTCACAAAACGCCCCCACCATTAATCAAGCCCCGCGTCGAGTCTACGCCCATTACGCCGGCTGCACCGTTGGCTCGTTGGGCCAATGGCCGGCTGCGTTTTACCTGTTGTGTGTGTACGGCGCGCTACCTTAGTTACAGCACGCCTGACTGACCGAGTCGACCGGCGCCGTTGCAGTATGACGCAGCCGACGGCCGACTCCCAGACGACACTAGAGCCTAGCAGTCCATGTACGTCACTGCCCTGCACGCGCACCACGATGATACCAGGTGGGTTCTGCCGCTCGAGACTGAGTCGTTGTGGATGAGGTCGGGCGGGTTCTGTCGATGTGACAGGTCACCTAAGGTGATGCCAGGCGGGTTCTGCTGATGTGACAGGAGGTCACCTAAGGTGATGCCAGGCGGGTTCTGCTGATGTGACAGGAGGTCACCTAAGGTGATGCCAGGCGGGTTCTGCTGATGTGACAGGAGGTCACCTAAGGTGATGCCAGGCGGGTTCTGCTGATGTGACAGGAGGTCACCTAAGGTGATGCCAGGCGGGTTCTGCTGATGTGACAGGAGTCACCTGAGGTGATGCCAGGCGGGTTCTGCTGATGTGACAGGAGGTCACCTAAGGTGATGCCAGGCGGGTTCTGCTGATGTGACAGGAGGTCACCTGAGGTGATGCCAGGCGGGTTCTGCTGATGTGACAGGAAGTCACCTGAGGTGATGCCAGGGGGTTCTGCTGATGTGACAGAAGGTCACCAAAGGTGATGTCAGGTGGTTCGATGTGACAGGAAGTACCTGAGGTGATGCCAGGTGGGTTCTGGTGATGTGACAGGAGGTCACCTGAGGTGATGCCAGGTGGGCTCTGCTGATGTGACAGGAGGTCACCTGAGGTGATGCCAGGCGGGTTCTGCTGATGTGACAGGAAGTCACCTGAGGTGATGCCAGGTGGGTTCTGGTGATGTGACAGGAGGTCACCTAAGGGGATGCCAGGCGGGTTCTGCTGATGTGACAGAAGGTCACCAAAGGTGATGTCAGGTGGGTTCGATGTGACAGGAAGTCACCTGAGGTGATGCCAGGTGGGTTCTGGTGATGTGACAGGAGGTCACCTGAGGTGATGCAGGTGGGCTCTGCTGATGTGACAGGAGGTCACCTGAGGTGATGCCAGGCGGGTTCTGCTGATGTGACAGGAGGTCACCTGAGGTGATGCCAGGTGGGTTCTGCTGATGTGAGCTGCTGACACCTCGGGTGGTGTCAGGTGAACGCCGGCGGGGACGTGCAGCAACGCAGCAGGCGGTGTTTTTGTCCGCGTGAGCTGCAGTGACCTTGGACGAGGTCAGGTGAGTCCAGGTGAGCACATTGATGACGTCAGATAGGTAATGCTACCGCAGCCGGCGGTCACCCTGGATGATGCACAGGTGAGTGCGGGAAGAAACTTCATGTTTTCTGGTGAAACAGCTGCATTCGATATTTTGTTTCAGACATTATAGCTCAGTGGGTGGCACGCTCGAGCTATACCGGCGAGGTCATGCGTTTATGGTTTGCTACTAGCTGTGCGCACATTAACTCGCAGCAGTCGGCGTGAAAGGCTGCTGTTGACTGCGGCAGGTCCATTGGTCGTGCAAGGATGCAAGGTCATTCGTCATTCAAGGCTCGCTTGTCAAAAGACTCGTAAATAGCCTGTGGTGTAACATGTGTGTGTGTTGTGTGTGTGTGTTGGTGTGTGTGTGTGTGTGTGTGTGTGTGTGTGTGGTGTGTGTGGTGTGTGTGTGTGTGTGTGTGTGGTGTGTGTGTGTGTGTGTGTGTGTGTGTGTGTGTGTGTGTGTGTGTGTGTGCGTGGGTGTTTGTGTGTGTGTGTGGTTGTATGGGTGTGAGTGTGGGTGTGCTGTGGGTGTGGGTGGGTGTGTGTGCGTGGGTGCGTGTGTGTGTGTGTGTGTGTGTGCGTGTGTGTTGTGTGTGTGTGAGGTGTGTGAGTGTGTGTGGTGAGTGTGTGTGTGTGTGTGTTGTGGTGTGTGTTGTGTGTGTGTGTGTGTGTGTGTGTGTGTTGGTGTGTGTGTGTGTGTGGTGTGGGTGTGGTGTGGTGTGTGTGGGTTGTGTTGGTGGTGTGTGTGTGTGTGTGGTGTGTGTGTGTGTGGGTAGTGTGCGCGTTTGTGGTTTGGTTATTTGGATTAGAGACCTTTGACCAGTAATGATCAATACAAGGCTATGGAATGAATGAGAATGCACAACGCGATGGGGCAAGTGCACATGCCTCTGGGATCCAACCGCCAGGAAAAAGCCCGTGCAGTGACCCCTTGCGGGGTGTGCGCTTGGTGCTCGAAAGGAGGCCCCCACCAGGGGCTCTTGGGCCCATTCGTGGCTGTCGCATGCAGCCTACCTCGACAATCGAGGTGTCGCGAGGATGCATAATTAAGTATCAAAGAGGATACAACGACGAATGAGTGCTTGTGAAAATCAGTCCATTGCTAAGAATATGTATCTAACGTC
>NW_023596136.1:26932025-26962063 GCF_011947565.3 Pollicipes pollicipes | reverse complement strand
ACAGACCAGGGTTGAGGTACGGAAGGGGCTGCACTCCCAACCCGCAGCTGGGAAACAGGGACCTAGAGGGACAGAAAGGTGCGTGCGGCGCTGGTGTATACAGTATAAAGATGTGAAGACTGCAGGGTACGATGACGAGTAACACGTGGTTGTACGTATCACGCGATAGGCCGGAAGGAAGTCGACGGTTGAAATGGCCTGCGCGGGAAGTCGGGCCAAAGACTGGAAGCCTGCCGGGGGAAAGGCAGGCACAAAGTACCCGCGCGGCGATTTGTGTGACTCCAGAACGCGCGTGACTGGGTGGAGGAGCGCCGTGGGCAGGTCTCTAACACGAGTGAAGTCTTATCGTTCGTCGGGATGGCGCTTTCACCCGTATGTATTGCATGCATTTGCCAGCAGGTAGGATCCGGATTTTTTTTTTGAAAAAGTGGCTAATGCGTATAATGTAATTAAGGTAGTGCAACATTGTTGCTTTCTTTAACGCAGCTTTATTTGCCTCATTGCCTTGCGTGCCCGCCGCGAGATCATGGATTGCATGCGTGAACAAGTGTCATCTCGAGCAAAGCCTTTGGGGAGAGCTCCATCTTTGAACAACACGACAAGAACGTTTAGTCACCTCTCCTCTGGCTCATCCAAAAAGCCTGTGTTAACGCGCTGCTTCGGTTTGTTCATTCTCTACCGAAACTTGTTTTTTAAACCTGCTTTGGCCAGACAGCCTGTGGTACTTATGAGGCAGCGGGCACGCGGCGCTCGGCAGACTGATTGCGGGTTGCCAAAACTGCGTGCCCCACACTGGAAAGATTGCGAAACGACCTCACCTTCCCCGCCGCGATAACATCCGTTACGCCGGCGTGGCGTGTGCTGGCGAGAGCTGCGCGCTGCCCTGCTGTTGCCACCAGGTAAAACGTGAAGTGGAGGGAGCGCTCCCTAGGTGAGCAGGAAGCTCAGGCGGACTTGCGCTTGGATTTTTGTCGAAGGCAAGTACCGGGCCGCGGCTCCTGCTTGTGACAGGTGGGATGACGTCACCGGCGGAAATGCAGCCGGTATTGTGGACGCTCGATCTTTGTCAGGGAGGCTGCTGCCGGTTTTCTTCGCTCGCGCCCCTTCCGCCACATATTCAAGCTCAGACCAGTCACGTATGGGAGTTTGCTTGCCTGAACTTTCTGTAAAAACATTCGTTTCCATGAAAGGCGCCGTGGGGGGGGGCTGAATTCCGGGTGCGCTATGGGCGGCGCGAATGGGAGGAGTCTGGAAAGCTACCTCCCACTGGAATGTTTTGTTCTCTCGGGCAAGAAATGATTGTATTGTAATTGATTGTAATTCGTTGCAAAACCTACGAAAAGGGTTTTGCCTGGTCTTCCTGAGCTCCACTTTCCCTCCTCGAGGATTGGCTCCCCCCCCCCCCCGCCCCCTGACACCGCTGGGTGTCAAATCGTGGCGCCCGCCACCAGCATTATTATCCAGATTTTAATCATAAGGGTCAGCGGGATAACTCCCCTTCTGTGATCAGCCTTGAGATCGGCTCGACCGCAGGCCTGCTGACGATTGGCTGTTGAAGAGCGCCAGTGTTGCTGTTTAGGAGCCGGCTTGACCTTGCGTGCTCTCTTCTCGTAGTCCACAAGAGCAAATATGGAAAGCTGGATGTCGCAGATACGAGTCGGGTCTGAATTTCCAGTTTGGTATTGTGTAGGGTTTAACGTGGTGGGCTTTAGTGACTATGGAAGGCATGACGGTTCTTTCGAAGAACTCGTGTACTTAGGCACATATGTCCCACATCCCTTGTCTCAAATTTGTATGTTGTGGTTGCACTGCCTCCAAAACGGTCTTGCCTGGTCTTCCTGAGCACCACCACCGCCCCTCCCCCCTCCGCACACGTGATTTCCGTAAGGAGGGGTAAGATCTCATGAGCGCCCTATCATGATTGGATCCCCATGGAGGAGAAAAGGGCCACGACTCATCCTGGCGTGTGCTGACGCGTTTCGCGGCGGCTCAGGGCGCTTCCCCGACCCGGCCAGAGTCGGGTGGGGGGCTCAGCGGAGCCCGTGCCGGGCACGGTGCTGCCGCCGCCGTGCATACTTCCGCACCGTCGGAGTGAGCGGATCGCGAGCGGAGGCCTGAAACCCAGGCGCGCCGCGCCGTCGCCAGGCGTCCGCGCCCGTGCGCACCGCGAGCCGGCGCCGAACACGACGCGGCGAACTGCTCGGCGGGCGCGCGTGTTCGCGGCCGGCAAAGAGCGACACCCGGATTTGGCGTCGTGAGTGGGATCGCGTGTCGCGGCCGTCTCAGGTGCAGCGCGGCAGCCGTCACCGAGCCGCTTATCGGAACAAGATTATCCCATGCGAAGGCCGCGCCGCGCCTGCTTCCGCGAACCGCCGCCGCGCGGCGCCACTTGACCGCGGGGCGGCGCTTCCGTGCAGATGGTATCAGCTGGTGGCGCGCGTTCGATCAGGGCGCACGTCTTGAGGTTTAGCGGCCTGCAGTTGTTTGGGTTGTCCCAGTCATACATCTGGTTAATCACAGGCGTCCACGCGTGTATTGTCGGCGTGCCAGGGTGCGGGACATTCACATGTCGGGCTGGTTCATTAGTGAACATAGGCGCCGACGGAGCGGTGCTGCAGAGGTATTCACATGTCGGGCTGGTTTGTTATTGAGTTAGGGCGCCAACTGAGCAGTGCTGTGGGCTCACAGCGGCTGTTGACAGTCTTCCACGACACGGAATAATTTATATTGGAGGACCTGTCGCTACGGAGGCCACGGAAACCTTGTTATACGGCCTTGCAGCATCAGCATTCTATGCAAATATGGGGCATTGCCGGCTTGGTAAGGAGGGAGTCAGAGATAAGGAAGCATTTATTTACTGCTGGCTTGCGGTCAGATGCAGCCGACGTGCGGGTTCCACTGTCAGCATGCCTCCGCATGGAAATGAAATAAGCTTGCTGATGCCTATCTTATAACAACCACAATATGTATTGTAACAGAGGCCTGGGCGAAAACTATGTTGCTTGATCATGAGCCAAGTGAACTTCCTGCCTCCGACCGTGTGATGGCTGATGGCAGATAGGATTGTCAATGTTCCAGGCTCAGCCGATGCATTGACTGAGCGTTGCTACCATGTAACCAAATAAGCAGAATGACCCCTTTCCTGCTTGTGACGAGCGTTCCGCCAGACGAAAACGTCCGGTTTCTGGTCCAAACCAAGTTCTGCATCCTGAGGCACTACACGAACGTGTCTGAACGGATTCTCGGCACGGGGGACGGTTGAACTGGTGCGAATCACTTCCAGCGATATGGAAAGTCCGCTGTGCAGCTATTAACAACAAGCCGTGCAAAATATTGCTACGGGCACTCGTCGAGATGAAAATAGCCAGATTCAACCGAACCGATGTTTCGGGATTTTGGGTCGATCGCCTGACCACTAATCACTAGTGATCCGATCACGCTCGTGCAAAAGGCCTGCAGTGCACGCTTACGAACAAAGCATCGTTCGCCAGCACCTATGCCCGTGAACAAGGTTGACTTGTGCCCTTGGATGTATCCTGAACATCACGTGGTCAGCGAGGACCGTGGTAACTGCTGGGCTCCTAGTAGGCTTGACGTTTGGTAGGCCCTGTTTACCATGTTGCAGCGGTTTTGATGGACAAAGCGTATGGCGTCTCGCCTTGGCGGTAGGCACCTTTCGTCAACGATGACCAGTGTTATCGGTGGCGATACATTTTTAGCCTCGCAAATGGACTGACTCCTGTGCCGTCATTAACGCCGAAGTATAATAACGCCTTAGCGTGCTGGCTTGCGTCATATGAAGTCTTAAGTGCTCTCAATGTTATCACTGGAACAGAGAGGCTTGGGTCGACAGGTGGTTGTGAGGGTCGTGGGAAGACGGAAATGTCTGGCACTCACTTCCTGCCGTGTAGGAAAGCCCGCTGACGCCATTCAGTGCATTCAAACCAACTGTTCCCATTGAAGTGTGGCGACGTTTACGATCTTCAGAATGGCATGATTTGATGCATAGCCTAGTCCTAGACCGTTGTTATGGTCGTCGGCCGAGATATATGTCTTTCCGCCCTCGACCACGGCATGCCTGGTTCCAGTAACACGTTTCTGATGGGACCGTTGATCGGTTCGTGCAGGTGTGCTGTTCTGAGTAGCCTGGAGGGAGAGGTTTCTCACTGTAGGATAATTTTGCATCCTTCTTTCAACTGACATCCCTGGAAGCTATCCCTATCCATTCAGTTTGTTCCGGGAACGAATGATCCGAACAGGTTTTTCCGGGAAGCAGTTGTTCCACGATCCCGGGGCACTTGTGTCGGGAGCGCGGTAATGCCAGATAAGTCCGTTGGTAAGCGCACATGAATGTACGTCAGGAAAGGCTATGGCACACCGGCATCTTGCGTGTGCGGTGGTGTTGGCTGCGTCGATCGCTTATTTGATGTGCTTTGGTCGCGGAATAAGGCCACTGGAGCCGTTGGAGAAATATTTCAGCGGGCGTTCGCAGCATTCGTGCTAGCTGTATCATACGCTCCCCACCAAAACGACGCGGGTGTTGCAAGAATGATATGACTGGAGGCTTATCTCGCGCTTTGTGCACCACATGTCCCATTACATTTCCTTCACTTGATTAACTTTAAGCTTGTAAATCATATGAATGATACACGCCGGCCTCAGATCTATTTTCTTGGCGATTCATTGTTGACTGTGTTAACTGATTCGCTGTTGTCTGAATATGCATTGATAGATACTCTTGTTTGTGTGTGCTGTCTTGCATGTAACATTTACTCTTGGCTGTTAAACCGTTCGAATTAGATTTAGTTTCGGTGCCGCCTGAGCGTGATGTCGCGCTCTAGTGCGACAATTTGCCGCTCTGTTTATGAAAAACGTGCCGTTTTTACGTCTCGGGGTAAGCCGCACACCATTTTTATTTTTAGGGCATTTTACCGATTTTAGGATCGATTTTAGGGCATCACCGGGGGCACTGCGACGGGCCCAGGGCCGCGCGAGGGACTTGTTCTTGTTCCCCTCTCCGTCTTCAGCGGCCGGGGCCAGCCTCGCAGCCAGACTGTGAGAGGTCTTCACGAGAGATCATTTTACCCCATCCACCTGCTACCCATGAAGCTGTGCCCATATGCAACTGCTACCCACTCACATTCAATTCCACTCACCAGTTACGCACCCGTTTTCACGGTACCAGCATTTGGAAGTGATTATACAAAAATGGCATGCAAGTCTCTGGCTCTTTTGCGTGGATAGTTGTAAAGAAGTGTGAATAAAGCTGCTCATGACTACTAAAAAACGCAAGCAGGAATGCTGTGCGGTGTGTCGTGAAGCATCTAGCTCACATCTTGTACACGTTTTACCGATATCTGGACCCACACCTCTACTACTTTTCCCGACACCTGTACCTAATCAGCCCGTTGCGCATGCCATATGGGTACAGATTGGCGTAACCTAGCCGCCAAGTCTCCGACACACCGTGCCTTATCTATACCTTCCCTCCCGCCACCGGGCTCCAAGGGTCGTGAGACCATTGACCCCGTGCCGAGGGTGTTAGCACGAGACCGACCATGGAAGAGGACTCGGAGAGCAGTGGATTGTTTGTGATCGCGTACATGTAGATGTAGCTGGAAGCTAGCCATGTGAACTTTCGCAGTCACTCATATCGCAGTGGACCTCATCGGATATCGTTGCGTCACAGGCGACGGCCCGCTTGAGCGTCACTGTTGGATGTCCGAATGGATCCGTTGGAAAATAGCAGGAAAATGGTGTCACGTCTGTCAGACGTTTGAAGAAATTCAAGAAAGGGAAATTGACCGATGCGCTGTTTCGTCCGTGCTGCGTAGTTGCTGTGTCGAAGGGACTTTCGAGGCGGGAGGTTCCACGGCACGGCACGTGTTTTCGTCGCAGTCCGTCATCTCCCCGCTGATGCTTTGTAGCTGTCGCGCGCAGTGCCGCTATTCGAATGAGACAAGAGGCCAGGGCTTTGACGGCTCCATTGAACCTCTTCTCGAGTCTCGAGATACGTGGTCGTGCCCTGACCCACGATTTGGCTGTCGCCGAGTTTCGGATAGCTCGGCGACCTGGGTGTTCTTCAGTTCTGCATTGCGAATCGCGTAGGCTTCCGACTCCGATGTTGATTTAGTCTGCGGGCCTCGGGCCATATCACGCGGCGCCGGTTTTGCTCCGTCATCTTTGTCTCGACTCTGCCCTCTGCTTGCCTCACTCCATGAGACGGGACCGTGTTCAGACCGTGGACGCCTCTCCGGGCCCCCGTCGCGCCGCCCCTGACTCCGCCGCTGCGCCGCAGGAACGGCCGCCGGCCGCCGCGTGCCGCCCCGCCGGCGCCGCTGAACGCGCCCCTGCGCCGCCACGTGTTGAGATAGCCGACATGTGTAGTGCGCGGCGGCACGCCCCGTCCTGCGGCACGCCCAGTCCGTCCGCTGGCGTATGGGACTGGTGGTACGCTCACTGACCGCCACCGTCGTCGCCGCCGCGTCGGAAGCCCGCAGGTGGGTGATTTGCGATGCTGACACCAGGTGCCGCCGCGTTCGTGGGCGCCTATTTTAAGTATTTGTTATTTCGTCATAAGATCGGATGCGTGCTGATGCTCTTGACGAGATATTCAAATTTGAGTGTCCTGTGTAAGGCCATTGAGATACGCGTAAACTATCTCATTGCTACACTCACTTGCCCCAACTTAGTCAAATGTGCCCCTGTTCCTGGACGGTGGATACTCATCTGCTTTTCTGCCACTGGCTTTTCGCTGCGGTTTGCCTTGCGGAAACTGTGCGTTTTGCCAAAGTTATAACACAGTCGTCCCTTTTACAGCTTATTAAAAATGTCGTCGCCTTTCAATGCGCTTCTGCTTCGGAGAGGTTTGGATGCGAATTCTCCGCCGCAGCCAGTCCCAAACGCTCACAGACATACTTCAGCTGAGCAGGCACACTGGCCAGCTGTAAACATACCCCAGCTCTTTTGCCAGCGGGCAGCGACTGACACAACAGACATAACAGTTCTTCTGACAGCGGCCGTGTCATATCGTGTCCGTCTGACCGGGCGGCACCGTTTTTGCCTGCTGTGGAACGCGACAGTTGTGTGGGGGTCAACCACCTCTTCCGTCTCCCCTCCGTCTTCTGTTGCCTTGCCTCCTTCTGTCACAAACGCCGGGCGTCCGACACCAGTGTCATCTTTGGTTTCAGCTCGGCGTGGTTTCCCGTTATGGTTTTAGGGCGAGAGCAGCAAGATTTCGCGTTTCTGAGCGACGTATAGTTGGGGTCGGTGGCTGTGTAGGCATGTTTCTGCATTTCCCGTCTGGAATCAGGGTACTGAAGCAAGGCAACACTTAAATCATAAATGCACTATAGCTGGTTGATTAGATTATTAGTTTTAGTCTGCCGGGACATGCAATCAATCAGTGAGTTTCATATGAATAAAATTAATTTGCATTTCATGTTTCTGCGATGTTCCTTCAGCCTTCACCGCACACTCAACTTAAGCTGTGTTGCCGACATGCGTTATGCTCGGCGGGCGACTCTGCCTCTTGATGTCGTCATACTCCGGTGGTGTCAAGCTGAAAAATTAAATACCATCGCCAGCTATTTTATCTGCCTCTTGATGTGGTCATGCTCCATTGGTGTCAAGCTGAAAAACTAAATACTATCGCCAGCTATTTTATCTGCCTCTTGATGTCGTCATACTCCATTGGTGTCAAGCTGAAAAAACTAAATACTATCGCCAGCTATTTTATCTGCCTCTTGATGTGGTCATACTCCGTTGGTGTCACGCTGAAAAACCAAATGCTATTGCCAGCTACGGGTCCGGGCCAGTAGTTCGGACCCGGTTCGCAACCGTTGGCCGCCGGGTCAGTAGGCCGACGCGCCGGCTCAGCCGGCCGTCGGCGGGGTGAGCCGGCGGGTCCGTCCTATCAGTCCGTCACCGCCCAGTGCACCGTTGTGCCTGCTGCAGGTGACGACACGCGGCGAGGACCGCCGACGGGGAGACTCAGTCACTGGAGCCCCGACGGGCGCATCGCCGCGAGCGACCTCGCCCCCGGCTGCCGCGCGGAGGGCCCGCGAGAGCCGTCCAGCCGCCGGCGACTGCGGAGAAGCACTCGGGGCGGCGGCTCAGTTAGTGGCCGGCAGAGCGGCAGTGTGCGATCGTGCCGAGCCGGCCGAGCCTGCGGAGCGTCTGGCGGGGGAGGTGCTCGCGGAAGTCGCGCGGCCTCTGAGCTGATCGGCCGGAGCTGAGGAGCCGCCGGGGAGCTCAGACCGCGGTCTGCAGTCAGAAGCGATGTCGTCCGGCGGGGGCGACTTCTCCGCGGCCGTGGAAGAGACCCCGGAGGCCTGGGATGGCAACGCTAAGAGCCGACAGGCGTACCCCTCTCAGGCAACTGCCTCAGAGGTCTCAAGTGCCGCCGCGACACGTCGCGAAGCCTCCCCGTCGGAAGTAAATCCGGAGCTGACAGCTAACCTCGCGGGTCTCCTCAGGAAGTCAAGCGAAGACCAAGGTCCGCTCACTGACAGCCCGAGGCCGGTAGAGAGCCCCGACGGCAGGCCGGACTCCAACACTGGCTCAGCGACAGGCGGTCAGTCCGCCGGCGGTGGCGACGTCGGCGGTGCCTCCGAAGGCGACGAGCGCGCCGCCGCGAGCCGCGCCGCGCCGCCCGGCGGCCCGTTCGTCGCCGCCCTGGACGTGGGCACGACGTCGGTGCGCTGCGTGGTGCTGGACCGGCGCATGGAGCGGCGCGGCCTCTGCCGGCGGCCCGTGCGCCTGCTCTACCCGCAGCCGGAGCATGTCGAGATCGACCCGGACCAGCTGTTCGAGGCCGTGTGTGAGGTGATTCGCGGCGCTATCAGCGACGCCGGACTCACCGCCGACCAGGTGGGTGCGGCCGGAGCGGCCTCTGCTGCCCGCGGGGCCACTTCCTCTCTCGTGGGCTGTCTTCTGAGCCCGCCGCGGCGCCGACGCTACCCCCTGTGTCGCCGGCGCAGCCCCCTGTGGCACCGGCGCAGCCACCTGTGTCGCTAGCTGGGTCACCTGTGTTGCCAGCTGGGTCACCTGTATCGCCAGCTGGGACACCCGTGTCGCTAGCTGGGTCACCTGTGTCGCTAGCGCAACCCCCTGTGTTACCAGCTGGGTCACCTGTGTCGCTAGCGCAGCCTCCTGTGTCGCCGGCTGGGCCACCTGTGTTGCCGGCTGGGTCACCTGTGTTGCCCGGTGGGTCGCCTGTGTGTGGCATGTGTGACGTGTCGGGGTCCCTGTATCGCGTATTGAGCTCTTGTAAGGTCTACTAATCCCTCGTGTAATCTGACAATTTGCATGGCCTGTTGAGTCCGCTTTGTCAGCCTTTGAATCCATATTTCGCCTGTTGAGCGCCTGTGTGACCTGCTGAGTTCCTTTGTCGCATGCTGGGTCGCTGTGCTGACTGTCGAGCTCGCTGTGTCGCACACTGAGCCCTCGGTGTCGCTCGCTCGTAAACGTGTTTGCCTCTTATTTGTCGCTCGACCAATTTTGCCGTGTTTCCGCCAGATTGCGACCCTGGGGATCAGCACTCAGCGTGCTTCTTTCACCACCTGGAGTCGGGAAACCGGCAAACACTACCACAACATCGTCTGCTGGAACGACAGAAGGGCCAGCGATCTGGTCCGATCTTGGAACGCGTCAGTAAAAAGTCCCTGAAGCAGCAGGCAGTCAATTTACATCGTTTCGTGGCTAAGAGCCGTCTGTTTATGATTCTGGGAAGCCCATGATGACGTATGATCGAAACGTGAGTGCTCTCCAAGAATGCTGTCGCATTGTAAAGCTGTAGGACCAGAGCTTGCGGCTACGCATGCTGACGGCTTCCATTGCTTCGCTTTCCTGCCACCAACCATGCTATGTGGTATAATCTGAGCCCGGTTCGGTTCGAACGAATCGTCCTGTCCCTCCTGCAGCACCAACCTGACGCCAGACGCCATCGCTGCCCCATCCACCAACGCCCCCCTGACCTGCTGCCGCCGCGCCCGATGCTGCCACCTAGCACGCCACCGCGCTGGCGCCGCGCTAAAACGGCCTCTCCAGTGCTGCTACGCTTCCCCACTGGTTCTTCAACGCGCCAGCACCTCAACACCAGGTGGCGTTGTGTTTCTGGGTTGCTGGCACTCAACGCCACTGAAACCTGATGAGCTTCTTACCGACACCTCGCACCTGACTTTCCGCTACCAGCGTCGTGCCCCAGCGCCCTCCCCTGACCCGGAGTCGTAGCTGACTCATACCAGAGAGTCGGAGCTCGGGATGGAGCTCCGATGCCGCTGGCCCACCGGCCGCCCGCCGAGCCGGTGTTGGTGGAGCCCGAGTCGCCGCCGCGTCTGATTGCCTCCACTGATGCCGCCGCCTCTGATCTCCGCCTCTGACCGCCGCCTCTGACCACCGCCTCTGACCGCCGCCGCTGACCGCCGCCGCTGACCGCCGCCGCTGACCGCCGCCGCTGACCGCCGCCGCTGACCGCCGCCGCTGACCGCCGCCTCTGACCGCCGCCTCTTACCGCCGCCTCTGACCTCCACCTATGACCGCCGCCTCTTACCGCTGTCTCTGACCGCCGCCCCTGACCGCTGCCTCTGACCGCCGCCTCCGACCGCCGCCTCTGATCTCCACCTCTTACCGCCGCCTCTGACCTCCGCCTATGACCGCCGCCTCTTGCCGCTGTCTCTGACCGCCGCCTCTGACCGCCGCCTCTGACCGCAGCCTCCGACCGCAGCTCCTGACCGTCGCTCCTGACCACCGCCTCTGACCGCCGCCTCCGACCGCAGCCCCTGACCGTCGCTCCTGACCGCCGCCTCTGACCGCCGCCTCTGACCGCCGCCTCTGACTGCCGCCTCTGACCACCGCCTCTGGCCGCCGCCCCTGACCGTCGCTCCTGACCGCCGCCTCTGACCACCGCCTCTGACCGCCGCCTCTGGCCGCCGCCTCTGACCGCCGCCTCTGACCGCCGCCTCTGACTGCCGCCTCTGACCACCGCCTCTGGCCGCCGCCGCTGACCGCCGCCTCTGACCGCCTCCTCTGATTGCAGCCTCTGACCGCCGCCTCTGACCGCCGCCTCTGACGCCGCCGCCTCTGACCGCCATCTCTGACCGCCGCCTCTGACCGCCGCCCCTGACCGCCGCCTCTGACCGCCGCCTCTGACCGCCGCCTCTGACCGCCGCCTCTGACCGCCGCCTCTGACCGCAGCCCCTGACCGTCGCCTCTGACCGCCGCCTCTGGCCGCGGTCTCTGACGCCGCCGCCTCTGACCGCCATCTTTGACCGCCGCCTCTGACCGTCGCTTCTGACCTCCGCCTCTGACAGCCGCCTCTGACGCCGCCGCCTCTGACCTCCGCCTCTGACCGTCGCCTCTGACCGCCGCCTCTGACCGCCGCCTCTGACCGCCGCCTCTGACCGCCGCCTCTAACCTCCGCCTGTGACCGCCGCCTCTGACCTCCGCCTCTGACCGCCGCCTCTGACCGCCGCCTCTGACGTGGCGTCTCCGGTTGCAGCTCACTGATGTTCCGGCTGCCGGCACACGCCGCCTGGCTGCTGCACAAGGTGACGGGCAACCCGCGCCTCCAGGCTGTCAGCGTGCTGCGCCTGATGAACCAGCAGGTGGGACGGTGACGTCACTGGGCTGGTCAGCTGACTGCCCCGTCCGCGCCGACGTGGTGCGGCCCGATGGCCTGTCGCGTGAGAGCGGTCTGGGAGGAATGCAGTGGTGCCTGTGGGATTGCCGCCCGGCGAAAGGGAGCCTGGATTCTATGCCACGGTCTACCTGAAGTTGATGTCGTGGAGAGGGTTCTCAGGCATCGACTACTTCGCTGCCGAGCCCAGACAACATTTCTGTTCTTGAAGCTGTGTTTTGATGTGTGGAATTTTTACCTTTGCTATGAAAGTTGCGAATGAATGGCCAATCAGGATGGGTCTCGTCTCTAGATATCGTGTTCGGCACCTAATGGGGTGAAACCCTGAGGGTGTACAGTCTGTTGACCTTTCCTACCTCGTGTAAACATTCCCGCTCGACAAGAAGACCTTCCGGGTCAGGTTAAGATGACGAGCTGTTGCTTGTGAGGCTACTATACACATATGCAGGAATCCACTATAGTTGTCTCGTACCAATGAATTCCACCCTTGGACCGCCCCTCACTCTCCGCCACGTACCGTCCCCCACTCTCTACCACAACCCATCCCTCACTCCGTACCCCGGCCCGCCCCTCACTCTCTTCCACGGACTACCCCTCGCTCTCTACCGTAAACCGCCCCTCACGCTACCGCAGACGGGCCCTCACTCCCTACCGTAGACCGCCACTCCCTCCCTACCACAGACCGCCCCCCACCCTCCCGTCTATTCCCAGGTGACGATGCGCCTGCTTTGGTGCATGCAAAACGTAGCCTCGCTGAAGGCGGACATCGCGCGCGAGAAGGCGCTGTTCGGCACGGTCGAGACGTACCTGCTGTACCGGCTCACCGGCGGAAGACTGCACGTGTCCGACCGCACCAACGCCTCCGTCACCGGCTTCTACGACCCGTACCTCATGTGCTGGTCTGGCTACGCACGCTTCATGTTCGGCGTGGCGCCGCCCAGTATGCTGCCCCGCGTCGTGTCCACCACGCACGACTTCGGCGCTACGCGAGCCGACCTGCTCGGCGCCGCTGTGCCCCTCGGCTGCGTCATCGGCGACCAGGGCGCGTCGCTGTTCGGCGCCAGCTGCGCGCGCCGCGGCGACGTGGCCGTTACGCTCGGCACCGGCTCGTTCATGGACGTGAACACGGGCGCGAGTCCGCACACGTCGGTGCGGGGCCTGTACCCGGCCGTCGCCTGGCAGCGAGGCGACGAGGTGGTCTTCATGGCTGAGGGCTCGGCCGGCGACACGGCCGTTAGCGTGCTCTGGGGACGCCAGGTGGGCTTGTACGACGCCGTGGAGGAGACGGCGGCGCTGGCCGCGTCGGTGCCTGACGCCGGCGGCGTACTGTTCGTGCCGGCCTTCTCCGGCCTCGCGGCGCCCGTCAACGACTTCAAGGCGGCGGCCGGCTTCATTGGCGTGACGGCAGCGACGACGCGCGCGCACCTGACGCGCGCCATCCTGCAGGCGATAGCGTTCCGGCTGCGCCAGCTGTACGACAGCATGCGCGCCGAGGCGGCGTTCCCGCTGCACCACGTGCGCGTGTCGGGCGGCGTGGCCAACAATGACCTGGTGTGTCAGCTGGCGGCGGACGTGCTCGACGTGCGCCTGGAGCGGCCGGCCGACGTGGAGACGTCGGTGCGCGGCGCGGCGGCGCTGGCCGGCCTGGCCGCCGGCGTGTGGCGCGACGAGGCCGAGGTGGACGCGCTCCGGCGCGTGGGCCGCGTGTTCACGCCCGACAAGGCGTCCGGAGACAGGCTGCGCGCCGAGATGGTCGAGTGGGGGCGCGCTGTCCAGCGCTTCGGCCAATGGTACGCCGACGATGTCAAGTGAGCGGCAGACGGCGGGCGGTGGACGGCGCGCGAGGAGCTTCTGCCCCGGTATCGATGTCGTGGACGAGATGATGGGATCAGACATCGGTTGGGAAGTCTGTGTATCCACGGCGATGGCAAGAAGGGCTTTCTTCAGCCGTGACTGAGCGCTGTTGAGTGCTCATTGCGGCACATTCCGGCGATGGTTCGGAGACGCAAAAGTGGCAAAGGATGGGAAGATTATTTGAGATGAGCAACTGACGCGAGGACACAGGAGTTATTTCCGTTGCGTTCTTACGCGAGGCTGCTGGCAAGCCCGCTAATGGTAAGAACGGGGTCTGGTAGAAATGGTAAGCAGAGTGCAAATGAAGCTCATGGAATTACGCCGCCCACGAAGCCCCGTGTTATCTGTTATCAAGGCGTTTCCCGGACGCGTCTGAACAAATCACTGAGGCTCATGTTTCAAGGTATGTACAAGTCCCAACCCGGCCAGTGTTCTACAACGCCTCTCCAACAGTTCCCGTGTGCGCCACGCGTCCGAACCTTTGCGTGTGGCACCCTCGCGTTGCAGCCAGGCAGGCTTCCACTGTTTTTGCTCCCGATAGATGGCGGTACCGCACGGTGATTACCCACGGCTCGGCGGGCTGTGCTTGACTTGATTCTTGCCACGTGGTGATGGGGTAGTGTTAATGCATTGAAAACAATTGGTCTTTAGCATGTGTTCGGCCATGCATGGGAGAATGGGGTGATGTTTTCCTGTCATGACGGGTGCTGGTCCATTGTTTTCCATAGATTATGTCTGAGAAGGGTTAGGGTGAATATTTTTTAGCATGTATGCATATTGATACGGGCTGCGCCATTGCTAATCGCAGAACTGCAGCATATTGATCAAGAAGTGCAAAATTGTTCAAACAAATAGAAGTGCAAACAAATGCGCATCAAAATACGGAACAAACCATGACCCGCATTGCACCATAGTCCGCTAGTTCGTACTCTTGCAGCTGAGATGGCAGCACATAAAGCGTCAAGTTACACTGCAATCTGCACATTTGTGTCAATGCTAGGGGCGTCGCGTGATGAGGAGTGTTTTGCCTTTCCGGATTGGCCACGATTCGATTCGTTACCGGTGGCGTAGTGTGTGATCCAAATGACTGTTGAGCCGACAGTTGTGCTCTTGTATCGAAGATTGTGCTGAAATGAGGGTCTAGCCCAACCTGATATTTTTAGAGCATCGTGCATTGCCTTTATACAGCGTGGTGGCTTCCGCTAGATAAAGGGACAACAAGGAAGTAATCGTTACATGTACTGTGGCAGTACAACTGTAATCCGTCGTCCATGATGATGCCGCAGGGGACGAACTCGGCGTCCCATACTGACCCACATCGGCCTACTCGTCTTCCATGTTGCCCCATATTGATGTGCTCGTCACTATGGGTTCCAATGCGTTGGTTCGTGGCGACCTTACCATTCTCCCTGAACAGCAGAACTGCGCGTTTTATCAGTGTTAATGGTATCGTTCGCATGCATGAATTGTGACTTTGGCAGCCCATGAATCGTAATGCTATTTGCCGCTTGTCAGAAATGGGCCCGGTGCATGGGGTCAGACCAAATGCGTACGCTTTTGCAGTACTTGCTCATGGCTATCCGCCCACTATTGGCATAATATACTCAGCATGAAATCAATGTGGCCTTGTTTTCTCAGTGGAGCGGCTGCTCCCGAGGTCTGACTGGTGCAGGTTGTGTTGAGACTACCCTGCCGTCAACCTGCTGTGTTACTTGCCCAACCAATGGCATCGTGAGCAGAGGGTCCCAAATCTGGGAGTGGGATACCATGGATTTTCAGGGGTGTCATTCAAAGTCCCGTCTGAAACCGCGCATTCTGCTTCTTACGTGGGCCTCGAATTAAGGCCCCATTTCGCATGGATTTGGGGGCCGTTCTGCTTGCTGTTAATGCCGCCCTTCCTTGGACTTACGGTGCCAGCACAGCTGACAGTGGCGGGAAGGATAGGGTAATACTTTGAGGTACTCAGGGCGGGGCGCAAGACCTAAGGTCACCTCTTAACCTCCTTGGGATCGCTGCTGGTTGCCGTTGTCTACCGTCTTGTTTCCAGGTTTTGTTTACATCCTCTGATGAGTCCGTTCGCTGATTACTGCTATTGCGTCATCAGCCGCGATGTTGTGTTTCGGTCGCCCGCGCGATAATATCGCAACTCGCTGGGAACGCAGAAGGCTGCGCGGCAAACTCTGACCGCTCGGACGGGCTCGCAAGAGCTCAGCGGCCGGTCCGTACCGGCGACCGGGGCGAGTCACCACGCCCCTGACAAGGTCACGGGGTCAGCTAATTGGGGCTCAGGGCCGGCCCTGACGTCGGCAGTGCAATCTGCTTAGTTTTTGCAGTTCGCTAACACCCGGTTCTCGGGGAGTCGGCCTCCCACCCCGGCCGGGAAAACACCCGAGGCCCAGCTGTCGTTGAGCAGAGCTTCGCCGGAGGAAAACGAGCCGACCCCGCCACCAGCGCCATCTACGCGCCGGTGGTAATTCTGGCGCGGCCGGGCAGTGTTTTGCGACAGAACAGGATGTTGTTGGCGGCCCGTGCACTGACGCGTCCCGGCTTAAGGTGACCGCGGCTAATCCTGCGCTGACGAGTCGCGTTCTCAATGAAGCCCGCCGGCTGCTGGCGGGGTGGAAGGCCACCAGCAATCACAACACGTAACAGAGATGTGCTTCGTTTGATTTGTTGTCACTCGATTTCAAACGGGACATTTCCTGCGTTGTTTATGGGTCGTTTGGATAGCAAAGCAATCACATGCTCAATGGCTCCAGAAATAATGGCCGAGAAACCGGATCCCTGTGTTTATTCGTGGGTGTTCGAAGCTTTACGGATTATGCTTGGAATCCTGCGTATTCACTGTTCTCACGTTTGTACCTATAGAGAGATAGTGATTCATATCATGCATGACCCGTTTTTGTTTTGCTGACCATTTTGCTGACCGACCGAGGCAGCTTTTATTAGTTAGAAATACTGCGATGGTTTCATGAAGACACCATCATCAGCCACATCTGCATAAGGGTTTTTGAATTTTGCTCGGTCACACATCTTCAGCGGATCGTCTCAGAACGGCAGAGCTGAGATCCCGATTTGTGATGCTCTGGATCGGTCCCGTGCGTTAGGGGAGCATGCTACCTTTTTGTATTTTTCATCTATTGATAGATAAGACGCGTTCGATTTAGTCGGTAATGCCAGATCTCTTGAAACCCATCAACTAGCTCAGAATTTTGGTTTGTAGTAACCGTTCCTGCGGGAGAAAATTCATTGACTTTCCTGCTAATTGCTATGACGGCGATACATTTAATATTTCTGGCTTTTCGAACGTATGTGCTCTGCAATGTTTGCAACACTTTGGTCGTCAAAACGTTTGTCTAATGAGTGCTACAAAAGCTTGAAACTTTCTAATAAGAGAAAAATGTACGCAAACATGGGGCTATCATCCCGGGAATTCAACGAAACGTTATACTGTGGCGTACACAGAGCACACAGGTGATTTCTACCCTATGGCGTTTACCGCGGTGGCTCTTTCCGAAGCGCAGTTTGTTTTTGGGAGACGCAGTATGACATGGTCTACAGTAATGCACTGGTTTCAACTTCATTCAACGCATAGGCGGATCCTGGGGGGAGGGCACGGGGCCATGCTCCCCCCCCCCGAAAACCTCTGAGAGTATGTTTTGCCCCCACAAAACATTCCCAGAACTTCATAAAAGTTTCGTCTACTTACCGTCTGTTTGAACTTAAACTGTTTTGTTTTAACTTCTGTTTAAGATTCAAAAGCATTTCGTTTTTTTTCTGTTTTGAATGGTGTCTCTGCTAGGTACTCGCGAGAGGCACCATGCACTGAACTTCGGATCCCACACCAGCCAGCTGGCGACGAACGGTTGCCCCCCCCCCCCAAAAAAAAAACAACAACTCCAGGCCGGATCCGCCTCTGATTCAATGCGCTTCTCGGTAACTAGCCCTTGCCGCTCACTGTTCCAATCACAAACGTGCCTTTGTGCTGACACTTTTTGTCAGAAGACGTGCCATTTGAAGCCTGCGGGCCCGCTATGTGCGAGTTAAAGCAGCTCAAAAGTGACATCTCCAGTCCGTAACACCTGACAACGACTCTCAGTGGATTCCGCCGTTGTCATGACGACGGCGGTCACAGCACGTGCAGTTGTCACGGATTTGGGATACACTCTAGGGCTGCCCAGAAAAGAAGAAGTGTAGAGTTGTTACAAAGTGTTCACAGCGTAATTTGGACTTGAAAATAATCAAGATTTATATTCTTATCGTATCCTGACTGCGGTACAGTGGTACTTCCCAGTGTTACTACTAGACTTAATGGTCCTGCGGCTTCACCAGAGTATGTTTTTTGCAATATGCCCCAAAGGCGGGGCACTCCCTTCAGCTATGCTAGAAGTCGGGCGCCACTTCAGAATTGGGGAGATTTTTATTTGGGGAGTCGAAAGGAGGGGCAAACTCATTAAACCAATTACATGAGTCGTTATCGGGTTGAGTCGACTCAGTTGATCGCAATCATCGATCAGTCGACAAAAGTAGGGCTGGTAACAAGTAAGACGTAACAAGGCGTATTCTTACTCAGATAGCGTTTATGTGTGCAGCAAATAGGACACGGTTTAGATGCATCGCTGTGCCATTCAAATATGTTCTATGCAGGCATCACATATGATATAATCAAACATAATTAACTCAGTCAATTGAATGGTTCGTCCTCTACTCTTGTTACTGAAGTAGGTTACAGCGGAACTGAATGACATCTTGAACCGAAATCGGGGGCCACTCGGAATTGCGTGGTGCTGCCCGGAATCGGAGTCGGAATCAACCCAATGCACCATAAGTCGGCGTAGGTGCAGATTCCAGCAGGACGACATCAAGCACGACCCTGCCACGGAAGTTAATATCACTCGTTGGGATGCCTTGCCCATATCTATCTCCGACGACGTTATATCGCTCGTCGTGTGGCCGTCCGCACAAGCCGTTGCTGCGCAGCTGATGCAGTCAGCTTGCCAGGATTGCGAGCAATATCATTATCTCTGCTGCTAAGCACCGGGTGTTAAGCTAATTGCACCTCTGCGCTGGTGCTTCAGCTTCTGCGCACCATTCGAGATTTGGCCGTGTGTGTGTTATGCGCTGTTGACCCAGTAACCTGAACCCCGAAATATACATTGCGCAGTTATCAAAGGCATTGACATAGGGTGCGCACCGAAGGCAAGCGCATTCCGCGGCGCCCACCCTGCATCGCTTTGCAGCTTAGGCCGGCTTATATCGGGCTCCATATGGCTATAGTTGCCTGACAACTTCAGTATCTTACTAATGCCCGTCGCCCGTCACATTAAGGCCGTCATCTCCGCGTCTGGGATAATCAAATAAGTGGCGCTGGAGCCGGGCTAACCAAGGTCGTCCAGGCACGTGGGCATCTGAGTCGTCGTGGAGGAGCTTGCGCTATGGTGCTCGCCCGTTACAACCAAGCATGCAACGCTCTCTATTATCGCCCATATATTCTTTTGACAGAGCACGAGATTTGCAGAGCTGCAGTGGGCTCTTCTCTGGCCCGTCGGCATCCTCAGCATTCTCATCGGTCAGCAGCGGCTTACCCTCGCTGGCTGCTGCGGGCATAACGAGACAGACAGTGGATACTCGACCACCCCATATGGTCGTTGACTGAGGCCGTAAATGACGTCAGATCGCGAGTTTTGGGGCTACTTGACAACCAAATTTCATTATTTGCATTCAGATCGCGACATTTATGAAAGCATCATTGCATTCTTGAGCTCTGGGAAGGGGTGAAAATACAGAAAATGATCCGACTTCAGTGTGTCAGGAGGCAACGGTTAAATAACGTTATCAAGCAAGAACTTGTTACATCGAAAACACCCGACGTTTCAAAGCTATGCTTATGAGCGTGAGATCGTTGTGGCTGTGACACAGGTGGCCATGACACGGCGCTCCGAAATGTCGAGATTTCAAAATATAACCAACGTTTGCTTGACAAACGCTGTTTAACCAGTACCTCCTCGCACACTGAAGGCCCAATAATTTCGGCATATTGATTTCAGCACAAGAACTCCAAGCCAAAATCAGCAAAGAGTTTTTATTCTGACAAAAACTTACCTTCAATATGCCATAAGATACCGGCTAAGCAACGTTATTGAGCAGATAACGGTTTTATTGTCAAAACTCGACGTTTCAAGCTGTGCTAACGATAACGAGTGTACGTTGAAGGTCACTTACCGTTTGCATAACTTCTTGCCCTATGATGCCGAAAAACAGGAGCTCAAGGTCTTCCTTGCCTGCATCAAGTGCAACTTATATTTCTTGTGCAGATCCGGTATTCTGAGCACGTCCTTTGTGACCATGTACTGTCCTGACTAACACAAACGTTATGGGACAGACGGTGAACTCACACGGGTGCAGCGACCGAGAGACACCGATCTTTGTTATCAACTGCAGCGCATTCCGCTCTCACCAACGTTCGCAGCATTTTTCATTTCGGCGTGCCAGATAAATCTGCACGCATTTTTGCGTCTTTGCTCGCCAGCATCACGACGCAGGCCGCGCTGTCCGGCACACATCCGCGCGCCCGTACCGTCCCACCTTGAGCCGCCGCCAGTCAGCCCGCCCCCTTTCAGCCGTCCCTCAGCGTCGCGTGCGGCGGGCGGCTGTGCAGCCCACCAGTCGGGTCGCTCAGTGCCGTCTGCGGAGCCGGTCGGGGCGCGGGCGTGAGCCGCTTTCGCCGCAGCGTCAGCGGACGGGCTGGCCCGGGTCAGAGGGCGCCGCGCCGCTGCGCAGGGTCACGCGGGGGTCACGCGGGGCGCCGCCGGCCGCATCGGGAGAAGAAGCAGGAAAGAGGCGTGAAGAGGCCAGTTACAGGCCAGAGGTGTCAGTTGCGACCAGGGCGGCTTTGCGACAGGTTGTGGTCTTTGCGAGCCTCGGCAAGACGAGGGTTTCCCGTGGTGGTCTGCGGTTCGACGAAGCTGTTCCCAAGCCTACTAGAGGATTTCGGACGTCTGCGTCCGCTGTTTTATATCCTGCGTTTTAGCTACGAAGCTTCCTGTGTCACACTGAAGTATCTCCGTGTTGCCACAAGCCCACCTGTGCCAGCTAGAAATACATCAACCCGACATCTGCAACACGAGCTTTCGCCAGCCGCGAGTCGCCGTCGTCATGTCTCAGTTGTCGCCGCTGCTGGCGCTGCTCGCCGCTGCCGCCTTCGCCTCGTCCGTGGCTGCCAACACCACCACAATTACGCTGGTCCACTACGACCTCGCCCACGCCAACGGCAGCGCCGCCGACATGGCCGGCCTGATGAGCGCGCTGCAGCTGGCGCTAGACGCCTTCCCGGACGCGCTGCTGTTGAACCCGACCGGCCGCCTCGGCAAGCGGCTCTGGATCCAGCACGACGCGTCGGCGCCCAACCTGGAGGACATCGTCAGCGGCCAGATGGCCGACGACATCGTCGCGCCCGTCCCGGACCCGCTGGTGGCGGCGAACGTGCGCGTCCCGGGCCGCGCGCACGTCCGGCGTTCCACCGTGCTGACGACGCGCGACGGCTTGCGCGTCGGCATCGTCGGCTTCGTGTCGGCCGCGCTGCAGCGACGTCCGGCGGCGGCCGCGCAGCACGTGCGCGTGTCGGCGCCGGAGGAGGCGGTGCGCACCGAGGCGCGCAGGCTGCGTGGGAACGGCGTGCCGCTGGTGCTGGCGCTGGGCAATGCCGGCTTCCCCGACGACCAGGCGGTGGCGGCGCGCGTGGAGGAGGTGGACGCCGTGGTGGCGGCTGGCGGAGGCGACGACGGGTACCCGCTGGCGCTGCAACAGGACGGCGGCAAGCTGGTGCCGCTGCTGCAGGCGCCGCCGGCCTCGGTGTGCGTGACCCAGCTCGTACTGGACGATGACAAGCTGCTTGACTTCGGCGGTATCCGGCTGCCCATTCGGGAGGTGGCGGGGGAGGAGGTGTAGGTCCCGGCCCCGGCGGCGGGGGCTTGTCTTGACCCCGGACGGCTCCGGCCACATGGTGCGCAGTTTGCGCTCTGAGACCAGGTGATGCCGGTGCAGTGTAGAAATGAGACAGCGAGGAGTCGACAGGGTACGGTGGATGAGTGAGAGTGCGGGGGTCGCCAACGCATCACCATGCCTCCTTTATCCTATCCCGCCGCTGTCCCGACAGAGCTCTGCTCGTGGTTTGGTCTCCACGCCGCTCCGTCCGTGCCGTGACGGTGCTGTCCCGTCCCGACGTGACACAGCACGTGGGACGGCTCGCCCCCGCTCTGCGGTCGCGCCGGCGGCCGCGCGCTCAGCTGGGCTGAGTCACCGGAGGCTAACACCGCGCCAAGGCTGACCAGCGCTCGGGGATGGCACCGGCCGCCCCAAAACGCCGCTCTCGGCTCCCGGCCAGCCGGTGGCCGGGTGAGAGCCGGCACGTGGCGATCGACTGTGACGTCACCGGCGTGGGCTGACGACGGCGGTGGACCAGATGCCTGGAGCGAGACCACGCCACACCCGTTCCCATTACCTCACCCTGCAGACGGCGAGCTTGAGATACGTCAGAAGCCGTTGTCCATCTGATAGCGCTGTCCGCCCTCGTCGGCCCGTCCTCCTGCGACGCAGCGCAGGCCGCCCGCCATCTGATGGCGCTGGCGGCCGGGTCCTCCAACGCGCCGACGTCGGCGGCTCCACGCGGCGGTGAGCCCTTCCGGGACAGCGCCCCGCGAGCCGGAGCACCAGCGCAGCCCCGCGCCGCACCTGTGTGCACTGCAGCCGGCCTGAGCACCGAGCGGCGTTGCACACAGCATTGGCAATCCCGCCCGCGGTGTTGACCTGCGTCCAACGAGCGGTCTGGCGTTACTCAATCGATCGCCGGTCTGGGTCTGGGCGCCGCGCCCGGCTTCCGACCCGGCGCTCTGCCGCACCGCGGCCGAGCGGCAGGCGGGGAGGATGGGAGTGGAGCCGCCCGCTGAGAGCTGATTCCGCTGAGCTCGCCCCCGCCGCTGAGGGGTGGGGCGTGAACTATCCGGCGCTGGCACCGCTTCCGGCGGTGAGGCGCGCCTGATTTGGGTATGCTTTGGCGCGGGTCACAGGCCACGCCCGCACTCTCCTGGGATTGCAGCTGTGTTGTAAGATGGAAGGGCCAGTGCGGCTTTGATGTGAGGTTTGTGGTTTGCATTCCGACGGTAATGTTCTCGGGGGCGGCGGTGCCAGTGAGGTGCGCCGCGGGCCAGCCCTGTCGATGCGCAGGACATGTTCGGCGTTTTGCAGGTGATTCTGACTCGTTGTTTCTTGCAAAAATGGGCCATTCGCCAAGTCACAATCCAGATACGTCCGGAGCGCAGTGCAGCATGCTTACGCAATGCTTACACGGGGGCGGATCCAGGGTTTCGTCAAAGAGGGGCATGGGTGCGGCCAAGTCTCTGAGATTGGGGAGAGGGGCAACTCAGGGTTGGAGAGGTCGCAGTGGAAACTGGGAGATTAGAAAATAAGAGATGGCGAAGTCTCCTTTATGAACTTTGAGAAACATGCAGCATTGTGGTGCCTTTTAAAACATATTACCTCCCGCCCACCCAAAAGAGCCATCCAATTTCGGCCGCCCATTTTTAGTCATCCTTGTAACTGCCATATCCCCAAATGCAAAGGCTAAGGACTCTGAAGTTAAGGTTATGGGGCCCTAAATAAGTATATTTGTGCGCCTTGACGACGAGATTTTGGGGCTTCTTCGGGGTCCTGAAACCTCATAGGTGGCCGAAGGGAGGGGCCCTATGGCTCCGCGCCGAACATACTCCTGTGTTTACATCAACCATAGGCAATGCTATTTAAAACATGCAGTATTGTATACTGTTGTCGGCTTTACGCTGTTTGATGACTTGAATCCACTCCATACGATGTCCAGTACTTTACACCTGATTTTTGATCGGTTGTGCGCGATTTGGTTGATGATATGATGGTTACATGTACATATTTGTGGCTTGATTCTGGCTCCAATGTGTGGTGTCTACAGTTTGCATTGTTGTTCCAAATGGAGCCGAGTCGTCCAATACACGTTTTACCCAAGCATAGTGGACCTGCTGCAAACCCCGTACGTGCAGCGCCGTCAGTTTTTGAACGCCCCCCCATGACTCGTTCATTGCTAAGGGCCTTTAAAATGTCAAACGGGAGGCGGGTGCTAGTCTTGAGAACTTCTTCCAGAATTGGGCACTAACTTCATCATCATCGAATCTTTTTGACACATGCACACACACACATTAAAAAGACCAACAAAACTGCTATCATCTTAGAATGATTGTAATAACATGCGCAGCGCATGGTTGTCCCAAACAAAGCGTGCCAGGCCCATCCAGACACACACCGAACCCGCGCATTCGCGGAAACGCGGCCTGACAGACGCAGCGAGTTTTGCTTGCAGCGGTAAAAGTGTCAATCTAAGGGTTCGAAGTTCCTTACTCACTTCTCCAAGTTGCATATTATGGTAAACCTTACAAGCATTCCATCGAAATCATGCGCCGTGGGATGTATAGGTTATATTAGAAGTTTGCACATGGACTTGAGCTTTTACACGGTTTTTACAGCAGTTAATGGAACAACACAACTATGTCCACAATGTTGACGAGCCATGAAGCCAGTTGACTGACCAGTCGATGGCCACCAGAGAAGCAATACAGGTTTGCGCTACGAGAAATGGTAAGTCTTCTTTGTGTGGTCTTAACCATACGTCACATATCCCATATAAGCCTTCGTTAATGCTTCCAGTCCTCGTCCTTGTACGCGGACTATGTTGATCCAGTCGTTTACCCCAGGAGTTGAAAGTCTCATCTGGAAGCACCCCTAACTTGTTAGATCGCGCTGCAGTGCAATGGAGGGCATCGCTTCTAAGTGGAGGCAGGTTAATGTTCAGATAAAAAACACATCTGGAAACTGCACGACAGAATCTCAGATAACCCCACAACAAGCCTCGGGCGAAAGACCGTTAGCGAGAGTAAAAAGCCAAGTGAAAGATTGCATGACTGCGTCCACGCGTTTGAAAGAAAGCTATGCAATGGCTTAGCCTATACGCCCTTTAGTCCTCAACTTGCTTTCATCTCTGAACACGAGCTCTCCAAGCGACCCTGAAAATGTGCCCACCGACTTTCCTCAGCCGGGGCGCTGCCGAGAGAACAAGCTCAATGTCTAATCAACGCAATTATCGCTCCTTTCCGGGAATCCGGCGAGCCGCCGGCATCTCGTTAACACCGCCACTCGTGCGCCGTGACTAGACTCTGGAGTGGTCGGCCGGGCCGGGCGGCGCGTGCCTGCAGTGCCGTCCGGCCCCAGCGAGCAAGCTCATCAGACGGGCTGGGTCGTGTCACCCACCCTCGCCGGTCCGCCCGGCTCGAGAACATCCTTCTCGGTCCGATCAGTGGGCGCTGTGCGAGGAATCTGGCAGTGCAGGGATGGATATAGCCCTGAGATGCGGTGGGCGGCCGCGAGTCTAGAGCATTTGTTGTAATGGGTGGCTAAAGGAGGGAGGGAAGTCATGACGCTGCTGAGGCTAGAATGGCAGGCCATTGACAGAGCAGTTTGTGCGAATGCACGGCCAGAGGGCCGAGTAAGGCAAGCTTAATTAGGCCTTAATTGAACTTGATTATTTAATTTGGTCAGATCTGAGAATTTCCTTAACGTGCGGCGGTCGGCCGTGGTTCTAAAGCCATTGTTTTCAATGAATCGTCGAAGGCGATGCTGCTTTTGATATTAGGATAGCGTCCATCGACAAAACGTTTCCTGCAAGTGCAGGATGTGATGGATAAGCAGGAAATCTTTATTTTAAGCGGCACGTGCATTGCTGGAATCTTCTCAAACTATAGGATGCTGTAGAGTATCAGACTATCACGTTAACTGAACAATACTATGGCCATCGCGCCCACTGATAAACTACAAAAACTAGCGCCCATCACGCCTTTTTTAAGCTGTATTGGTGGTATTTTAGCGTTACCAGCTTCGCACGTCAAGAAATGTGTTTGCTGTGATCAATTGCGGTGCAATACTTGAGCCACAATTATTTGACAAAAATAGCTATGTTAAGTTTGTCGTTTTCTTCCAAATATCGCAATAAAAATGCTTAAGAAATAATATCGCGTTGGCAGAATTTTACTATAACACTATCATCCTTCAGTGTACAACCGTATCGTATTGGACGCGGTATATTATCCCGCAGGATATAACCCTGCACTCAGCAATGAGAGCGATGCAACCCGGTTTTTGCTATTATTCAATATGCAAGACTAATTTGCGATACTTTTCTTTAAAAATAATAACCAACCAGAGACATGCCGACGCCTCCCCATGCCGGCCGTCCACCCAGTGCCGACAAATATCCGTAACTCAACCCAAAGCCAAAGCCGCGCGCACGGAGCCGGTGGCGGTCTCGACTCCGTGGCGGAACCTCCGCCGCGTCTGCGAGCCGTGTGCGGGGGTCGCGTGCCGTCAGCGTTGTGTCAGAGGCACGCGGCAGCGGCACCCTGATCTGACGTCACCCCTACCGCCCCCTGACCCCGACCTGACCTCGGCGCGCCTCTCAGCACGCCAGCTAACGTCATCTCGCTGTTGACTGCCGCCGAGTTGGGTTTAATTACGGCGCGGGACCAGATGGGTTCGCAAATTTTGGAGCAGCAGGCTGACTGAGTGCGCTTAACTGAGGGCTACAACACCACAGGCTGATGCTGCTTTTGGCTAATTGGGACTGGCGTCATTCGGTGATATCATATCCGGGAGCCTCGGCCGGCGTTGCAAGAATGCTGGGGAACGCCACCGACGGTTTCCAGGACGCAAAGATATCTTATGCGCATTTCACTGTGGCAGAGGCGGGAACGCTAAAGTTCGGTAGAGATTCAGCTGTGCGTTCCTTGCATTCACCATCGCAAGCTCCTGGGGTGTTTCTTTGTTTGATTGTTTTATGTTCTGATGGCATCGTAAGTTAAGATCATATGCTGAGTAAACCGCCTTGTCAAGGCCTGACGGCGTGTGGGGAACCAAACTTGTGTGCTGACGCCGCAGAGAGAAAGATCCCACTAAAGTTTTGTTCGACTTGGACCCCTGGTTAAGCAAACGGACCACCATATCGACATTGAAATATTATAACCATTCTGCATCGTATAACGCATTATATAGCACAATTGAATGGGACGGCATGAAAATGTAAAACACGTCTATAGAGCGATAGTTATTACGGAAACTCATTCGCTGGCGAGTTTAACCAGATGACAATGGCTTCATTTCAACCGTGCGTTTTTACCTTGGAACATATAATCATTGCCGATCACACTCAAGTTGGCCTTATTGTTTTCTCTTTTGTTGGGTTTAATGATCAAGTTCTTCACCTGCACCAATGGTTACGATCGTGTTGTTATGAGCAACGCATAAGAAAAGCAGGAGTGCGATTCCATTGTGCTAAGATGCTTACAAAATATAAATAATCTGAGCAGTTGTCTTTTAAGAGCTTATCAGATAAAGCAAGCGATGTCACTAGATCTATCAGTCGGTAAGAGCTAAATAGTAAAACAAGGTGGGCGAGAAGTGTAAACCGAGGAGATTCTTGATAACTTTCAACTCCCTTTTACTGTATTTCGAATCCCAGGTATTACGAATCGCTTGTCTCTGTTGGACTTAACCCCAGTTGTTCGCACATGAAAAGGTAGATGTGAATTGAAACGGAGTTTTTAGACTTCCTAAGATCGAGAATTAATGTTCTCAACTATCTTGCCTCCTTCCTTGCTAAACCCTGCGGTAAAATGAAGGTGTGTTCTTTACATGATCGGTGATGTACCACCTGTTGATGACACGCCAAATGTCCAATCAACTTCATAAACATCCAGGTCCAGGTCTTGGTCACCAGGTCACCATCCAGGTCTTGTTAATAAATGTCAGTTTTCACTCAAGGGCTCTTTCTCGTGGAAGCCAACCAGCGTTCCTGCGATGTCCGTCATTGATCTTTTAGTGTTATTGGTTATTGATCTCATGAGGGGTACCCGTGTATCAACCATCGTGCTGAGAACAATATGGAATATTTGTACGCGTTCTCGGCAGAGAAAGATGCTGCAGTCAAAAATTTCAGTTACTTGAGCACGGTCAAATCTGAATATCCGCGAGCCCTGATTTATGATATTATGACGACGATGATAGGATGTTTGCAATTAAAGTGATATAATATATGATTAACGTGAGAAGTAACATTTCACGATTTTAGGGCAACGTGTTTGTGAGTGTGTAGACCCAGTATAGGACGCAGTGATATCACACTCAGACCTTAAATAGCGTAATTGTATTCGTGATTTGTGGGCTTTGGACGCGGTAAAGGCCACAGGGATTTGACGCTCATTATTTCGAGTAACGTAGTTGTTTTGTGAGCCTGTGGACCCGGTATTCAGACCACAGTAGTATGGCGCTCAGTTTCAGCACACCAGAGAAGTTCAGTGAAGGTGAAGACTTCGAGACATGGCTGGATAAATTTGAAGTGTTCTTATGTGCCTTAGGCACGGTGTGTTATTGTTTTAGATAACTGCTTTTATTGCTCTATATATATTATTTATATACTATCTATCTATCTATCTATATATATATATATATATATATATATATATATATATATATTTTCTCTATATAAATTTAGATAGACTCGGAAGATAGCGCTCCTGCTTATCTGCTGGAGACAGATATACAACGAAAATTGGGTTATGTAAATGAAACAGAATGAAGCTCAACCTAGACAGATGTGTAGAGAAGCACCAAGGAAAAACTTCGGCATATTCTCGAGACACAAGTCTACAGACTGCATGAAAGAAGCACTTTCCACAACATGTCGATGATGAATAAGGAGGAAAATATCCCGGACTTTGTCGGACACCTAAAGAGACGGGTAGAGTGGTGTGACTTTTCTCGGCAGCAGAAAACTGAGCTTATCCGGGATATGCCAATATCAAGATGCTCGCACCCCTCACTGCAAGTGAGAATGCTAGAAAACTTAAAAGCTAAACGGCAGATGACGCCATTAAGATGTGGGAGTCATATCTGCGGGTCATGGCTCAGGCAAGAAAACTACAGGAAATGAACCTGACAAAATAAGTCGACCCGAACCCAGAACGGGAACCGCAAAAGGAGGCTGATTTTGCGAACGAGTAAGCGAGAGAAGGAAGATACAGCCCAAGTTCGGTGTTCAGAAAAGCGGACCCAGTCAGGGCCCCCGCCACCGTTGCGGTAGACAATCGCATACAGCAAGTGAGCGCTGGGCCACAGAAGGGAAAACGTGCAACGAAAGCGGTGGCACAAATCACTTTGGCAAAAATGTGCAAAAGTCGCTAATCGGACGAGCCTAGTCGCACCACAACGAGTGAATGCAACGAGAGAAGAAATCGCACCCGGAGGTTTTGCGTTCACGTCTAGCAATGGTATTGCAAACAGTGATCCGCTGACGGCAGTAAAATTGAATGGCCAGATTGTGGAGGTACTGATCGACACTGGAGCATCAACGGACATCATAGCCAGAACGAACCTCGTAAAACTGGCCAGTATCAAAGCGGGAATGAATAACCGGATGGTGCTACCGGATGGATCGAAAACCCCGCTGAAATTGGACAGTCAATTATTGCCAACGACTGCAGCCAACGATCGAGAAGTCCAGAGCTGTTGGGTCATAGCAGCCCACGGCCAAATATCGCTCCTTGGTGGGATAACGGCAGAGCTACTTGCTCGGATGACCACTGGAGGACGTGTAAATCAAGTGACTGAAAAGGACCCCGCTAAGTTGTCGCTGGAACAAGTCCTGAACAAGCACAGGGAAGTTTTTGATGACAAGCTGTGACGACCAGCCGACATCAAGGCTAGCCTGAAATTAAAAGAAATAGCAGAGCCGGTGTTCAGGAGAGCGAGACCCGTGCCATATGCGCTGCAAGACAAAGTCGGCGGGGAGATGAAGAAGTGGGAAAACTCAGTGATCGCTGAAAGGATCAAACGTTCTGACTGGGGCACACCCGTGGGGTTGGTGCCAAAGCCCGGTGGAGGATTGAAGCTGTGCGGCGACTATAAATGCACGGTTATCCCCCAGCTTAAAGTTCCGTAACATTCCATGTGGAGCTTGGAAGATATTTTGACGAAACTGGACGGTATGAAGACACTTTGCAGACTGGATCTCACCATGGCGTATCTGCAGATGAGAACAGATTAGAGCAGTCAACAGCTGACTGTTTTTAATACCCCGAGAGGACCTCTAAGAATAAAACGCTTGCCATACGGTATCTCAGCATCGTATACCATATTCCAGAGCACGATTGAAGAGCGTGCTGAAAGACCTTTCTGATGTAACCTGCTTCTTAGAGACGTCTTGGTAGCAGGCTCAACCGATGCCGAAACTCTGGAGCGGCTGAGTGAAACTCCGAAGAGACTGAAAAACTGGAAGCTCGTCTTAAAGGAGAAGAAGTGGGAGTTCTTGATAACGTCAGTCCAGTATCTGGTAGTAAAGCTGGGCGATGAATGTGTCAAACCAGTGAAGGAAAAGGTGGTCCCCGTGTTAAAGGCGCCAAGACCTGAGAACGCCGGCGAG
>NW_023596136.1:26723295-26931025 GCF_011947565.3 Pollicipes pollicipes | reverse complement strand
CATCTATCCCGATTATCGTCAGTGCCACGACGCGATAGGACCGCTGTGGACCGACGGGAGGCTGTCCCCCCCCCCCCCCCCGCCACCTCTCTCCTCTCCTCTGCAATACTGGCGTTGTTGCATCGCTGGCTCGGTGCACAGTGAGTGGCGGCACCGTCGGGGCTGGCATTCGGCGTTGGAGAGGGCAGTATATAACACGCATTGACGAATATGGCCCTCAACAGAGCTTTTAACTGGCAGGACTGTGAGCTCTCAGTTTAACTCCCGATCCGCATCATAGAGCAGAAAGCACCTACAATTTCACCGGAAGTGTTGCTAATAGATAAGACTGCGTTTTCGAAACTTCGTTCTTTCTTTGCTCAACGAATGAGATGAAGCTGCGTATCAGTGATGACACACTCAGGGTTTAGTGGGTAAAAAGACAGCTCTGAATTTATACGGAACTCATTACTCTACAAAGACAGTTGGACTTCAGCAGGTTAAGTCTCAAAATGCGTACTCAAATAAAAACACCTAGACATGGGCATATCACTTCGATGTGCCCAACATCCTGCAGGTCGCATTGCATACTCAGATAACATCTCTGCGCCGACTCTTTCCTTAAAACGATGCTACGAATGTAGCTGCGCCGCAAGACCATGTTGTTTAGTGTCAAAACCAATCTAGACATTCAACTAACGAACACACGACTAGGCTAAACAACAGCAAACTTTTCAGGGAGCCAGATAAAAGTGTTCTTTTCATACGAGATCTGTCACTAACTTCAAGGTCACTCCATGAGTCGAAACAATGTTGAGGGTGTTTCGTCTCCTGCCTTTAGGTAGTTTGGATAACTTGTGGTAGTATGTGTAACACTATAACTTTACACGCGATCGGGTGGGGGTCAATTTGCCCCCTCGAAGATTTCTCCAGAGTAATTTCCGAACGGTACAACGTAGCCGTTTCAAAATTTGTAACTGTAGGCGACTGATCGGCGAATCTTTTGATATAAAGAGCAGATGCACCTTGTAAGATGGCCGACCTATGACCTATGGCAGGTCCAAATCAGGCCGTGGCTGTCAGTGAAGGCCATTTCCAGGGAATCGCTCAATCTGCTCGAGCGCGTCTCCCATGCTCCTGGGTGAGGGTGCTGCCCACATTCGGTACCGTCTCGAGCGCGTCTCCCGTGCTCCCGGGTGATGGCGTTGCCCACATTCGGTACCGTCTCGAACGCGTCTCCCGTGCTCCCGGGTGATGGCGTTGCCCACATTCGGTACCGTCTCGAGCGCTTCTCCCGTGCTCCCGGGTGATGGCGTTGCCCACATTCGGTACCGTCTCGAGTGCGTCTCCCGTGCTCGCAGATGATGGCGCCGCCCGCACTCGGTACCGTCTCGAGCGCGTCTCCCGTGCTCCTGGGTGATAGCGCCACCCACACTCGGTACCGTCTCGAGCGCGTCTCCCGTGCTCCCGGGTGATGGCGTTGCCTACATTCGGTACCGTCTCGAGCGCGTCTCCCGTGCTCCCGGGTGATGGCGTTGCCCACATTCGGTACCGTCTCGCGCGCGTCTCCCGTGCTCGCAAGGGATGGCGCCGCCCGCACTCGGTACCGTCTCGAGCGCGTCTCCCGTGCTCCTGGGTGATAGCGCCACCCACATTCGGTACCGTTTCGAGCGCGTCTCCCGTGCTCCCGGGTGATGGCGCCGCTCGCACTCGGTACCGTCTCGAGCGCGTCTCCCGTGCTCGCAGGCGATGGCGCCGCCCGCATTCGGTACCGTTTCGAGCGTGTCTCCCGTGCTCCCGGGTGATGGCGCCGCCCGCATTCGGTACCGTTTCGAGCGCGTCTCCCGTGCTCCCGGGTGATGGCGCCGCCCGCACTCGGTACCGTCTCGAGCGCGTCTCTCGTGCTCTCAGGTGATGGCGTTGTCTACGTTCGCTAACAGAGCTCCGACCGCACCCATCGATTTCCCTCCGAGCCCGCCAATCGGCTTCTAATCGCATAACGACCTTATTGAAATCCGATTAATTCCCGACGGCTGCCAGGGCCGCCTCTGAGTAACAGACCCCGGCAAAAAACGGCTAATTCTTCTCCATCCGATGCAGCCGGCTCCGGGTTCCAATAGAGACGAGGGGATTCGGTCAGGTACAAGATACACGAGATAAATAGATGGCGGGAATGAAGTATTGGGTCATGCTTAGCTTGGGTGGTTGTGATGCTTGTTTACTTGAAATCGTTTACTTGAAATCGCTTCCATGTGTGAATGATGCGTGATGCGTGTTGTCTGTTTAACTGAATTCGTTTTCATGTATAAGTATTTTTTGCGTATTTCGATTTTTCGTTAGATATGCACCGTACCGTAGTAATGTCTAGCAATTGCTCCTTGTTTCATCCCTTGCATGTTGGTGGCCTGTGAAAACTGAAGTTTGCTGTTTGAGGCTGAAAAATCGAGTAGGATCGACAGACAATTTTGACTTTACTCCTGATATTTGTTTCGGTAAAGGCACATAGCCGAACTATCAATATATCCACCTGTTCATTCTCGAATGGAGCTATTAAGACTGACATACACACACACACACACACACACACACACACACACACACACACACACACACACACACACACACACACAACACACACACACACACACACACACACACACACACACACACCACACACACACACACACACACACACACCACACACACACACACACACACACACACACACACCACACACACACACACACACACACACACACACACACCACACACACACACAGCACACACACACACACACACAACACACACACACACACACACACACACACATTTATATATATATATATATATATATATATATATATATATATATATATATGTGTATATATATATATATATATATATATACACATTTCAGTATAAAAGGAATGTTCCACATTTAAAGGCATTGAAGCAAATATCCGATATGTCATAACTACCGGTAACTTTTAAAGGAAAAGGCTGCTCTAGACAACACAGTTGCTCTATATATAAAAATGCTCTTCAATACGTAAGTCATACGACAATGATATCTTTTCATGAAAGGCGGTTGTACACCCAAAGAGGGCTTAGGGACTGGAGCGCTCCCTTGGTACATCAGCGCCCAGTATTTCTCCATTTGATACCCCGTGTTTGTCGCTGCCCTCACGCGGCAACAAACTTGTACCTCGACTCTTCCCTTGCAAGAATGCTGGATGGAAGCCGGCAAGCATACATTAAAGGGACTGCATGTTTTCCATAAAAGTTATTTCCAGGAACAGGCAGATCAAGGTTACAGAAGCCCAACTTTAGCAGCGTTCGTCTGGTTGCATGGCTTCATCCGCCAAAAATGACGCCCTCAAATGTGTAGTGGTGACAGCGCGTACTTTTTTTGGAATGAACAGGCGCCAAACTGCTCAGCTCTCCGATGCCAACATGACAAAGTGCATCCATCGCATCACACGCGCACTTTTTTGGCGTATGGTGCGGAGATACTACAACCTTGGGGCCTCATGCCCTGGGGCGGCTCACTGGCCGCTTTAGAGCTGAGTCCCGCAGTCGCCTTCGTAGCCGCGCAACAACGCGCTATCCGCTGTGAGGCTGTGAAAGCTCGTCTTCAGGACAATAATAATAAACTAAAGCAAGACATTTCCGGCCCGGCCTAGCACTACAGATCAGTGGTTTTTGCAGAGCCCCGAGACTCCACATCATCCTGGAAAAGACCACTGAGCTCTGCCATCAGCCGCCTGAGTCATATCGAGACAAACGTTCCGTTCGCTGTCTTCCTCTTTCAGAGCGGACCCCCGCACCGCAAAAAGATTTTAAGCTGTAGAATGGCTGCCACCGGCACCATTGCCTGAAAGTAATCGACGCCAGACCTGATTGTGGGCTAGTCCATCTCCAGCTGCAGTGAGTTGATGTAAAAAGCTCTGCGTGTTTTTGTGCTGTTGCATTCTGTGTTGAGAAGTGCACTGTGCTGTCTTACAGACTAAAGCAACTGTGTCTCTGAACAGTTGGCTTGTGTTTCACTGCCCGTGTGACGGACGACTCGAACGTCTACGGACTGTTATGTCTGTGCGTGTATGTAGGCCAAAACTTTAGGCTATGTTAGACGGTTTGAACCAAATGAATCAAGATGTTAACCTCTCTTCTAGTCACAGGTGGTTGCTAAACTCAATCTGCTTTCCTTTCCTGCATGTTCCCATGTGTTCTACTTCGAGCTACGTTGAGCAAGGGTCATGCCGTTAACATATTGGGACCAGGTTTCATTACAGCCTTGTACAGTTACATCACACACCGAACGCACACATCCCACCAGCCAGCAACAGGTCGTGCATACATGCCAATATTGTCACGCGATGACCCGTTACAGTCCCAGCAGGTTGATTAAATATTTGATTAAATCAGGGGGGGGTCCGCGGGCTTGCAGAGAGAGAGAGAGAGAGAGAGAGGAGAGAGAGAAGAGAGAGAGAGAGAGTAGGATAGAGAGAGGAAGAGAGATAGAGAGAGGATAGAGAGAGAGAGAGAATAGAAGATGAGAGAGATGAGAGAGAGAAGAAGAGAGCAAAGAGAGAGAATAGAGAGAGAGAGAGAAGAGAGAGAGAGAGAGAGAGAGAGAGAAGAGAATGAGAGAGAGAAAGAGAGAGAGAGAGGGAGAGAGAGAGAAGATAGAATAGAGATAGAGAGAGTAGAGAAAGAGAGAGAGGAGGAGAAGAGCAGAGAGAGAGAGATAGCTAGATAGATGAAGGAGAGAGAGAGAGATATAATATATATATATATATATATATATATATATATATATATATATATTAACAATGCTCAAGGCGCATGGAACAGTGCGTCGTGCCGGGCTCGGTTATGAAATTACGCCTCTCCCGACCTCTTCGCATAACTGGCGCGACCATCTCACAGACCACGTCGCCCGGTAACGCTCATTTGCCATGCAAATGCGACTGGAGAGCCGCATCGAAGGGAAAGGTGTCGCCATCCGTGCGCGCGGCGTGCGTTGCTCGGCTGAGCCGCAGGCGCGCGTCCCACTGACCTGACGGGACCCGGGGCGTCTGCGGGCCGCTGCACTGCGGCTGGGCCGACGCGGCGTTCATGGCCGCCGGCGTTTACCGTCCCGGTAAACACAGCCGACCCCCGGCCGGCCGGACCGCCGGCGGCGGGCCGTGACGTCACCGACCGGCGGAGGCGGGCGCCCCTGCCGGCGGAGCGGAGGCTGAGTGCGGCGGCTGGCAGGGAGACTGCGGGAGTGACACGTTGACAGCGGGGCGGACAGGCCGACTGAGTGGTTGGCAGGTCGACGGACTGGATGAAAAATCGACTGGCTGGCTGACAGATCGACCGCGCGGCTGACACATCGACTGCGGGGCTGACAGATCGACCGCGCGGCTGACACATCAACTGCGGGGCTGATACATCGACTGCGGGGCTGACAGGTTGACTGCGGGGCGGACAGATCGACTGCGGGCTGACAGATCAACAGCGGGGCTGACAGGTCGACTGGCTGGCTGACAGATTGACCGCGGGGCTTCCAGAGAGACTGGCGGGCTGACAGGTCGACTGCGAGGCGGGGAGACTGCAGCGTGGAGACAAATTGCATGATGGGGACAGACTGTCGGAATGGCACAGACAGAACGGCCGGGACAAGCATCAGCCGGGACAGATTCTTGAATTGAAATTAGTTGCTTAGGAGATGGCCGTGTTACGCTCGTTCACAAGTGTATCATGCCATTAAATGTCGCCACAGAGGATTTGTGAAAACAATGCCCCGGCTATACCAGACTGCACATGCACTTTAGACTAGGCCTGGAAACACGAATTAAGTTACTGGAGAAGTTGGCGTTGTGAGCCACGCCAACTTCATAATTTTGTTTACTGTACATGACGATCAACACGGTCCAAGTCAAGATCCGTGAAACATGAAGCTCTCTAGAAGAGACGGCATGTGTAAAAGATGTTGTAAAGCATTGCTTAAAGATCGCAACAGGATAAACCACGCATGGACTGCGCTGTAGAAGGGTAAGCATCGGAGCCACCACGCATATCTGCATACAACACCCTCTTCCCCATACCCAACAACACACAGAGTTGCGAGCAGCGAGAGACCGAGTCCATCTTGCTCACATCAAATACAGCGAGGAACAACGCATCAAATACAGCGAGGAACAACGCACACCGATAGCGGTTAAAAAGTAGAGGGCCCAACGGAAGAAAACAGGGTTTGCCAGCAGCACCACATGTGTCCAAAAAAGTCCTGTGGTCGATTCGCAGCCCTTCGGCGCCGCCGTTTTGTGCGACCTGCCGGGGTCGTTTGGTATTCCAGTGGTGAATTGCTCTACTGAACTGAAAGGTCAGCCATGGAAGGCCCTTACCGAGGCAATTTGGGCGTTATGGTGATGATGAAATTCGAAACGCGGTAGTATGAGTCCTTTTATCGACGTGCGTTTTGGGAAGCTCGCATTTAACAAGAGTGCGGAGTTCGGTGGGACGAGGTTAAACCTCGCATGGACGAGGTCGTTAGCTCGCATGATTGTGAACTCCATCGGCTTTGTCTCCAGTAGACTGCATGTGGGTCCCATGAAAAAGGCGTAGACATAGAGGAAATCTTCGACAAAATAAGGAAGATAATGCTGGATGCCAAGCGGTTTTTCGGTACAAGTCCGGAGAGGATCTGGACCCTGGCAGATCCAACACTCAGTTTAGGACTGCGGTCCCGGGGCCGGCTTCTGAAGTCCACTGCACAGATCCACTTCTGGACTCGGTACATCTGACTGGTCTAGACCAGCGCGATTTTCGCCATATTGTGGTAAGTATGCTGGGCTTTTGTGAGCCAGGAAATTCAGGGATTTGTATTGCGCGTCAATCATGTTTTGGAGATTGCATGCACGCGTCGAAATTAGAATAAAATCGCAGCCAGTTATATATGATTTTTCACTAAGCAGCTCAAAATAGTTCTTCAGAGGCTCAAACGTATTTGAAGCCAAGGTCTTACAACAATTATGCACAAAATCAGTCCCTTTTAAGGACCGATTTCGCGCATAAGTGATGCAGGCACAATGCACGTCATGCAGGCACAAAAACCTTCCTTCGTGACGACTGTGCATGACATGCTACGCTGCGCATAATGGTCCCCTAGCAAATACGGACACCTAATGGTACTGCACACCGGTGATGGAATTCATCTGGAACCTAAAAGTGTATAACCGAAGATGTCGAGATAGAAAGTCGTTGCACGACAAATGCGTTTCAGGTCCCGAAATAGACGCAAAGTGTTGAGTGATACACTTTGCTGTACATGCTAAAGCCCGGTTGGTTTAGTAACACATACACGATCTTCAGTATTTTGTACCCGGTGTTGGAAAGTTTGTAAATATTTTGGCGCGCCTTGTGAGCGGACCAAAAACGACATCTATGACTTGTGGGCTGAGCTAACGTAAAAACATATTTAATCTTGCACGACGTCACGTTCTGGTATTATTCAGGTGATGTCAGAGAAAACTACGTAGCATGACTGAGCATGGATGGCTCTGTTATTCCAACTAATCGAAAAAAACATTAGATCTTTTCAAGTTACATTAAAAAAGTTAACCTTGACTTCTGTCTGCCGTGAAGACGCTTTTGGGTCAGTGCTCTTTGTTTTCATTCCTTAGAATGATGGTCACGTAGACATAAACTGACCGTATTTCACACGGCCATGGTGGTGCTGCAGGCCGCTGCGATTTTCAGCGCTTTTGGAAAGGACCTACTTTCACGTGCATTGTGACGTTATGAGACAGCACAACAGACTGGCGGATAAGCATCACGAGTTGTATATACGAGTCTATATACAACTGTGATATTTTGAGATTTTTGCGAGCCCTGGAGGGAGGAGGGCGTTTCAGGATAACGTGCACTCAAAGCGGGAGATGATCAACTACCAGATATGCTTGGACTAGTGAATCGAGGCAAATACGTAGTGAATAGAATGCATAAGAAATCCGATAAATAATGAAAAGTAAATTGAAGTAACGCGTACATATTCAGCACGATACTGCATATTTACGATATTTTGTTAGGATTACGGCCATACCAGGTCGAATTGAAATCTAGCCAATATCAAGTGCCCACTCAATGCAGGAGTGCCACGCCGCAAACGCATGGAATGCCCCCGGTCCCGGTTCTGCTTCTGACATCTCGTCGTCGTGTTCTTTCGCGAACGGGGGCGCAAGCTTTCGGCGCGTGTGCAATTACACGGCGTTTTGCAGGGTCTGAGGCGGAACACGGCGGGATCCACTCAGCGACGAGCCCTTCTCTGAATGCAGTTGGCAGCGCAACCAGACACCCTTCTGGGAACGCGCGCCTCCCCTCGCCGGCAGCCCTTCCGTGCTGTGAGCGTCCACCTGTCGGCGTGGCCTGCCAGCCATCTCGCTGAACAGAGTTCTGACTTCACCAGGCTGCAACTACCAAAGCTGCGGGCCGATTCGAGTGTGTTTGGCCTAGTCGGCCTTTCGTTTTCTCGTTAGTAGATACGTGACAAGAGTGTTTGCCGACAAATATTATTCATCCTATTTAAGAAGAAACAAAAAGGTTGCACAGATTTCGACCCGCCGCGGTGCTCGTGTTGAGCTGCCCCAAACTGCAGCCTATGCTTTATGTACCATGCCATTACACTAAATCAACAAGGCTACAACCATTCCAATATCATATCATTCATCGGTGCATACAGCCACTCGAACAATTTATGCATGTTTGTGAACTGGCTGACAGACGCACGTGTCAACATTGTGGGAAGATTGGCGCACTACGCCATTATTTCTACTTCCGTCAATTCATGCGAATCTTTTGGCGCGAGGTATCTAGATTCATCAACGCAAAACAAGTTTGTGGCTCATTCAATAATACTGCGCGCAAAGCATGAGGTGCAACATGTGTCAAGTCCGTGAAGAGAGCATAATGCAATGACAGATCCAGAGGAGGGGAGGGGGCACGGAGTCACCCCCCCCCCTTGGGCCTCGAAGTGGCTCATAGGCTTCGAGGGGGCCCATAGCCGATCGAGCAGACGCAGTTTTTTTTTACACAGAACACAACAAAGTTTCACGTATTTAGGTTTCCGGGCGACCAGTTACAGTCGTAAGCGAATGCGAAGCGCCCACGAGTGGACAAAAATTGTTATTCACTGATTGAGAGGGTAGTGATCGCGAGCCCTAAAGACTGCTTACGCTGTCCAGAGGCCCTACGCTGTTTCAGGGAGCCCTATATGTCTACCTGCGCGGTCACCTGATCGTTTAGGAGCCTGCTACGTTACCCTTGATTTCTTCGCATTTTCTCGGAGGGCCCTACGCTGTTTATGTACCTACTAGCGTGCCGGAGCACTTTTTGTCAATCAAGGGCCTTCCACGGATTTTATCCATCCTCCCGAAACGCTCTATACGCTAGAGCCGGGGGGCCCACGTGTTGACATGCCGGGGTATTCTCGGTTACTCAGAGGCCCTCAAGTTGGTCACCATTAACCTACCGACACAATCACGATATGCTCATGGGCCCTCTACATTGGTCATCTGATAGGGGCTTTTTAATTTTATGTAAATCGCTTAGAACCTTACGCTCCTGTCTGGGGCCAGTCTGCTTACCTACGTCGGCTCACTCAGTACCTCGGGGTACTCAGAATTGGGTCTTGGGTACTGTATTTTTGAATGGAGGGCCCCATATACTTGTCGGGGCCCCTATCTGCTAACCTGCTTGGGTGCACTGGGTTGTTCAGGGGTCCTGCACATTGGGTTTTGGTATTTGGATGTGGGACCCCGCGCTCCTCTTGAGATCATCTGATAGCAGGCTTGGGTACAATCGATCTTTCGGGGGTCTGCACGTTGGATTTTTGGTACTTTTTATTTGAATGGAGGGACCTACGCTACTGTCGGGGCCCCATCTGATAGCCTGCTCGGGTATACTCGCTCGTTCGGGCCTTCTACGTCGTGTCGTGGGGATTTCTTATTTGAGTGGAGGGCCCTACGCTCTTGTCGAGGGCCCCTTTTGTTACCCTGCCCGAGCACACTCCATCGCTCGGAGGCCCTCCACATAAAGTCTTGAGTACTTCCTATTTGAATGGAGGCCCCTACGCACTCGTCAGGGGCCTATCTGTTCACCTCCTCGGGCACACTGGATTGTTCGGGGGCCCGCACATTGGGTCTTGGCATTTGAATTGAGGACCCTACTCGCTTGTCAGGGGCCGTCTGGTGGCCTGCACCGGTACGCTCGATCTTTCGGGGCCTTCCACACTGAGTTTTGGTACTTCCTATTTGAATCGAGGGTCCCAAGTTCTTGCCGGGGGCCTATCTGTTTACCTGTTTGGATGCACTCGATCATTTGGGCCCTCCACATTGTGTTGTGGGTGTTAGTGATTTGAATGGAGCGTCCTAAGCTTTTATCGGTCCTCCCCCTGCCCCATCTGCTAACCTGCTCCGGCACCGTTGATCATTCTTGGGCCCTCCATATCGTGTCTTGGGTACTTCTTATTTGAACGGACGGCCCTATGTTCTTGTCGGGGCTCCATCTCTCAAACTGCTCGGGTCAATGGCGGATCCAGAGGGGGGACACGAAACTGTGCGCCCCCTTATGCTCCGAGGGGACCCATAGGCTCTGAAGGGTCCCATGACCGCTCAAACGGAAGCAGTTTTCGAAAACAAAACACAGCAAAATTGGACGCCTTCGGGCATCCAGATGACCAAGAACATTTACAAGCGAAATTGAAGCCCGTGAGCAGACAAACCCATCGCGCTGTCCGGAGGCGTTACGCTGTTGCCGGGCCCTATATGTCTACTTGCCAGGTCAATCTGATCACTAAGGAGCTTTCCGCGTTGCCCTTGATCTCTGCGCATTTTCTCGCAAAGCCCTACGATGCTGTTGGGGCACTGTCCGCTTACATGCCTGGGCACTCTTGATCGATCGGGGCCCTCCACGTATTCTTACCATTGGCCCGAAACGCTCCATACGCTTTTGCCTGGACCCTATATGCCGGCTTGCGGTCAGTTACTCAGGGGCCTTTCATACTGATCTCGGGTTCTTTCCACTTGCTCGGAAGACCTTGTCACGTTGAGGCAAAAAGGTATGGCGCTGAGCCACTCAATGGTCGGGGGCTCTCTACATTGATCAAGGGCTCTTTTCCTTTGGTCTCGTTCGCGGAGGACCCTTCACTCTCATCGCAGCCCTTTTCGTTAACCTGCCCGGGCACTCTTGATCGCACAGGGGCATTCATTCACGCACACTGGTCTTGGGTGCGCACCGGCTCTTTTGCTCAAAAGGCTCTGCCCGTGGTCCTATATGTCGGCCTGCCGGGACAGTCCTGATCGTTCACGTGCTTATCACGTTGGTCTTGGGGTCTTCTCGCTGTTGTTCTGAGGATCCCATACTTGTTGACGGAAGCCTCTTTTTGGCTTGCCGCGGCACCCATGATTGCTCAGATTTCGTCGCCTCTGGTCTTGGAGCCCTAGCCTTAGCGCAGCAGTCAGGTATGCGCCGGTAAATTTATACGCGCAATTGTCGAACATAATCTTACGTGCCACCGACGTCGTATGCGATATTTCAGTTGGTTATCGAATTCGTGACACCTATCCTACTTGTGCATTACAGTCAGATCCATTTAGTAACACATTTAATGCTAGGATGTGTTGTACTCATTTATATCAAACATAAAAAACTCTGCATTAGCCATCAGCTATCAGATGACCACATTAGCCAGCCTGCTAGCAATAGATATGCTGGAGACCAAGTGCGTGCCTATTTTTAATGGTGTTTAGCAGCCAAATTTAATATATGTTGCCATTTCCCGAAAAACCTAGTCTCAGAATGACAGGATTCACGACGATCTGGAGAAAATAACTAAGCTCTATGTATGTGCATGCGTAGCACGCCTAGTCTTTGGGGATCTGCAAAGCAAGATGGGTTTCCGTACAAAAACAGCATGCTAAGAATATTAAAGTTTGGTGCCTAGACTCCGAGGATTTTTTTGCGGGGAGAAGGCCTAAATTCCATGGGGACCCCACAATGTATGTCCGTGAAGTTAGCGACTTATTCAGCGATTTTTTTCAGCGACGAGTCCGATTTCACTGGAAAATGGTCTCAAGGTCAGATGTGGCATGAGAACACCAAAAAGACCCTTATTTTGCAATATCATGCGACCTTCAAGGTCAAAAGCTGGGTCAAAGGACGGGGAACTCGGTATCACCCAAAAACTACCAACCGATTTGAAACTGTGAGCATCAAAATATTCACAAGCGCAAGAGCCAGCATCCGTTAGAAAGCTACGACTTCTCAAGGTCACCCTTCAAGATCAAATGCAGGCTCAAAGGACGGGAAACTCCATGTCACCTAAAAATTATCGGCCGATTTTAAACTTCTAAATATCAGAGTATTTTTCAAAAAAAGAACTAGTGTCCGTCAAAAAGTCTTGACCTCTCAAGTTCACCTTTTAAGGTAAAATGCGGGTTTAAAAGACAGGGAACTCCATATCGCCCAAAATTTACCGGCCGCTTTTTAACTTACAAAATTTAGAATATTTACCACAGAAAGAGCCAGCGTCCGTCAAAAAGTTCTGGCCTCTCAAGGTTATCCTTCAATGTCAAATGTTTGACCTCGAAAGATGACCTTGAGTTGACGGACGCAAGTTCTCTGTGTGGTGAATATCCTGATGTTTACAAGTTTAAAATCGGCTGCTAAGTATTGAGTGATATTGAGTTCCCTGTCTTTTAAGCTCGCCTTTGACCTTGAAGGGTGACCTTGAAAGGTCTGGACTTTTTGACGGACTGTAGTTCTGTCTATGGTGAATATTTTGATGCTTTTAAGTTAAAAATCGGCCGTTAAATTTGCGTGATATTCTGTTCCTCGTCCTCTGAGCCCGCGTGTGACCTTGAAAGGTGACCTTGAGAGTTCCGAATTTTTTTATAGACGCTTGTAATTTTATGAATGACCGCGCTTGTGAATATTTTGATGCTCACAGTTTTCAAATCGGCCGGTAGTTTTTGAGTGATATCGAGTTCCCAGTCCTTAGACTCAGCTTTTTACCTTGAAGGTCACATGATATTGCAAAAGAAGGGTCATTCTTGTTGTTCTCATGTTACAATTAACCTTGAGACCTTTTTTCAGAGAAATCGGAACTCATCGCTGAAAAACATCGCTGAATAAATCGCTAACTTCACGGACCTCCACAATGTTGCATGCCCCCCCCCCCCTTTTACGAGATCCTGGATCCGCCCCTGGCAATGTATGGCACTGAATGCGGAGCGGCAGCGGGCCGCTGCCAGTGGCCGACGGATGCGATGGGCAATGGGCGTGGCAGCCACGCACTTGAAGGTGATTGGATGGAAGGTGTTGGCGCGTGCAGCACGCGGAAGGGGGCTGGATACGAAAGCTTTGGCTCTTATTTTCTTCAATCTTTTTGTCTTAATCATAGCTATTCACCATAGCAAACAGCGGAACCATTCTCGACATATCCAGTTCAGTCGTATTTTGTTCATATCTGAAGACCCTTAGTGTTGAATATTCTCTTTAATTGGTGACAAGCAATTTGTTCGTGAAGGTGGATGGCTCACCTGTATTGAACTGCACAGTTCCACCATCTTGTAAAAATGACGCAAAAAATAAATGATGCAACATTTCACTGAGAAGTTCAAATTTACCTGATCCGCCCTCAACTTAAATCTTTTGTTCAACCTTTTGTCGCATCTACTTGTTAACTATTTTGACAAAGATGCGGATGGACGGCTGCCAAGGATGACTCTCCTCGTTAAAGCTTCCTCTCCACCCAATCTCTCAGCTCAGTTTCCTCGGGCAACTGAGAACGCTCAATACCGTATCAAGCCCCACTCGACCGCACCAAATGGCCGTCAGCGCTTACGACAGTGCTCGCTGACATCGTTTAATCAGTATATCAATCATGTGCAGGGGCGCTGCGCCTGTTAGGTCGCTGTCCGCTTGTTGATGGCCGGTCGATATGATCACGGTAAGCGCCCTGGGAAGGACACTGAACGTATGAGGTATTGATTCAGGTGGTCTGACTGACGCACAAACGTGCTGATATTTTTCGTCGACAATGAGCGCACCACGCCGAAATGTCAGTATCCGAATTAAGATGTCAAGTGGGACGTTGCATGTCAGTAAGCAGCCTGCGTGACGGAGCCAGTCGTTTCGCACAAGCTAGCCAACGATGCAGTTTCTTATTTAGTTGGGGGGGGGGGATCCCCCCGAATTGAGAAGGATGCGGGTCATATCCGGAAGGAACCTGCTCTTTTGCGTACCTTAAATGTAGGTTTAGGCGCATTTTTCACTGCTCAGTCCCCCAACATGTTTTGTGGAACTGCATACCTGGAGCCAGCAACGCACCGAAACTCTGCATCACGGAAAGCTTCAGCAGCGTCAGATTTTTTTTTTGGGGGGGGGGGAGGTGGGGAGAGGCAAAAGTGACATTTGCCTCGCCCCTCTCTCCACCCACTCTCACCTCCGCCGGTTTCGGTTTAGCTGCGCCTTCTTCATCAAAAGCTGACGTCCTCAGCTGCTGTCACGATCCCACACTTTATGGAACAGGTGACATCAATCTTTACCTTCCTTTTAGAAACGTGAACAAAGTGACCGAATTCTTTTAAATTCCCGTCTGGCGCGAACAAAAGACCCCATCCTTTCCGGAGGCGATTGGCGGATGACGTCGGCCGAACCGGCCATTCTCCCACCAATTTGCTGCGCTTCATCTGCCGCGGCACCGGCGCTGTGGATGATGCATGGTCCGGGCTGGTCCGCCTGCCGCGCGGCGGACACCTCCCGGGAGTCTCGGGATCGATGGCGGCAGAACGGTGCGCAACAGACAGCCGGCCCGCGACGGCATGGGCTGACCTCCCAGTGTCTCCGACGACGGTGAATGGAGAGGCGGCCCAGAACGGGGCGATGGACGGGCCGGGAAGGCAGTCAGCGCTCCTAAGGACAGGGCGCTGCATGGGCCGGGCGCGCGGCCAACCCTCCAAAGGCGAGTGTTCATAAATTGCGGGTGGTCGCCACAACAGGCGACGTGAAACGCTGGGAGGCAAGTGTTCTCGGACGCAAATATTCGCACCGCTTCTGCGTGTCAGCGACGGATGCGTGCGCGCGTGGTCTCAGAGACGGATATATTCGTGCTTAAGGTGTTCGTATGTGATGATGATGACAGACTGCGAAATGTGGCAGCAGGGAAGGGTTCCAGTTTGAGGAGAAAAGCGGCGAGGCAGTGTTAAGACGCCGCGGGAGAGAGAGAGAGAGAGAGAGAGAGAGAGAGAGGAGAGAGAGAGAGGAGAGAGAGAGAGAGAGAGAGAGAGAGAGAGAGAGAGAGAGAGAGAGAGAGAGAGAGAGAGAGAGAGAGAGAGAGAGAGAGAGAGAGAGAGAGAAAGACGTGTTAGGAATTAATGAGGGAGGGAGCGGAAAAATCTGGAGCAGGGTCCTAAAAAATGTCTACGAGGTGGTCGCGAAAATTGGGGAGAATTTAAGAGGATACAAAAAAACCCACTGACTTATGGAACGGATACATGAAACGTTTTCTCCAAACGTACTGAGCATTATTTTACTAAGAGCATGTACCACGAGTTGGATGTTGGTTTGCAATTCGTCTGCGTATCGACTTGACAATGGTGATGAGCTAAAAGCTACGCTTGTCAGGTAATACCAAGCTGTAAATCAAGCTGGTTAAATGATAAAATGGCAGACAGTGTATGATATGCACAGTGATGGGCTGAAAATGGTTGGCTGAAAATAAATTGAAGGAAACGGTAGTGGTGGAAGTTTTTTTAGTTGGGGCAGTTTCTTTTAAGTTGGGTCTTTCTATGCTGCGCAATGCAGTTAATGTTGAATTCTCTTTATTTGGCGGAGCTGCTCACACGGACACCCAACTCATCTATCTTTGACTCAAAATGCATGACTCAGTCGACCGTAATGGTTCGGAAAACGTGCAGGCAGATGTTGGACCACCAGTGCAATTGTACCATCCCACTGTCGGAACGAGCTTCTTGACTTGTCACCTGTCGTACAAGGCTATTAGGTATAAACATTTCCCAAAAAGAAAAGGTAGGCAGACAAAAAAAGTACCGATATCCCTCAACTTTGAATATGCTTGGCAGTGCTGAGAATTTGACCATGATCCGCAGCATCTATGCATGTATATAGCGTGGTTTGGCACCGCAACATTGCAGCATTGTGGACCATATTCCACTCTGAATTTTACGATTTGTAGCACAATATGGTCTACTGGAATATAAGCGGCCGATAGAGGATTTTGAGATGACAAATGTTAAAGCAGCTATACCTGAAGCTTACATCCTATGCGCATGAACAGTGCACGGTCACCTTGCTCCCCGTTATGTAGTTTTGAAACGCATGCTTCTCTAATGCTAACAAACTGCTGGTGTGCCTAAATAATACCCAAAAACGACATTCTCTTATATCCGCTATCAGGTACAAATGTGTGGCACAGAGAGACAACATTGCCACGCCCGTTTCAGCAACGTGCCAACCTCTCACCCCGACAACCAAGATCTGTCACCCTCTTCTGTCGCACTCCCACATCGGGGAGGCGCTCGCGTGTCGGTCGGACCATCCCCTCTTTTTGTGTGCGATTTTACGAGAGACTCTTCGTCGATGACTCCATGACGCGGCCTGTTCGACAGCGGAAGCAACAGGCGCCGACCCGTGGGAAAGTATCGACGGTCGTGAGAACCAGTCAAACGAGTCCCTCACAACAGTCAGCAGCCGGCTCAGCACAGCCGTCGGGCCTCACCATCATCGACCCGCGCCGGACAGACTCGGCATCTCCTCAATACTGCGCGACGACCTCAGAACACAAAAAATGGTTTGCGCTTGTGATCCGGTGTATCGGCCATTTCTTTACGTTTGCATTCGCAATGGCAATCAGGTATCCCCAGGCGGTGGCGGCGTGTCTGCCGCGTGCGTTGCTGTCCAGGTCAGCCGCCACGTCAGCGTTCATGGCGAGGCCGTCTGTCAACGCCGGCGGCGGCAGGCGGTCATCGGGGCCGCCGCGTCGGCTCGCGCCCCGCGCGTGTCGATCGGCGGGAGCCGGCGGCAAACCGCATCGATTCCGACGCACGTCCGGCGGAACGCTGGCCGACGGTGGCGGAACTGTGGCAGGCGTTGTCGGAACTGTAACCGACGTTAACGGAGCTGTGGCTGGCGTGGGCGGAACTGTGGCCGACGGTGGCGGAACCGTGGCAGGCGCTGTCGGAACTGTAACCGACGTTAACGGAACTGTGGCCAGCGTTAACGGAGCTGTGGCCAGCGTTAACGTAACTGCGGCCGACGGGGGCGGAACTGTGGCCGACGGTGACGGAACTGTGACCCACGGTGACGGAACTATAACCGGCGTTGACGGAACTATAACCGGCGTTGACGGAACTGTGACCGGCGTTGACGGAACGGTGACCGACGTTGACGGAACTGTGACCCGCAATGACGGGACGGCGACCAGCGGCGGCGGACCTGCGACCTTGCGAGGCGGGACTGTGGTAAGGCGGGAGACTGTTCACTGTAAAGTGGAACTGTGAGGGGGTGGGCAAGTCGGCTGTGTGGGGAACTCATAGCCCATGCATAGGCATGCGTGTGGGAATCGGTGACAGCTGTGCGGTCTACCGTCTGGTGAGCTGTGGCGGAGTGAGTGAAGCAGAGATGCAAGACTTTCAACATCAAAAACTGGGGCGCCGACACCAGCACCAGCACCAGCCTAGATGCATAAAAACCGACCTAGAACTGGCAGCTGTCAGTGGCATGACCAGTAGGCGTGATATACTGACATTGACACGAGATTTGATAGCATACAAGACAAACACCATCGCCTGATAACGGCAATGTTCTGGTGTTTGCCCGAACACGACCCCAGTGTTCCAGCTGAGGGAACGTTTGCAGTCTGCGGTATGGAGGACGAACGTGTGGTTCAGGTGGCTTGTAAAGTGACCTATATATATATATATATATATATATATATATATATATATATATATATATATATATCTCTCTCTCTCTCTCTCTCTCTCTCTCCCTATATATATATATATATATATATATATATATATATATAAATGTGTGTGTGTGTGTGTGTGTGTGTGTGTGTGTGTGTGTGTGTGTGTGTGTGTGTGTGTGTGTGTGCGTGCGGGCGAGGCGACCCACTACATGCTTGCCGGACTCCCATCAGGTTCATGGTGATGACAAAACCGTAAAAAACATGTTATGGCACAACAATTGAACTATTATTTGGTTTTGTTGTCGCCGTTTCGTTTTGTTTGGTTTCGTTGCAAGCGGCCCTTTGCCCCGCAGATCCCTTGGATCTCTTCAAATAAGGACAGTGGTGGGAGCTTAGGTAATGCTGCAGCCATCCTGCCCTTATCGCAGAGCCAGGGGCTTGCTACGTCCCTCCTCCGCCGCGTTTAAGGTGAGATGCTGCCGGCGGGAGCTCGGGTAGGGCAGGAAGCCGGGAAGGCTCAGGTCCGTTTGAACGCTGGCAATAGCTGTCACGGCGCCTGATCGCCGACGACCGCCCGGAGGACGCCCCGGGGCGTCGGGACGTGTGACGTCACAGGATTGAGTGACGTCACAGGGTTGCGTGACGTCCATGACCCGGGGGGCGGGGATTGCCGTAAGTATTTGACGTTCGCGATGGACGGATGCATTAAAAGCCTGTTAATAATATCGTGATCATTACAGCTGCATTGAAATTTCAATTTATCCCCGCACGAAAGAGTGAAGACCTAAGGAGACCGTTTTCGTTTACTTACCAGACCATATGCGACCAGCGTCGGAGCCGACTACCGAAGCCAACCCCCCTCCCTCCCCTCCCCTCTACGCCCGTCCTGAGGACGCTAGGCGGAGGCAGGACCATCTCGCTAACAAAAAGCCGCGCCCGAGAGCGTTTCGCATTTCGCTGTTGGTATTCTCCGCCCGTCCACCATTCGGAAGCCCTGGGGACCATTAGGGCGGGAGGGGAGGGGGGGGGGGGATGGGAGCTCACGCGCACGCGAGCAGCCACTATCCACCTGCCCGAGGATACCTTCGGGTCGGAAAGCCACCAGCGTCGGTGGTGCCATCTGTCGTGCAAACACCGGCCGTGTTTACCCAACCAATCACGTCGCTCGGTGGGGTGGCCCGTGTCAAGGGTGGCTAAATCGAGCGGGTATGTGGCCACCGAGTGGGAGGGCGCCGGGTCAAGGCTGTTTACAGTCGGAGGTGGTCTTTACGGAGGTCGAGCGCCCTCTGGGGGCGGTGGAGGCTACCGCGCTCACGCTAAAGCGGTCAGCTGCTTTGCGGGATGACTACGCACATTCAGGCGACGTCTGAAAAGTTGTTGGTATTGAATAAAAAGTGATCCCGCTGGAGATTGGCTCTGATTGTTCATGTAGATCTAGAGAGGATAATGTCATCGAAATGTTTACGCTTGAGCTGCGTTATAACTCGAACTTGAGCAATGCAGAGATAAACAAAGCAAACGCATGGAACAGGATATCACTGGGTAAATGTATGTTGACACGCTTGGCGTTGGTGACACGAATCACCTCAACCAACACCAAAAGGCACCATATGGCTCTCCCGAGCCGTCAATGAACTATTCAACTGAACAGGTTAACAGTTATGGCATAAACATAGAAGTGGAGTGCTACTGGAATGAGCGCAATCTAGTAAAATATGTGTAGGATTCACCTTTCGCTATTGTCTTCAGCATCCGGTCCCTATGCGGCTCCTGCTTGTGTCCCAAAGTCTAACGCGATTCACATTCACTGGTGGCAGCGCCACCAGTGTTCACTGGGCAGCCCAAAGCAGCCCAACGAGTTACGATAAGAGTGGGATTCCTTGTCCCCCTGTGAGACTCGTTTCGTTAAGGCTCAAAAGATGCACCTGTCAAAAGCGCTGTGTAGCTCAATCTTCGTCGACTGAGTGGTCCAATGCACCTCATCAGGGCCACATTTGTCACCATAGGTGAATAATTCGGTGCTATTCGAGTGCAACGCGGCGTGGCAGCCCGGTAATAAGGACATACCCAAGGCTGGTATTGAACGGCGGCCGCCCCGGGACGGCTGTTTTTCTCTCTTGGCAGTGTTGACTGGGAATCACCAGCTGTTTTCTGTGATGGTTTCTCAGTCGCGTCTTTGTGAGCCACTTCGGTTGGTGTGCTTCTTAAACAATCTATGTCGGTCCCATCTACAATTGTGTCACACCAGGAGTTACTTGGTGATGGATGGCCTTTATGTCCTGATGCATGAACTTCAGCGCGCCGATGAAATAAATACAGGCGTGAAATCTCGGTCCTTTTCTCAAGATTCCTACCAATCAATAAAAAGCGTAGCTCATTTTTCACTTCAAGCAGCTGTCTATAAGTTGAAATTTGTAGGTCCGAATAAGATAATGTACTCGGATACACCTAACCACATAAGATTATGCTCTTAGTTAGACCTTTCTACTAGGAAGACCAAATCAATATGGAGAATGTGAAGAAAAGCGTGAGTCAATTAATATGAAATCCCATTTTTCAGAAGCCACCAATGATTTGACTGCTTGGATTAGCTGTTCCCTTCCTGGTAGATTCCCACGCGAACATGGTGCACTAAGGTGCACGTTCTGAGGTAAGAGAGACGTATGACTACGAAAGTTCATCAGCATACGCCACCAATCCAACAGCCCGTCGCTCTTTTAGGTCTCTCCTGAGATAAACATAACAGGCACGATTTGATCAGATAGCGACGTCCGGTGAAAATTTCGCTACAAACATACAGAATTTCACGATCCGATGGTGGGATTTCCACTCACTCAATACATACTGCTTAGCGTAAGTACCGATCCCAGAAATCCATACGGTCAAGAAATTTGGACCAACTCCCATAAAAAATGCAAATATATCGTTTCGTACGAACGCACTCCTACCTTCAAACAAAGAGCCTTAACGTGGCATGCTCATCCCCGCCAATGAATCGAGCCAGCCTCGGACGCTGCGCAGTTTTTCACTCTCCGCCACTCTCGCAACAGCCTACTGGCACACCCACCGCAGCGGCACCGTCCGCCGCCCCTCCGAGCGCAGCGGCCGGCCCTGATCGTCGGTCTCGACGGGCCGTCGGTGCCGTCGACGGGGCAGTCATCGGCAGCGACAATTCAATCAGCGCTGCGGGCGTCACCGTGTAATCACTCCCCAATCCATTTCGCGCGCCGGTCCGAGCGGACGGTCGGCGCCTTGCGTAACGCTCGCGCCGGAGCCGCGCCGGGCCGGGGCGGGCGGGGGGCGACGGCGGGCGGCGTGTCGGAGCGGCCGCCGGGGCCGGGAGCCCACCGGAGATGAGGCGGAGATGGCGGTGGGAAGAGCGTCTGCGGGCCGCAGCCGGGAATAACGCTTCTGGATGAGCTCCGGTCCGCTTGATTTAAGGTGGAAGAGAATAGAAAATGCATGTGTAATAAATAAAAATGAAATACCCCTGTTCTCATTTCCTCGAATTTGTTGATATACCTTCGAAAGGTCCGGGCACGGCATGGTTAGGCTTGCGTCTTTTTCAGTGGCGACAGCGATTCCAGCCCCCAAAACTGTCAGATATCTATGTATAGTATGTATATATGATATAGATCAGATATGATCATATATATATATATATATATATATATATATATATATATATATATATATATATATATATATATATCTCGCAGTGTATTGCCCCAGGGGCGGACAAACTCTGTCCTAGCTGCCGGGCAGGTTCGCACTGGACCGTCACATCGAACTGATATCTACCATAAGGATTGCGAGTTGTCCAGGAAACCGTTCAACGAGCACAGCGCAGCGGCTCAAAAAGAAAATTGGCAATCCGTTCGGCTTGTGGCAGGACATCGGCTCGCATCGGTACACGCTAATCGGCAAACGTAAGCTTGCTTATTTGTAGATGTGACTAGGAATCTGTCTAAATGATGAGTAGAATCGGTACATTTGTTCTCCGTGCCTGTTAGCCAAGTACCCCAGAATTCGCATGAGAAAAATTGCCTTTATGTGTGATGGTGCGCGGTACTCAACATGTACGTAAGCGCTGGTGTATGTTGACATTATGTGTGTTTGTCGACAGTTTGGATGTTGTTCAAATGTTTGTGGAAGGTCTATGGGCTAATAGATGGATTTCAGTCGAGCAATGGATTTTTGCATAAGCGTGTTCTGCGTAGCTGTTTGCAGAGTGTTCTGAAATTCTTAACTCTGAACTGTAACGTAAAAATGCCTGGAGTTGTTTTTATCCGTCAGTTACGAGCCAACTTTGTTTCAACTTGAATTGTCAAAAGGAAACCATGTCAGCCTTCTTGACAGCGATGGTGCCTGTACTTCGTGGTGACCTATGCTAAAATATCCTACCTTTAATAATATTCCAGGAGGTGCTGGTTAAACAAAGTCATCAAACATTTATTCAGATAAACAGGTATATATATATATATATATATATATATATATATATATATATATATATGTGTGTGTGTGTGTGTGTGTGTGTGTGTGTGTGTGTGTGTGTGTGCGTGTGTGTGTGTTAGCATGATAATACCGTTTAACCGGAACCTTCTATCATATCAAAGGCCAGCTTTTTTAAACATACGAATTAATGGCAGCTATGAACTGGAAGCTGAGGACATTTATTCTCAGATTACGTACAGCGTAACACGAGATTGTTCCATTTTCTAAGCAATAGCGTAATAATCTGGAATCACCGTCACAGCTGAACCGGGCTCAAGTCAAATGAGGTGTGCTTACCCTTGTGGATTTATAACCACAGACAACTTCGGCAGACAGCAGTATAAATGCCAATGGATCAAACAGAGCGAAAAGGAATCAAATGGGAATTGATAGTCAACGGACTTTGCATTTACATATGATTAAATGAAAGCATAGCCAGGGAATCTTGTATGAGCATTTAAAAATAACTTTGATTTTTGAGCGTAAGACTTTTTGGTCGGTTATTTCACATAGGCGCATTCAGAATCAAGCCAACTCCAGTCGGGTCGCGTCCGGTTCAGCCTCCCTGATCTCTAACGTCAGGTGATGCCGGATCAGCGGCCGGTGGGGATGTTCAGCGTCCTTGATCTCTTTCGTCAGGGGTATCAGACCAGCGGCCGGTGGGATGTTCAGCGTCTCTGATCTCTATCGTCAGGTGATATCAGATCAGCGGCCGGTGGGATGCTCAGCGTCCTTGATCTCTTTCGTCAGGGGATATCAGACCAGCGGCCGGTGGGGATGTTCAGCGTCTCTGATCTCTATCGTCAGGTGATGACGGCTTACCGTCCAGTGAGATGTTCAGCGTCTCTGATCTCTGTCGTCCAGTGACGTCGAATCAGCGTCCGGTGGGATATTCAGCGTCTCTGATCTCTCACGTCAGGGGATGTCGGATCAGCGTCCGGTGAGATGTTTAGATTCTCTGATATCTGCCAAGTGACGTCGGACCAGCGGCCGGTGGGACGTTTAGCTCCTCTGATCTCAGGCGAGAGACGCTGAACATCCCACAGCGTCCCATCGTCAGATGATGGCGGATCAGTGTCCGGTGGGATGCTCGGCGTCTCTGATCTCTGTCGTCAGCTGATGGTGGACCAGCATACAGCGGGATGTTCAGCTTCTCTGATCTCAGTCTTCAGGTGATGACGGATCAAGGTCCCGTAGGGATTCAACGCCCCTCATCCCTTTATCCGTGTCGTGATATGTCGGCACAGCGTGGCAGCATACATAGCTTTAAGAAGATAATTGAATGGTCTTCCATGCTCACAAAACGAGAGTAAACGGGCTGACGAAACCCTGTCTGGAGTATTTACCTACTGGTGCAGGTGCGTACGAAAAGATGGCATACAGTGTCAGGGTCGTCTCATCAACATCGACTCAGTGAACCCGAATGATGCCAGGCCAGCAAACGGACGTTGACAGATGAGGGTGAAAAATATAACCCGCACCTCAGCAAATCCGACCATGCCTGGGCGGGCCTCTGCTGGAGAGCGATGGGGAGGATTCAACCCATTGCGCTGGGCGACGACCCAGCTCACCGATTGGATGGCACAAAGCATGAGCTGAGTTATTTAGTTTAGTTATTCAGTTAATATGTCAGTGATCTGTTGTATGTCTTTTTCATGCATTAGTTTACTTAGATGTTAATGGGTTGTATCATCGGTCTGTGTGCTTTCTCTCCTCTGGTGAGGCTTGCAGCACACGTCCACGATCGAACCATTTACCGGGAAGGTAAATCAAATGATGGCAATGTGCTGTGCATTATTACATGCAACGCATATAGATTCGACGATATCCTGGATGTGCATGATGCGTTGCAGGTAGCCCATATTTATGATATGCGTATGTGGAAATGTGGAAATTGCAGCCTAGTTTCAAAATGAAAGTCTCGACATAAGAACATAAAGGATAGAAATGCTTATGCAGCTCATGTAGGTAAAACAACTGTGAATAGTTCAGTACACTGAATGACAGGCAATCGCTAAGACGTGCAAGTATTTTTACATTGCCACGTCCATAACTTCGAACTCAAGTACGAAGAGATGGTCACGATGCCGCGGCAAAATTCTGGACGAGGCTACCCAGTGTATGAAATAAGCTTGAAAATATTTCCGGGCTGGAAACGTAAGGAACGGTGCATTTATAACCAGTCAGATGAGGCAAATATTAACACATTTCAATGGTACTTTAACAGCAGCGGGAGCCGAAACAAGGTGCCGGAGGGCTGTCCGAGTTCGACACTAATCCGTCAAGGCCCCAGCGGTAGTCGTCGCGCGCACAGCGGCACCACATACTCACAGATGAGCAGGAACCTCCCCGACGCCTCCTCCTCCACCGGTGACGGCGACCGGTGACCGGGCGCCGGTGACCCGCCGTAGGTCAGCGACCTCTGTCCGTGCGGGTCACGGCGCGCAGCGGCGCGTCCAGGCCAGGCGCGGAGGGGGCGCGGGTCAGGCCGGGCCGGGCGCGGCGCCGCCGACCGACCGGACGCCCACAGGTGCACTGGAGCTATTGACCGGCCGGCGTGGTGGGCGCACGCCGACGCCGCCGCCGCCGCCTCCGACGACCCGGCGCCGCCGGCATCGATACCGCCAGGTGCGGCGGCGACCTGTGGCGTCTGGGGCGGCGCCGGCTGGTGGGGCTTCCCGCTGAGAGGGGCAGCGGGCCGCGCTGGCTGACTCGGTAGACTGGGCGGGCCGCAGTCCCCCCGATGATACCCCTGGGAGGGACCGCACGGTTCGACTCGGTCCACCGTACGGTCTGCGGTCCCGTCCACGATCTTGCTGAGGGGCCGACGTACCATGTCGTCCGATTCTGCCGACCCAGCGGTCTGTGGTACCCTCTACGGTCCTGCTGAGGGGACCGCGGAATCATACGGTTCGGCTCGCTAAGCCTCGGAGCCGACTCGAGTTGAGCACGACCGACCTTTCGGCTTCGTTGTTTGTCTCGTGTCTCGAAACCTGTTGGCTACACGCGGCGAACGAGGCCTACAGACTATGTAGACGGCGAGTTTGCAGTGCAACAAAGTAGAAGTCGACAGAATTCAGTTGTCAGAATCAGTATAAAAACACGGCGGCGAAGTGGGCAGTGCGGTTTCATTTGTTTCAACCTGTCGGCACAATTTGTGTGAGATAGTGTTTCCTTGGCATTACTACATATACCGAATGATATTATACATTGACAGCTACATCAGCCTCTCAGCTGAACCTTCTGCTGTGGGCTGGCTGCTGAGTCTTAGCCTTAATTGGAGCTTAAAATTAGCAACGTGCCTGGAGATACCACGGCGAACAGCGACGGATTTTTGAGGAGCTTGGGAAGTCGGGATCATGAAGGGATGTTTGCCCGTGGGTAATTTTGCCTAATCCGCTTCTGCGACTGTGCATCACGTTGAAAATTAGGATTTGGCTTTTTAATAGCACGGCCCTGAGGACCTGGAGTGCCGACCCACGGTCGATGGCGATGGTTATCGGTGCTCGTTTCGAAGTACCAATCATGTGGGCAGTGGGTATCGAACACTGGCCAATTGGTCTAGTCGCAGGCGGAATCTGATATGAGTAAGCTAGTTTAGAGTTCCTGGTTTTTCGGCATTATGAGTTGAGAGCTCGTATTCCGGTAATGATTGACCTACAGTATACCAATATTTGCTGGGTACACGATGTTATCAGGCAAGCATTATTTAACCATTGCTTCCTGGTGTATGAAAGGTCATTCATTGCCGGAACGAGAACTCTTAATCCATAATGTCAAATGAGACATTGTTTCTTGCTACTGCTGGTGTTTCTTTTTTAATGTCTACATCCATCGTAGCAACGTTTCCGATAGCATCGGATCTGGTTTAAATCAGCGTTCGTAATTATACGAAGTAGACCGTATTGAGTAACCTACATTTTGAACTACAACATATTTCCATGCCGAGAAAGCGTGTAAATATTTTATCTCACTCTTCCCCGATGGTTAACACACAGGTATCTCTTATGAGGTCAACAACCGATGACACTAAAAGGTCAATAGCCGACATAACAACGAACATCCCCCGAGAATGCAGTGGCCCTAGCTCGAAACCGTCAGGTTTGACCGGCTTGGAACCGGACGGGCTTGCGCACCTCCCGGCTACCCTTGTGAACATCTTGGCGGGGTCGGGTGGCGACGGGTGGCTTAGAGCTTGCTCTTCATGGTCCTTTGAGGGTTCATTCTCCCCCTTTTCATCCCTGTATTCACTCCATTCCGGGGTGTTTGGATATCCACCAGTTGACGTTTCACCACTGACTTCACATGTTGTTGGCTTGCCATCTTCTACTGACCCACTACCGCTGGTCGCTTGTGACACTTGTCCTGTGGATCGGAACCTTTCCATCCTAGCCGATGGGGATATGTGCCACTGCGTGGCTGACTGTGGCACACATTTGCATTTTGCTTTCTCGTCGGTTCTTTTATTACGTTTTTGCCGTTTTCAGGCCTCGCCACAGGCAGATTTAACTCCGTTTTCTTACCAGTATTTTATTCTCATCAAGCTGGTTTGTGAGACTGGCCAGGAGGAAGCAGCTGTCCTGCATGACGTGACCATATTGTTGCTTGGTAGGAAACAGGTCCAACGCGGCCAATAATGTGTCTTTTCTTTCATTTTGCTCCGCCAGCGTAGTTACGCACGACTGCTGGATCACCAGTCGTGCTGTAGTCCGGAAATCTTTGGCTGGCATTCTCTATCTACTCGCCTTGAGCATTCAGTACATTTTCGGCGAGTCTTGGCTTCAGTAGGCCTAGACTGGTCCTCATGACTCTTCCCACCATGACTTCCGCCGGTGCCACTCCCGTGGTGCTGTGCTGGATATTTCGATATTCATCGAAAACGATGACAGCTTTAGCTCGAGCGGACGGTCGTCTCCACTCATCAGGCACGCTTTTAGGTTCTGCTTGTCCCGAGCTTGATCATGAAATCTTCGGGTTCTTCGGACGTCAGCTGAGCTCCGTTATCCGTCGCTACTTGCACCGGAATTCCGTGAATATCTTTGACAGCTCACCGATTGTCACTTCTGTGGTGATGCTCTTCATTGTGACGATTTCTGACCGCTTGTAATGGCTGTTCACCACTACTAGATAGTAGAAGCCTCTAAAAGGTCCAGCGAAATCCAGATGGATACGCTCCTATTGGCTCTCCGTGTGTTTCCAGGGTGTAAAAACGCAGCCAATTTCTCTTTCTGTCCGGCCTGGCACCCTGGGCAGCTGCTCACCACATTTTGTATGTCTTCATCAATCTTTGGCCACCACACATAGCTGCGTGCTGAATCTTCGCCTTCGTAATACCTGGCTGGCTGTCGTGCAGCTCACTCGGGACTGCTCTCCGCGGGCGCTCGGGTACGAGCATTCTGTTTCCCTGCAGTATACAGTCAAAGGCGAGAGGCAACACGCTTTTCTTTTGTTCAAACAGCTGTAGCTCCGGCGGTCCCGCTCCGGCCAGCCGCTGGGGACATTCTGAGCGACTCTTGATAGCACTTTATCACGGCCGGTGGCTTGTCTTCCATCTTCACAGGTCAGCGGCTCCCTCCCGTCACCCTGCTCCAGCAGGCAAACTGAAGCCTCATCTGGAATGTCAGCCAGATTCTCCTCCCTATGAACTGGGAGACTTGGCAGGAAGTTCGCTATCGGAATTTTTTCTGTCCTTCTGTATTCAACACCGTACGTATAGGCTGCCAGAGTCAACGCCCATCTCCGCATTTGGGATGCCACCAGCCCAGAAGCCTGCGTCTTTGGTCCCAACAGCGCGGTAAGTGGCTTGTTATCAGTCACCAGGGTGACTGAGGCAGATCCTTCCCCAGAGGCAGCATCTGAAATTTGGTTTTGGCTGTTGGGGGAGAGGACAAAGATAATAAAATCACGGTTTGTAGTGAGAGACAAAATAACCCAAGTGAATTTGCATTGCATTCACAGATGGCACTAAAAGACATTCTTTGGCAGCAGATGACAGTGAACACCATGCTCTAGCTGGTCTCAGTGACTGCCAAAGACCATTAGAAATTGGCTGCTTGCAGTTTTTAAACTTTCTAGCTTCCTAAGTAAGTGCTTCCTTCCTAAGTCTATGCTTGCATCTACTGTATTTTGTAAGCTATGGAGCTGATAGAAAGTTGTTGATATTGATCATTCTATTGTAAAGGCGTCAGTCCCAATAAAGGATGATAGAACCAGATCCTTAAAATGCTGTACACATGTTGTGCCATTCCCCATATAGCACATAGTGCTAAGAAATGTCATGCAAGCCACAACATTAATAGGAGCATCTGGGGCATTGAAGCTAGTGCAGTTACATCCTGGCCCAGGCACAATCTTTCTCACCTAGAGAAAAAAAATTGGGGGCAATGTGATACCCGCCTATGCTTTTACTGACCTAGATGTACTTAACTCAGGAACAAGTGTGTAGTTCCCTACTTAGTTGGATAGGATGGCAACCCCCTCCCAACTTTTTCAACAATTTTATTATAAAAATTTTCTCTGCTCAGCCCGCTCCATCAAGTTAGGTACGAAGCTACACCACCTGGGACGCCAGGCTGCTGCGTGATCGGGGCTCGGAGGCCAACGCAGCAGGGGCGGAGGAATTATTTGATCCTCACAGAGCAATCCAGTCGCATTAGGTCAGCATCACTACATCTACGCACCGGCGTTGAGTTTGATACAATACTTTTCTCAGTGTGTGACACTGAGCTAAATTTATATATTGCCTTTATCTACACTACCAGCCAGTCGCGCTATCACCGCTCCTCGTGCGGCTCCTCCAAGACAAGTTCGGTAGGCTGCATAAATGACGCGCACGCAATAGCGGCCTTTAACGACAGAGCCGCTGTATGTTATTTATTGGTTTTGATATTACTTTTCAGGACCGTATTGATTTTGCAATAAATATTGATTGGCAAAGCCCGGCTAAAACAAACGGTAGATCTCAAAAAACATAAATAAACATATAAATACACCAGGAAAAGTTCTCCTCAACAGAGGAAAAGAAACCCTGCTTTAGCTTTATACTCAGATCATGATTCTGTGGCGACGCTCCGTAGATCGATAGATGTAAGTGTGACATCATATACGTTCGTATCAATTTTTCTTGTGTTACTATGATTTCTAAATGCGATCCAGAAGCGTTGAATCGTGCCGTATACGAGATATTCTCTGCGCTTCCCCCTGGTCCGTCAAGAGACGCTGTTGCTATTTTGGGTGTGGGCTCGGGCCCGGTGTATGGGTGCGTTGATGTCGTTGGTGGACGGTAGGTGAGTTAAACATGTGCTGGTGAGCAGCAACAGACCTGGGCACTGAATGCATTGCAAGGAAAGATTATGTGTGATATGGTAGAGAGATTCGGCTGTAGCCCGCAAGCAGTGTCCCTCGTGCAGTCGTGAGTGTGGCGCACGATGCTGTCGAAGCTGCAGGACAGCTTTCCTCCATCTGACGTTCACAGAGGACAATTTTTTACATTCTTTCCAGTATATATTTGTGAAGAACAAAATGTATTGGGGCTGAAAACACCCAGAAACACCCAAGTTTCAGACACTGCCCGGAGATAATGCATGAATGGGGTGGCGCCGAAGGTGACGGCCAGTCCCTCCCGTTCTGTTTGAGCGTAGATTTTCTCAGCTTTAAAGTAAGATTTCTTCAAGCGAATCTCACGGGTCGCTTGGCCCAATTTTGATTCATTAATTGAATAAGAACGGCACCCTGACCATGCGGACTTGCTTCAGCGACCAATCGCACCGACTTTTGTCCGTCATAATGAGCGAACACGGGAGCCTGAGCGAGTCTCTCCTGCAGAGCCTGGAAGCTGCCTTCTTCGGCTGCCGTTCATTGTCATTTTGCCCTTTTTTAGTAATCGATGCAGCGGAGCTGCCACCTTGTACATGTCTGCCATAAATCTGGCATAGAAGGTTGTTGCCCACAGGAAGTTTCTCATCTCGCCGGCGTTCTCAGGTCTTGGCGCCTTTAACACGGGGACCACCTTTTCCTTCACTGGTTTGACACATTCATCGCCCAGCTTTACTACCAGATACTGGACTGACGTTATCAAGAACTCCCACTTCTTCTCCTTTAAGACGAGCTTCCAGTTTTTCAGTCTCTTCGGAGTTTCACTCAGCCGCTCCAGAGTTTCGGCATCGGTTGAGCCTGCTACCAAGACGTCTCTAAGAAGCAGGTTACATCAGAAAGGTCTTTCAGCACCCTCTTCAATCGTGTTCTGGAATATGGTATACGATGCTGAGATACCGTATGGCAAGCGTTTTATTCTTAGAGGTCCTCTCGGGGTATTAAAAACAGTCAGCTGTTGACTGCTCTAATCTGTTCTCATCTGCAGATACGCCATGGTGAGATCCAGTCTGCAAAATGTCTTCATACCGTCCAGTTTCGTCAAAATATCTTCCAAGCTCCACGTGGAATGTTACGGAACTTTAAGCTGGGGGATAACCGTGCATTTATAGTCGCCGCACAGCTTCAATCCTCCACCGGGCTTTGGCACCAACCCCACGGGTGTGCCCCAGTCAGAACGTTTGATCCTTTCAGCGATCACTGAGTTTTCCCACTTCTTCATCTCCCCGCCGACTTTGTCTTGCAGCGCATATGGCACGGGTCTCGCTCTCCTGAACACCGGCTCTGCTATTTCTTTTAATTTCAGGCTAGCCTTGATGTCGGCTGGTCGTCACAGCTTGTCATCAAAAACTTCCTTGTGCTTGTTCAGGACTTGTTCCAGCGACAACTTAGCGGGGTCCTTTTCAGTCACTTGATTTACACGTCCTCCAGTGGTCATCCGAGCAAGTAGCTCTGCCGTTATCCCACCAAGGAGCGATATTTGGCCGTGGGCTGCTATGACCCAACAGCTCTGGACTTCTCGATCGTTGGCTGCAGTCGTTGGCAATAATTGACTGTCCAATTTCAGCGGGGTTTTCGATCCATCCGGTAGCACCACCCGGTTATTCATTCCCGCTTTGATACTGGCCAGTTTTACGAGGTTCGTTCTGGCTATGATCGTCCGTTGATGCTCCAGTGTCGATCAGTACCTCCACAATCTGGCCATTCAATTTTACTGCCGTCAGCGGATCACTGTTTGCAATACCATTGCTAGACGTGAACGCAAAACCTCCGGGTGCGATTTCTTCTCTCGTTGCATTCACTCGTTGTGGTGCGACTAGGCTCGTCCGATTAGTGACTTTTGCACATTTTTGCCAAAGTGATTTGTGCCACCGCTTTCGTTGCACGTTTTCCCTTCTGTGGCCCAGCGCTCACTTGCTGTATGCGGTTGTCTACCGCAACGGTGGCGGGGGCCCTGACTGGGTCCGCTTTTCTGAACACCGAACTTGGGCTGTATCTTCCTTCTCTCGCTTACTCGTTCGCAAAATCAGCCTCCTTTTGCGGTTCCCGTTCTGGGTTCGGGTCGACTTCTTTTGTCAGGTTCATTTCCTGTAGTTTTCTTGCCTGAGCCATGACCCGCAGATATGACTCCCACATCTTAATGGCGTCATCTGCCGTTAGCTTTTAAGTTTCTAGCATTCTCACTTGCAGTGAGGGGTGCGAGCATCTTGATATTGGCATATCCCGGATAAGCTCAGTTTTCTGCTGCCGAGAAAAGTCACACCACTCTGCCCGTCTCTTTAGGTGTCCGACAAAGTCCGGGATATTTTCCTCCTTATCCATCATCGACATGTTGTGGAAAGTGCTTCTTTCATGCAGTCTGTAGACTTGTGTCTTGAGAATATGCCGAAGTTTTTCCTTGGTGCTTCTCTACACATCTGTCTAGGTTGAGCTTCATTCTGTTTCATTTACATAACCCAATTTTCGTTGTATATCTGTCTCCAGCAGATAAGCAGGAGCGCTATCTTCCGAGTCTATCTAAATTTATATAGAAAAATAATATATATATATATATACATATATATATATATATATATATATAGATAGATAGATAGATAGTATATAAATAATATATATAGAGAAATAAAAACAGTTATCTAAAACAATAACACACCGTGCCTAAGGCACATAAGAACACTTCAAATTTATCCAGCCATGTCTCGAAGTCTTCACCTTCACTGAACTTCTCTGGTGTGCTGAAACTGAGCGCCATACTACTGTGGTCTGAATACCGGGTCCACAGGCTCACAAAACAACTACGTTACTCGAAATAATGAGCGTCAAATCCCTGTGGCCTTTACCGCGTCCAAAGCCCACAAATCACGAATACAATTACGCTATTTAAGGTCTGAGTGTGATATCACTGCGTCCTATACTGGGTCTACACACTCACAAACACGTTGCCCTAAAATCGTGAAATGTTACTTCTCACGTTAATCATATATTATATCACTTTAATTGCAAACATCCTATCATCATCGTCATAATATCATAAATCAGGGCTCGCGGATATTCAGATTTGATCGTGCTCAAGTAACTGAAATTTTCGACTGCAGCATCTTTCTCTGCCGAGAACGCGTACAAATATTTCATATTGTTCTCAGTACGATGGTTGATACACGGGTACCCCTCATGAGATCAATAACCAATAACACTAAAAGATCAATGACGGACATCGCAGGAACGCTGGTTGGCTTCCACGAGAAAGAGCCCTTGAGTGAAAACTGACATTTGTTAACAAGACCTGGATGGTGACCTGGTGACCAAGACCTGGATCTGGATGTTTATGAAGTTGATTGGACATTTGGCGTGTCATCAACAGGTGGCACATCACCGATCATGTAAAGAACACACCTTCATTTTACCGCAGGGCTTAGCAAGGAAGGAGGCAAGATAGTTGAGAACATTGATTCTCGACCTTAGGAAGTCTAAAAACTCCGTTTCAATTCACATCTACCTTTTCATGTGCGAACAACTGGGGTTAAGTCCAACAGAGACAAGCGATTCGTAATACCTGGGATTCGAAATACAGTAAAAGGGAGTTGAAAGTTATCAAGAATCTCCTCGGTTTACACTTCTCGCCCACCTTGTTTTACTATTTAGCTCTTACCGACTGATAGATCTAGTGACATCGCTTGCTTTATCTGATAAGCTCTTAAAAGACAACTGCTCAGATTATTTATATTTTGTAAGCATCTTAGCACAATGGAATCGCACTCCTGCTTTTCTTATGCGTTGCTCATAACAACACGATCGTAACCATTGGTGCAGGTGAAGAACTTGATCATTAAACCCAACAAAAGAGAAAACAATAAGGCCAACTTGAGTGTGATCGGCAATGATTATATGTTCCAAGGTAAAAACGCACGGTTGAAATGAAGCCATTGTCATCTGGTTAAACGCGCCAGCGAATGAGTTTCCGTAATAACTATCGCTCTATAGACGTGTTTTACATTTTCATGCCGTCCCATTCAATTGTGCTATATAATGCGTTATACGATGCAGAATGGTTATAATATTTCAATGTCGATATGGTGGTCCGTTTGCTTAACCACGGGTCCAAGTCGAACAAAACTTGAGTGGGATCTTTCTCTCTGCGGCGTCAGCACACAAGTTTGGTCCCCCACAAGCCGTCAGGCCTTGACAAGGCGGTTTACTCAGCATATGATCTTAACTTACAATGCCATCAGAACATAAAACAATCAAACAAAGAAACACCCCAGGAGCTTGCGATGGTGAATGCAAGGAACGCACAGCTGAATCTCTACCGAACTTTAGCGTTCCCGCCTCTGCCACAGTGAAATGCGCATAAGATATCTTTGCGTCCTGGAAACCGTCGGTGGCGTTCCCCAGCATTCTTGCAACGCCGGCCGAGGCTCCCGGATATGATATCACCGAATGACGCCAGTCCCAATTAGCCAAAAGCAGCATCAGCCTGTGGTGTTGTAGCCCTCAGTTAAGCACACTCAGTCAGCCTGCTGCTCCAAAATTTGCGAACCCATCTGGTCCCGCGCCGTAATTAAACCCAGCTCGGCGGCAGTCAACAGCGAGATGACGTTAGCTGGCGTGCTGAGAGGCGCGCCGAGGTCAGGTCGGGGTCAGGGGGCGGTAGGGGTGACGTCAGATCAGGGTGCCGCTGCCGCGTGCCTCTGACACAACGCTGACGGCACGCGACCCCCGCACACGGCACGCAGACGCGGCAGAGGTTCCGCCACGGAGTCGAGACCGCCACCGGCTCCGTGCGCGCGGCTTTGGCTTTGGGTTGAGTTACGGATATTCGTCGGCACTGGGTGGACGGCCGGCATGGGGAGGCGTCGGCATGTCTCTGGTTGGTTATTATTTTTAAAGAAAAGTATCGCAAATTAGTCCTGCATATTGAATAATAGCAAAAACCGGGTTGCATCGCTCTCATTGCTGAGTGCAGGGTTATATCCTGCGGGATAATATACCGCGTCCAATACGATACGGTTGTACACTGAAGGATGATAGTGTTATAGTAAAATTCTGCCAATGCGATACTATTTCTTAAGCATTTTTATTGCGATATTTGGAAGAAAACGACAAACTTAACATAGCTATTTTTGTCAAATAATTGTGGTTCAAGTATTGCACCGCAATTGATCACAGCAAACACATTTCTTGACGTGCGAAGCTGGTAACGCTAAAATACCACCAATACAGCTTAAAAAAGGCGTGATGGGCGCTAGTTTTTGTAGTTTATCAGTGGGCGCGATGGCCATAGTATTGTTCAGTTAACGTGATAGTCTGATACTCTACAGCATCCTATAGTTTGAGAAGATTCCAGCAATGCACGTGCCGCTTAAAATAAAGATTTCCTGCTTATCCCTCACATCCTGCACTTGCAGGAAACGTTTTGTCGATGGACGCTATCCTAATATCAAAAGCAGCATCGCCTTCGACGATTCATTGAAAACAATTGCTTTAGAACCACGGCCGACCGCCGCACGTTAAGGAAATTCTCAGATCTGACCAAATTAAATAATCAAGTTCAATTAAGGCCTAATTAAGCTTGCCTTACTCGGCCCTCTGGCCGTGCATTCGCACAAACTGCTCTGTCAATGGCCTGCCATTCTAGCCTCAGCAGCGTCATGACTTCCCTCCCTCCTTTAGCCACCCATTACAACAAATGCTCTAGACTCGCGGCCGCCCACCGCATCTCAGGGCTATATCCATCCCTGCACTGCCAGATTCCTCGCACAGCGCCCACTGATCGGACCGAGAAGGATGTTCTCGAGCCGGGCGGACCGGCGAGGGTGGGTGACACGACCCAGCCCGTCTGATGAGCTTGCTCGCTGGGGCTGGACGGCACTGCAGGCACGCGCCGCCCGGCCCGGCCGACCACTCCAGAGTCTAGTCACGGCGCACGAGTGGCGGTGTTAACGAGATGCCGGCGGCTCGCCGGATTCCCGGAAAGGAGCGATAATTGCGTTGATTAGACATTGAGCTTGTTCTCTCGGCAGCGCCCCGGCTGAGGAAAGTCGGTGGGCACATTTTCAGGGTCGCTTGGAGAGCTCGTGTTCAGAGATGAAAGCAAGTTGAGGACTAAAGGGCGTATAGGCTAAGCCATTGCATAGCTTTCTTTCAAACGCGTGGACGCAGTCATGCAATCTTTCACTTGGCTTTTTACTCTCGCTAACGGTCTTTTGCCCGAGGCTTGTTGTGGGGTTATCTGAGATTCCGTCGTGCAGTTTCCAGATGTGTTTTTTATCTGAATATTAACCTGCCTCCACTTAGAAGCGATGCCCTCCATTGCACTGCAGCGCGATCTAACAAGTTAGGGGTGCTTCCAGATGAGACTTTCAACTCCTGGGGTAAACGACTGGATCAACATAGTCCGCGTACAAGGACGAGGACTGGAAGCATTAACGAAGGCTTATATGGGATATGTGACGTGTGGTTAAGACCACACAAAGAAGACTTACCATTTCTCGTAGCGCAAACCTGTATTGCTTCTCTGGTGGCCATCGACTGGTCAGTCAACTGGCTTCATGGCTCGTCAACATTGTGGACATAGTTGTGTTGTTCCATTAACTGCTGTAAAAACCGTGTAAAAGCTCAAGTCCATGTGCAAACTTCTGATATAACCTATACATCCCACGGCGCATGATTTCGATGGAATGCTTGTAAGGTTTACCATAATATGCAACCTGGAGAAGTGAGTAAGGAACTTCGAACCCTTAGATTGACACTTTCTACCGCTGCAAGCAAAACTCGCTGCGTCTGTCAGGCCGCGTTTCCGCGAATGCGCGGGTTCGGTGTGTGTCTGGATGGGCCTGGCACGCTTTGTTTGGGACAACCATGCGCTGCGCATGTTATTACAATCATTCTAAGATGATAGCAGTTTTGTTGGTCTTTTTAATGTGTGTGTGTGCATGTGTCAAAAAGATTCGATGATGATGAAGTTAGTGCCCAATTCTGGAAGAAGTTCTCAAGACTAGCACCCGCCTCCCGTTTGACATTTTAAAGGCCCTTAGCAATGAACGAGTCATGGGGGGGGCGTTCAAAAACTGACGGCGCTGCACATACGGGGTTTGCAGCAGGTCCACTATGCTTGGGTAAAACGTGTATTGGACGACTCGGCTCCATTTGGAACAACAATGCAAACTGTAGACACCACACACTGGAGCCAGAATCAAGCCACAAACATGTACATGTAACCATCATATCATCAACCAAATCGCGCACAACCGATCAAAAATCAGGTGTAAAGTACTGGACATCGTATGGAGTGGATTCAAGTCATCAAACAGAGTAAAGCCGACAACAGTATACAATACTGCATGTTTTAAATAGCATTGCCTATGGTTGATGTAAACACAGGAGTATGTTCGGCGCGTAGCCATAGGGCCCCTCCCTTCGGCCACCTATGAGGTTTCAGGACCCCGAAGAAGCCCCAAAATCTCGTCGTCAAGGCGCACAAATATACTTATTTAGGGCCGCATAACCTTAACTTCAGAGTCCTTAGCCTTTGCATTTGGGGATATGGCAGTTACAAGGATAACTGAAAATGGGCGGCCGAAATTGGATGGCTCTTTTGGGTGGGCGGGAGGTAATATGTTTTAAAAGGCACCACAATGCTGCATGTTTCTCAAAGTTCATAAAGGAGATTTCGCCATCTCTTATTTTCTAATCTCCCAGTTTCCACTGCGACCTCTCCAACCCTGAGTTGCCCCTCTCCCCAATCTCAGAGACTTGGCCGCACCCATGCCCCTCTTTGACGAAACCCTGGATCCGCCCCCGTGTAAGCATTGCGTAAGCATGCTGCACTGCGCTCCGGACGTATCTGGATTGTGACTTGGCGAATGGCCCATTTTTGCAGGAAACAACGAGTCAGAATCACCTGCAAAACGCCGAACATGTCCTGCGCATCGACAGGGCTGGCCCGCGGCGCACCTCACTGGCACCGCCGCCCCCGAGAACATTACCGTCGGAATGCAAACCACAAACCTCACATCAAAGCCGCACTGGCCCTTCCATCTTACAACACAGCTGCAATCCCAGGAGAGTGCGGGCGTGGCCTGCGACCCGCGCCAAAGCATACCCAAATCAGGCGCGCCTCGCCGTCGGAAGCGGTGCCAGCGCCGGATAGTTCACGCCCCACCCCTCAGCGGAGGGGGCGAGCTCAGCGGAATCAGCCCTCAGCGGGCGGCTCCACTCCCATCCTCCCCGCCTGCCGCTCGGCCGCGGTGCGGCAGAGCGCCGGGTCGGAAGCCGGGCGCGGCGCCCAGACCCAGACCGGCGATCGATTGAGTAACGCCAGACCGCTCGTTGGACGCAGGTCAACACCGCAGGCGGGATTGCCAATGCTGTGTGCAACGCCGCTCGGTGCTCAGGCCGGCTGCAGTGCACACAGGTGCGGCGCGGGGCTGCGCTGGTGCTCCGGCTCGCGGGGCGCTGTCCCGGAAGGGCTCACCGCCGCGTGGAGCCGCCGACGTCGGCGCGTTGGAGGACCCGGCCGCCAGCGCCATCAGATGGCGGGCGGCCTGCGCTGCGTCGCAGGAGGACGGGCCGACGAGGGCGGACAGCGCTATCAGATGGACAACGGCTTCTGACGTATCTCAAGCTCGCCGTCTGCAGGGTGAGGTAATGGGAACGGGTGTGGCGTGGTCTCGCTCCAGGCATCTGGTCCACCGCCGTCGTCAGCCCACGCCGGTGACGTCACAGTCGATCGCCACGTGCCGGCTCTCACCCGGCCACCGGCTGGCCGGGAGCCGAGAGCGGTGTTTTGGGGCGGCCGGTGCCATCCCCGAGCGCTGGTCAGCCTTGGCGCGGTGTTAGCCTCCGGTGACTCAGCCCAGCTGAGCGCGCGGCCGCCGGCGCGACCGCAGAGCGGGGGCGAGCCGTCCCACGTGCTGTGTCACGTCGGGACGGGACAGCACCGTCACGGCACGGACGGAGCGGCGTGGAGACCAAACCACGAGCAGAGCTCTGTCGGGACAGCGGCGGGATAGGATAAAGGAGGCATGGTGATGCGTTGGCGACCCCCGCACTCTCACTCATCCACCGTACCCTGTCGACTCCTTCGCTGTCTCATTTCTACACTGCACCGGCATCACCTGGTCTCAGAGCGCAAACTGCGCACCATGTGGCCGGAGCCGTCCGGGGTCAAGACAAGCCCCCGCCGCCGGGGCCGGGACCTACACCTCCTCCCCCGCCACCTCCCGAATGGGCAGCCGGATACCGCCGAAGTCAAGCAGCTTGTCATCGTCCAGTACGAGCTGGGTCACGCACACCGAGGCCGGCGGCGCCTGCAGCAGCGGCACCAGCTTGCCGCCGTCCTGTTGCAGCGCCAGCGGGTACCCGTCGTCGCCTCCGCCAGCCGCCACCACGGCGTCCACCTCCTCCACGCGCGCCGCCACCGCCTGGTCGTCGGGGAAGCCGGCATTGCCCAGCGCCAGCACCAGCGGCACGCCGTTCCCACGCAGCCTGCGCGCCTCGGTGCGCACCGCCTCCTCCGGCGCCGACACGCGCACGTGCTGCGCGGCCGCCGCCGGACGCCGCTGCAGCGCGGCCGACACGAAGCCGACGATGCCGACGCGCAAGCCGTCGCGCGTCGTCAGCACGGTGGAACGCCGGACGTGCGCGCGGCCCGGGACGCGCACGTTCGCCGCCACCAGCGGGTCCGGGACGGGCGCGACGATGTCGTCGGCCATCTGGCCGCTGACGATGTCCTCCAGGTTGGGCGCCGACGCGTCGTGCTGGATCCAGAGCCGCTTGCCGAGGCGGCCGGTCGGGTTCAACAGCAGCGCGTCCGGGAAGGCGTCTAGCGCCAGCTGCAGCGCGCTCATCAGGCCGGCCATGTCGGCGGCGCTGCCGTTGGCGTGGGCGAGGTCGTAGTGGACCAGCGTGATTGTGGTGGTGTTGGCAGCCACGGACGAGGCGAGGGCGGCAGCGGCGAGCAGCGCCAGCAGCGGCGACAACTGAGACATGACGACGGCGACTCGCAGCTGGCGAAAGCTCGTGTTGCAGATGTCGGGTTGATGTATTTCTAGCTGGCACAGGTGGGCTTGTGGCAACACGGAGATACTTCAGTGTGACACAGGAAGCTTCGTAGCTAAAACGCAGGATATAAAACAGCGAACGCAGACGTCCGAAATCCTCTAGTAGGCTTGGGAACAGCTTCGTCGAACCGCAGACCACCACGGGAAACCCTCGTCTTGCCGAGGCTCGCGAAGACCACAACCTGTCGCAAAGCCGCCCTGGTCGCAACTGACACCTCTGGCCTGTAACTGGCCTCTTCACGCCTCTTTCCTGCTTCTTCTCCCGATGCGGCCGGCGGCGCCCCGCGTGACCCCCGCGTGACCCTGCGCAGCGGCGCGGCGCCCTCTGACCCGGGCCAGCCCGTCCGCTGACGCTGCGGCGAAAGCGGCTCACGCCCGCGCCCCGACCGGCTCCGCAGACGGCACTGAGCGGCCCGACTGGTGGGCCGCACAGCCGCCCGCCGCACGCGACGCTGAGGGACGGCTGAAAGGGGGCGGGCTGACTGGCGGCGGCTCAAGGTGGGACGGTACGGGCGCGCGGATGTGTGCCGGACAGCGCAGCCTGCGTCGTGATGCTGGCGAGCAAAGACGCAAAAATGCGTGCAGATTTATCTGGCACGCCGAAATGAAAAATGCTGCGAACGTTGGTGAGAGCGGAATACGCTGCAGTTGATAACAAAGATCAGTATTTTTTGGTCGCTGCACCGGTATGAGTTCACCGTCTGTCCCATGACGTTGTGTTAGTCAGGACAGTACATGGTCACAAAGGGCGTGCTCAGAATACCGGATCTGCACAAGAAATACAAGTTGCAGTTGATGCAGGCAAGGAGGACCTTGAGCTCCTGTTTTTCGGCATCATGGGTCAAGAAATTATGCAAATGGTAAGTGATCTTAAACGTACACTCGTTATCATCAGCACAGCTTGAAACGTCGAGTTTTGACAATCAAACCGTTATCTTCTCAATAACGTTGCTTAGCCGGTATCTTATGGCATATTGAAGGTAAATGTTTGTCAGAATAGAAACTCTTTGCTGATTTTGGCTGAGAGTTCTTGTGCTGAAATCAATATGCCAAAATTAATGAACCTTCAGTGTGCCAGGAGGTACTGGTCAAACGGCGTTTGTCAAGCAAACGTTGGTTATATTTTGAAATCTCGACATTTCGAAGCGCCGTGTCATGGCCACCTGTGTCACAGTCACAACTATCTCACGCTCATAAGCATAGCTTTGAAACGTCGCGTGTTCTCGGTGTAACAAGTTCTTGCTTGATAACGTCATTTAACCATTGGCTCCTGACACACTGAAGTCGGATCATTTTCTGTATTTTCACCCCTTCCCAGAGCTCAAGAATGCAATGATGCTTTCATAAATGTCGCGATCTGAATGCAAATAATGAAATTTGGTTGTCAAGTAGCCCCAAAACTCGCGATCTGACGTCATTTACGGCCTCAGTCAACGACCATATGGGGTGGTCGAGTATCCACTGTCTGTCTCGTTATCCCGCAGCAGCCAGCGAGGGTAAGCCGCTGCTGACCGATGAGAATGCTGAGGATGCCGACGGGCCAGAGAAGAGCCCACTGCAGCTCTGCAAATCTCGTGCTCTGTCAAAAGAATATATGGGTGATAATAGAGAGCGTTGCATGCTTGGTTGTAACGGGCGAGCACCATGGCGCAAGCTCCTCCACGACGACTCAGATGCCCACGTGCCTGGACGACCTTGGTTAGCCCGGCTCCAGCGCCACTTATTTGATTATCCCAGACGCGGAGATGACGGCCTTAATGTGACGGGCGACGGGCATTAGTAAGATACTGAAGTTGTCAGGCAACTATAGCCATATGGAGCCCGATATAAGCCGGCCTAAGCTGCAAAGCGATGCAGGGTGGGCGCCGCGGAATGCGCTTGCTTTCGGTGCGCACCCTATGTCAATGCCTTTGATAACTGCGCAATGTATATTTCGGGGTTCAGGTTACTGGGTCAACAGCGCATAACACACACACGGCCAAATCTCGAATGGTGCGCAGAAGCTGAAGCACCAGCGCAGAGGTGCAATTAGCTTAACACCCGGTGCTTAGCAGCAGAGATAATGATATTGCTCGCAATCCTGGCAAGCTGATTGCATCAGCTGCGCAGCAACGGCTTGTGCGGACGGCCACACGACGAGCGATATAACCTCGTCGGAAATAGATATGGGCAAGGCATCCCAACGAGTGATATTAACTTCCGTGGCAGGGTCGTGCTTGATGTCCTGCTGGAATCTGCACCTACGCCGACTTATGGTGCATTGGGTTGATTCCGACTCCGATTCCGGGCAGCACCACGCAATTCCGAGTGGCCCCCGATTTCGGTTCAAGATGTCATTCAGTTCCGCTGTAACCTACTTCAGTAACAAGAGTAGAGGACGAACCATTCAATTGACTGAGTTAATTATGTTTGATTATATCATATGTGATGCCTGCATAGGGCATATTTGAATGGCACAGCGATGCATCTAAACCGTGTCCTATTTGCTGCACACATAAACGCTATCTGAGTAAGAATACGCCTTGTTACGTCTTACTTGTTACCAGCCCTACTTTTGTCGACTGATCGATGATTGCGATCAACTGAGTCGACTCAACCCAATAATGACTCATGTAATTGGTTTAATGAGTTTGCCCCTCCTTTCGACTCCCCAAATAAAAATCTCCCCAATTCTGAAGTGGCGCCCGACTTCTAGCATAGCTGAAGGGAGTGCCCCGTCTTTGGGGCATATTGCAAAAAAACATACTCTGGTGAAGCCGCAGGACCATTAAGTCTAGTAGTAACACTGGGAAGTACCACTGTACCGCAGTCAGGATACGATAAGAATATAAATCTTGATTATTTTCAAGTCCAAATTATGCTGTGAACACTTTGTAACAACTCTACACTTCTTCTTTTCTGGGCAGCCCTAGAGTGTATCCCAAATCCGTGACAACTGCACGTGCTGTGACCGCCGTCGTCATGACAACGGCGGAATCCACTGAGAGTCGTTGTCAGGTGTTACGGACTGGAGATGTCACTTTTGAGCTGCTTTAACTCGCACATAGCGGGCCCGCGGGCTTCAAATGGCACGTCTTCTGACAAAAAGTGTCAGCACAAAGGCACGTTTGTGATTGGAACAGTGAGCGGCAAGGGCTAGTTACCGAGAAGCGCATTGAATCAGAGGCGGATCCGGCCTGGAGTTGTTGTTTTTTTTTGGGGGGGGGGGGCAAACCGTTCGTCGCCAGCTGGCTGGTGTGGGATCCGAAGTTCAGTGCATGGTGCCTCTCGCGAGTACCTAGCAGAGACACCATTCAAAACAGAAAAAAACGAAGTGCTTTTGAATCTTAAACAGAAGTTAAAACAAAACAGTTGAAGTTCAAACAGACGGTAAGTAGACGGAACTTTTATGAAGTTCTGGGAATGTTTTGTGGGGGCAAAACATACTCTCAGAGGTTTTCGGGGGGGGGGGGGGAGCATGGCCCCGTGCCCTCCCCCCAGGATCCGCCTATGCGTTGAATGAAGTTGAAACCAGTGCATTACTGTAGACCATGTCATACTGCGTCTCCCAAAAACAAACTGCGCTTCGGAAAGAGCCACCGCGGTAAACGCCATAGGGTAGAAATCACCTGTGTGCTCTGTGTACGCCACAGTATAACGTTTCGTTGAATTCCCGGGATGATAGCCCCATGTTTGCGTACATTTTTCTCTTGTTAGAAAGTTTCAAGCTTTTGTAGCACTCATTAGACAAACGTTTTGACGACCAAAGTGTTGCAAACATTGCAGAGCACATACGTTCGAAAAGCCAGAAATATTAAATGTATCGCCGTCATAGCAATTAGCAGGAAAGTCAATGAATTTTCTCCCGCAGGAACGGTTACTACAAACCAAAATTCTGAGCTAGTTGATGGGTTTCAAGAGATCTGGCATTACCGACTAAATCGAACGCGTCTTATCTATTAATAGATGAAAAATACAAAAAGGTAGCATGCTCCCCTAACGCACGGGACCGATCCAGAGCATCACAAATCGGGATCTCAGCTCTGCCGTTCTGAGACGATCCGCTGAAGATGTGTGACCGAGCAAAATTCAAAAACCCTTATGCAGATGTGGCTGATGATGGTGTCTTGATGAAACCATCGCAGTATTTCTAACTAATAAAAGCTGCCTCGGTCGGTCAGCAAAATGGTCGGCAAAACAAAAACGGGTCATGCATGATATGAATCACTATCTCTCTATAGGTACAAACGTGAGAACAGTGAATACGCAGGATTCCAAGCATAATCCGTAAAGCTTCGAACACCCACGAATAGACACAGGGATCCGGTTTCTCGGCCATTATTTCTGAAGCCATTGAGCATGTGATTGCTTTGCTATCCAAACGACCCACAAACAACGCTGGAAATGTCCCGTTTGAAATCGAGTGACAACAAATCAAACGAAGCACATCTCTGTTACGTGTTGTGATTGCTGGTGGCCTTCCACCCCGCCAGCAGCCGGCGGGCTTCACTGAGAACGCGACTCGTCAGCGCAGGATTAGCCGCGGTCACCTTAAGCCGGGACGCGTCAGTGCACGGGCCGCCAACAACATCCTGTTCTGTCGCAAAACACTGCCCGGCCGCGCCAGAATTACCACCGGCGCGTAGATGGCGCTGGTGGCGGGGTCGGCTCGTTTTCCTCCGGCGAAGCTCTGCTCAACGACAGCTGGGCCTCGGGTGTTTTCCCGGCCGGGGTGGGAGGCCGACTCCCCGAGAACCGGGTGTTAGCGAACTGCAAAAACTAAGCAGATTGCACTGCCGACGTCAGGGCCGGCCCTGAGCCCCGATTAGCTGACCCCGTGACCTTGTCAGGGGCGTGGTGACTCGCCCCGGTCGCCGGTACGGACCGGCCGCTGAGCTCTTGCGAGCCCGTCCGAGCGGTCAGAGTTTGCCGCGCAGCCTTCTGCGTTCCCAGCGAGTTGCGATATTATCGCGCGCGCGACCGAAACACAACATCGCGGCTGATGACGCAATAGCAGTAATCAGCGAACGGACTCATCAGAGGATGTAAACAAAGCCTGGAAACAAGACGGTAGACAACGGCAACCAGCAGCGATCCCAAGGAGGTAAAGAGGTGACCTTAGGTCTTGCGCCCCGCCCTGAGTACCTCAAAGCATTACCCTATCCTTCCCGCCACTGTCAGCTGTGCTGGCACCGTAAGTCCAAGGAAGGGCGGCATTAACAGCAAGCAGAACGGCCCCCAAATCCATGCGAAATGGGGCCTTAATTCGAGGCCCACGTAAGAAGCAGAATGCGCGGTTTCAGACGGGACTTTGAATGACACCCCTGAAAATCCATGGTATCTCACTCCCAGATTTGGGACCCTCTGCTCACGATGCCATTGGTTGGGCAAGTAACACAGCAGGTTGACGGCAGGGTAGTCTCAACACAACCTGCACCAGTCAGACCTCGGAAGCAACCGCTCCACTGAGAAAACAAGGCCACATTGATTTCATGCTGAGTATATTATGCCAATAGTGGGCGGATAGCCATGAGCAAGTACTGCAAAAGCGTACGCATTTGGTCTGACCCCATGCACCGGGCCCATTTCTGACAAGCGCAAATAGCATCACGATTCATGGGCTGCCAAGTCACAATTCATGCATACGAACGATACCATTAACACTGATAAAACGCGCAGGTTCTGCTGTTCAGGGAGAATGGTAGGTCGCCACATAGTGACGAGCACATCAATATGGAGCAACATGGAAGACGAGTAGGCCGATGTGGGTCAGTATGGGACGCCGAGTTCGTCCCCTGCGGCATCATCATGGACGACGGATTACAGTTGTACTGCCACAGTACATGCAACGATTACTTCCTTGTTGTCCCTTTATCTAGCGGAAGCCACCACGCTGTATAAAGACAATGCACGATGCTATAAAAATATCAGGTTAGGCTAGACCCTCATTTCAGCACAATCTTCGATACGAGAGCACAACTGTCGGCTCAACAGTCATTTGGATCACACACTACGCCACCGGTAACGAATCGAATCGTGGCCAATCCGGAAAGGCAAAACACTCCTCATCACGCGACGCCCCTAGCATTGACACAAATGTGCAGATTGCAGTGTAACTTGACGCTTTATGTGCTGCCATCTCAGCTGCAAGAGTACGAACTAGCGGACTATGGTGCAATGCGCGTCATGGTTTGTTCCGTATTTTGATGCGCATTTGTTTGCACTTCTATTTGTTTAAAACAATTTTGCACTTCTTGATCAATATGCTGCAGTTCTGCGATTAGCAATGGCGCAGCCCGTATCAATATGCATACATGCTAAAAAATATTCACCCTAACCCTTCTCACACAAAATCTATCGAAAACAATGGACCAGCACCCGTCATGACAGGAAAACATCACCCCATTCTCCCATGCATGGCCGAACACATGCTAAAGACCAATTGTTTTCAATGCATTAACACTACCCCATCACCACGTGGCAAGAATCAAGTCAAGCACAGCCCGCCGAGCCGTGGGCAATCACCGTGCGGTACCGCCATCTATCGGGAGCAAAAACAGTGGAAGTCTGCCTGGCTGCAACGCGAGGGTGCCACACGCAAAGGTTCGGACGCGTGGCGCACACGGGAACTGTTGGAGAGGCGTTGTAGAACACTGGCCGGGTTGGGACTTGTACATACCTTGAAACATGAGCCTCAGTGATTTGTTCAGACGCGTCCGGGAAACGCCTTGATAACAGATAACACGGGGCTTCGTGGGCGGCGTAATTCCATGAGCTTCATTTGCACTCTGCTTACCATTTCTACCAGACCCCGTTCTTACCATTAGCGGGCTTGCCAGCAGCCTCGCGTAAGAACGCAACGGAAATAACTCCTGTGTCCTCGCGTCAGTTGCTAATCTCAAATAATCTTCCCATCCTTTGCCACTTTTCCGTCTCCGAACCATCGCCGGAATATGCCGCAATGAGCACTCAACAGCGCTCAGTCACGGCTGAAGAAAGCCCTTCTTGCCATCGCCGTGGATACACAGACTTCCCAACCGATGTCTGATCCCATCATCTCGTCCACGACATCGATACCGGGGCAGAAGCTCCTCTCGCGCCGTCCACCGCCCGCCGTCTGCCGCTCACTTGACATCGTCGGCGTACCATTGGCCGAAGCGCTGGACAGCGCGCCCCCACTCGACCATCTCGGCGCGCAGCCTGTCTCCGGACGCCTTGTCGGGCGTGAACACGCGGCCCACGCGCCGGAGCGCGTCCACCTCGGCCTCGTCGCGCCACACGCCGGCGGCCAGGCCGGCCAGCGCCGCCGCGCCGCGCACCGACGTCTCCACGTCGGCCGGCCGCTCCAGGCGCACGTCGAGCACGTCCGCCGCCAGCTGACACACCAGGTCATTGTTGGCCACGCCGCCCGACACGCGCACGTGGTGCAGCGGGAACGCCGCCTCGGCGCGCATGCTGTCGTACAGCTGACGCAGCCGGAACGCTATCGCCTGCAGGATGGCGCGCGTCAGGTGCGCACGCGTCGTCGCTGCCGTCACGCCAATGAAGCCGGCCGCCGCCTTGAAGTCGTTGACGGGCGCCGCGAGGCCGGAGAAGGCCGGCACGAACAGTACGCCGCCGGCGTCAGGCACCGACGCGGCCAGCGCCGCCGTCTCCTCCACGGCGTCGTACAAGCCCACCTGGCGTCCCCAGAGCACGCTAACGGCCGTGTCGCCGGCCGAGCCCTCAGCCATGAAGACCACCTCGTCGCCTCGCTGCCAGGCGACGGCCGGGTACAGGCCCCGCACCGACGTGTGCGGACTCGCGCCCGTGTTCACGTCCATGAACGAGCCGGTGCCGAGCGTAACGGCCACGTCGCCGCGGCGCGCGTAGCCGGCGCCGAACAGCGACGCGCCCTGGTCGCCGATGACGCAGCCGAGGGGCACAGCGGCGCCGAGCAGGTCGGCTCGCGTGGCGCCGAAGTCGTGCGTGGTGGACACGACGCGGGGCAGCATACTGGGCGGCGCCACGCCGAACATGAAGCGTGCATAGCCGGACCAGCACATGAGGTACGGGTCGTAGAAGCCGGTGACGGAGGCTTGTGGTGCGGTCGGACACGTGCAGTCCTTCCGCCGGTGAGCCGGTACAGACAGGTACGGTCTCGACCGTGCCGAAGAGCGCCTTCTCGCGCGCGATGTCCGCCTTCAGCGAGGCTACGTTTTGCATGCACCAAAGCAGGCGCATCGTCACCTGGGAATAGACGGGAGAGTGAGGGGCGGTCTGTGGTAGGGAGGGAGTGGCGGTCTGTGTTAGGGAGTGAGGGCCGATCTGCGGTAGCGTGAGGGGAAGTTGCGGTAGAGAGCGAGGGGTAGTCCGTGGAAGAGAGTGAGGGGCGGGCCGGGGTACGGAGTGAGGGATGGGTTGTGGTAGAGAGTGGGGGACGGTACGTGGCGGAGAGTGAGGGGCGGTCGGTGGTAGTGTGGGGGCGGCCCAAGGGTGGAATTCATTGGTACGAGACAACTATAGCGGATTCCTGCATATGTGTATAGTAGCCTCACAAGCAACAGCTCGTCATCTTAACCTGACCCGGAAGGTCTTCTTGTCGAGCGGGAATGTTTACACGAGGTAGGAAAGGTCAACAGACTGTACACCCTCAGGGTTTCACCCCATTAGGTGCCGAACATATCTAGAGACGAGACCCATCCTGATTGGCCATTCATTCGCAACTTTCATAGCAAAGGTAAAAATTCCACACATCAAAACACAGCTTCAAGAACAGAAATGTTGTCTGGGCTCGGCAGCGAAGTAGTCGATGCCTGAGAACCCTCCCCACGACATCAACTTCAGGTAGACCGTGGCATAGAATCCAGGCTCCCTTTCGCCGGGCGGCAATCCCACAGGCACCACTGCATTCCTCCCAGACCGCTCTCACGCGACAGGCCATCGGGCCGCACCACGTCGGCGCGGACGGGGCAGTCAGCTGACCAGCCCAGTGACGTCACCGTCCCACCTGCTGGTTCATCAGGCGCAGCACGCTGACAGCCTGGAGGCGCGGGTTGCCCGTCACCTTGTGCAGCAGCCAGGCGGCGTGTGCCGGCAGCCGGAACATCAGTGAGCTGCAACCGGAGACGCCACGTCAGAGGCGGCGGTCAGAGGCGGCGGTCAGAGGCGGAGGTCAGAGGCGGCGGTCAGAGGCGGAGGTTAGAGGCGGCGGTCAGAGGCGGCGGTCAGAGGCGGGGTCAGAGGCGGCGGTCAGAGGCGGCGGTCAGAGGCGGCGGTCAGAGGCGGCGGTCAGAGGCGGCGTCAGAGGCGGAGGTCAGAGCGGAGGTCAGAGGCGGAGTCAAGGCGGAGGTCAGAGGCGGCGGTCAGAGGCGGCGGTCAGAGGCGGAGGTCAGAGGCGGGTCAGAGGCGGCGTCAGGGCGGCGGTCAGAGGCGCGGTCAGAGGCGGGCGGTCAGAGGCGGCGGTCAGAGCGCGGTCAGGGGCGCGGTCGAGGCGGCGGTCAGAGGCGGCGGTCAGAGGCGGCGGTCAGAGGCGGCGGTCAGAGGCGGCGGCGTCAGAGGCGGCGTCAGAGGCGGCGGTCAGAGGCGGCGGTCAGAGCGCGGTCAGGCGGTCAAAGAGGCGGTCAGAGGCGGGCGGCGTCAGAGCGCGCCAGCGGCGGTCAGAGGCGACGGTCAGGGCGGCGGTCAGAGGCGGCGGTCAGAGGCGGTCAGAGGCGGCGGTCAGAGGCGGCGGTCAGAGGCGGCGGCCAGAGGCGGCGGCCAGAGCGGAGGTCAGGCGGTGTCAGAGGCGGGTCAGGGCGTGGTCAGGAGCGACGGTTAGGCGGCGGCCAGAGCGGTGGTCAGAGGCGGCAGTCAGAGGCGGCGGTCAGAGGCGGCGGTCAGAGGCGGAGGTCAGGGCAGCGGTCGGAGGCGGCGGTCAGAGGCGGTGGTCAGGAGCGACGGTCAGGAGCTGCGGTCGGAGGCTGCGGTCAGAGGCGGCGGTCAGAGGCGGCGGTCAGAGACAGCGGCAAGAGGCGGCGGTCATAGGCGGAGGTCAGAGGCGGCGGTAAGAGGTGGAGATCAGAGGCGGCGGTCGGAGGCGGCGGTCAGAGGCGGCGGTCAGAGACAGCGGTAAGAGGCGGCGGTCATAGGCGGAGGTCAGAGGCGGCGGTCAGAGGCGGCGGTCAGCGGCGGCGGTCAGCGGCGGCGGTCAGCGGCGGCGGTCAGAGGCGGTGGTCAGAGGCGGCGGTCAGAGGCGGAGATCAGAGGCGGCGGCATCAGTGGAGGCAATCAGACGCGGCGACGACTCGGGCTCCACCAACACCGGCTCGGCGGGCGGCCGGTGGGCCAGCGCGTCGGAGCTCCACCCCGAGCTCCGACTCTCTGGTATGAGTCAGCTACGACTCCGGGTCAGGGGAGGGCGCTGGGGCACGACGCTGGTAGCGGGAACTCAGGTGCGAGGTGTCGGTAAGAAGCTCATCAGGTGTCAGTGGCGTTGAGTGCCAGCAACCCAGAAACACAACGCCACCTGGTGTTGAGGTGCTGGCGCGTTGAAGAACCAGTGGGGAAGCGTAGCAGCACTGGAGAGGCCGTTTTAGCGCGGCGCCAGCGCGGTGGCGTGCTAGGTGGCAGCATCGGGCGCGGCGGCAGCAGGTCAGGGGGGCGTTGGTGGATGGGGCAGCGATGGCGTCTGGCGCCAGGTTGGTGCTGCAGGAGGGACAGGACGATTCGTTTGAACCGAACCGAGCTCAGATTATACCACATAGCATGGTTGGTGGCAGGAAAGCGAAGCAATGGAAGCCGTCAGCATGCGTAGCCGCAAGCTCTGGTCCTACAGCTTTACAATGCGACAGCATTCTTGGACAGCACTCACGTTTCGATCATACGTCATCATGGGCTTCCCAGAATCATAAACAGACGGCTCTTAGCCACGAAACGATGTAAATTGACTGCCTGCTGCTTCAGGGACTTTTTACTGACGCGTTCCAAGATTGGACCAGATCGCTGGCCCTTCTGTCGTTCCAGCAGACGATGTTGTGGTAGTGTTTGCCGGTTTCCCGACTCCAGGTGGTGAAAGAAGCACGCTGAGTGCTGATCCCCAGGGTCGCAATCTGGCGGAAACACGGCAAAATTGGTCGAGCGACAAATAAGAGGCAAACACGTTACGAGCGAGCGACACCGAGGGCTCAGTGTGCGACACAGCGAGCTCGACAGTCAGCACAGCGACCCAGCATGCGACAAAGGAACTCAGCAGGTCACACAGGCGCTCAACAGGCGAAATATGGATTCAAAGGCTGACAAAGCGGACTCAACAGGCCATGCAAATTGTCAGATTACACGAGGGATTAGTAGACCTTACAAGAGCTCAATACGCGATACAGGGACCCCGACACGTCACACATGCCACACACAGGCGACCCACCGGGCAACACAGGTGACCCAGCCGGCAACACAGGTGACCCAGCCGCAACACAGGTGGCCCAGCCGGCGATACAGGAGGCTGCGCTAGCGACACAGGTGACCCAGCTGGTAACACAGGGGGTTGCGCTAGCGACACAGGTGACCCAGCTAGCGACACGGGTGTCCCAGCTAGCAACACAGGGGGCTGCGCCAGCGACACAGGTGACCCAGCTGGCGATACAGGTGACCCAGCTGGCAACACAGGTGACCCAGCTAGCGACACAGGTGGCTGCGCCGGTGCCACAGGGGCTGCGCCGGCGACACAGGGGGTAGCGTCGGCGCCGCGGCGGGCTCAGAAGACAGCCCATGAGAGAGGAAGTGGCCCCGCGGGCAGCAGAGGCCGCTCCGGCCGCACCCACCTGGTCGGCGGTGAGTCCGGCGTCGCTGATAGCGCCGCGAATCACCTCACACACGGCCTCGAACAGCTGGTCCGGGTCGATCTCGACATGCTCCGGCTGCGGGTAGAGCAGGCGCACGGGCCGCCGGCAGAGGCCGCGCCGCTCCATGCGCCGGTCCAGCACCACGCAGCGCACCGACGTCGTGCCCACGTCCAGGGCGGCGACGAACGGGCCGCCGGGTGGCGCGGCGCGGCTCGCGGCGGCGCGCTCGTCGCCTTCGGAGGCACCGCCGACGTCGCCACCGCCGGCGGACTGACCGCCTGTCGCTGAGCCAGTGTTGGAGTCCGGCCTGCCGTCGGGGCTCTCTACCGGCCTCGGGCTGTCAGTGAGCGGACCTTGGTCTTTGCTTAACTTCCTGAGGAGACTCGCGAGGTTAGCTGTCAGCTCCGGATTTACTTCCGACGGGGAGGCTTCGCGACGTGTCGCGGCGGCACTTGAGACCTCTGAGGCAGTTGCCTGAGAGGGGTACGCCTGTCGGCTCTTAGCGTTGCCATCCCAGGCCTCCGGGGTCTCTTCCACGGCCGCGGAGAAGTCGCCCCCGCCGGACGACATCGCTTCTGACTGCAGACCGCGGTCTGAGCTCCCCGGCGGCTCCTCAGCTCCGGCCGATCAGCTCAGAGGCCGCGCGACTTCCGCGAGCACCTCCCCCGCCAGACGCTCCGCAGGCTCGGCCGGCTCGGCACGATCGCACACTGCCGCTCTGCCGGCCACTAACTGAGCCGCCGCCCCGAGTGCTTCTCCGCAGTCGCCGGCGGCTGGACAGGCTCTCGCGGGCCCTCCGCGCGGCAGCCGGGGGCGAGGTCGCTCGCGGCGATGCGCCCGTCGGGGCTCCAGTGACTGAGTCTCCCCGTCGGCGGTCCTCGCCGCGTGTCGTCACCTGCAGCAGGCACAACGGTGCACTGGGCGGTGACGGACTGATAGGACGGACCCGCCGGCTCACCCCGCCGACGGCCGGCTGAGCCGGCGCGTCGGCCTACTGACCCGGCGGCCAACGGTTGCGAACCGGGTCCGAACTACTGGCCCGGACCCGTAGCTGGCAATAGCATTTGGTTTTTCAGCGTGACACCAACGGAGTATGACCACATCAAGAGGCAGATAAAATAGCTGGCGATAGTATTTAGTTTTTCAGCTTGACACCAATGGAGTATGACGACATCAAGAGGCAGATAAAATAGCTGGCGATAGTATTTAGTTTTTCAGCTTGACACCAATGGAGCATGACCACATCAAGAGGCAGATAAAATAGCTGGCGATGGTATTTAATTTTTCAGCTTGACACCACCGGAGTATGACGACATCAAGAGGCAGAGTCGCCCGCCGAGCATAACGCATGTCGGCAACACAGCTTAAGTTGAGTGTGCGGTGAAGGCTGAAGGAACATCGCAGAAACATGAAATGCGAATTAATTTTATTCATATGAAACTCACTGATTGATTGCATGTCCCGGCAGACTAAAACTAATAATCTAATCAACCAGCTATAGTGCATTTATGATTTAAGTGTTTCCTTGCTTCAGTACCCTGATTCCAGGCGGGAAATGCAGAAACATGCCTACACAGCCACCGACCCCAACTATACGTCGCTCAGAAACGCGAAATCTTGCTGCTCTCGCCCTAAAACCATAACGGGAAACCACGCCGAGCTGAAACCAAAGATGACACTGGTGTCGGACGCCCGGCGTTTGTGACAGAAGGAGGCAAGGCAACAGAAGACGGAGGGGAGACGGAAGAGGTGGTTGACCCCCACACAACTGTCGCGTTCCACAGCAGGCAAAAACGGTGCCGCCCGGTCAGACGGACACGATATGACACGGCCGCTGTCAGAAGAACTGTTATGTCTGTTGTGTCAGTCGCTGCCCGCTGGCAAAAGAGCTGGAGTATGTTTACAGCTGGCCAGTGTGCCTGCTCAGCTGAAGTATGTCTGTGAGCGTTTGGGACTGGCTGCGGCGGAGAATTCGCATCCAAACCTCTCCGAAGCAGAAGCGCATTGAAAGGCGACAACATTTTTAATAAGCTGTAAAAGGGACGACTGTGTTATAACTTTGGCAAAACGCACAGTTTCCGCAAGGCAAACCGCAGCGAAAAGCCAGTGGCAAAAAAGCAGATGAGTATCCACCGTCCAGGAACAGGGGCACATTTGACTAAGTTGGGGCAAGTGAGTGTAGCAATGAGATAGTTTACGCGTATCTCAATGGCCTTACACAGGACACTCAAATTTGAATATCTCGTCAAGAGCATCAGCACACATCCGATCTTATGACGAAATAACAAATACTTAAAATAGGCGCCCACGAACGCGGCGGCACCTGGTGTCAGCATCGCAAATCACCCACCTGCGGGCTTCCGACGCGGCGGCGACGACGGTGGCGGTCAGTGAGCGTACCACCAGTCCCATACGCCAGCGGACGGACTGGGCGTGCCGCAGGACGGGGCGTGCCGCCGCGCACTACACATGTCGGCTATCTCAACACGTGGCGGCGCAGGGGCGCGTTCAGCAGCGCCGGCGGGGCGGCACGCGGCGGCCGGCGGCCGTTCCTGCGGCGCAGCGGCGGAGTCAGGGGCGGCGCGACGAGGGCCCGGAGAGGCGTCCACGGTCTGAACGCGGTCGCGTCTCATGGGGTGAGGCAAGCAGAGGGCAGAGTCGAGACAAAGATGACGGAGCAAAACCGGCGCCGCGTGATATGGCCCGAGGCCCGCAGACTAAATCAACATCGGAGTCGGAAGCCTACGCGATTCGCCATGCAGAACTGAAGAACACCCAGGTCGCCGAGCTATCCGAAACTCGGCGACAGCCAAATCGTGGGTCAGGGCACGACCACGTATCTCGAGACTCGAGAAGAGGTGTCAATGGACCCGTCAAAGCCCTGGCCTCCTGTCTCATTCGAATAGCGGCACTGCGCGCGACAGCTACAAAGCATCAGCGGGGAGATGACGGACTGCGACGAAAACACGTGCCGTGCCGTGGAACCTCCCGCCTCGAAAGTCCCTACGACACAGCAACTACGCAGCACGGACGAAACAGCGCATCGGTCAATTTCCCTTTCTTGAATTTCTTCAAACGTCTGACAGACGTAACACCATTTTCCTGCTATTTTCCAATGGATCCATTCGGACATCTAACAGTGACGCTCAAGCGGGCCGTCGCCTGTGACGCAACGATATCCGATGAGATCCACTGCGATATGAGTGACTGCGAAAGTTCACATGGCTAACTTCCAGCTACATCTACATGTACGCGATCACAAACAATCCACTGCTCTCCGAGTCCTCTTCCACGGTCGGTCTCGTGCTAACACCCTCGGCACGGGGTCAATGGTCTCACGACCCTTGGAGCCCGGTGGCGGGAGGGAAGGTATAGATAAGGCACGGTGTGTCGAAGACTTGGCGGCTAGGTTACGCCAATCTGTACCCATATGGCATGCGCAACGGGCTGGTTAGGTACAGGTGTCGGGAAAAGTAGTAGAGGTGTGGGTCCAGATATCGGTAAAACGTGTACAAGATGTGAGCTAGATGCTTCAAGACACACCGCACAACATTCCTGCTTGCGTTTTTTAGTAGTCATGAGCAGCTTTATTCACACTTCTTTGCAACTATCCACGCAAAGGAGCCAGAGACTTGCACGCCATTTTTGTATAATCACTTCCAAATGCTGGTACCGTGAAAGCGGGTGCGTAACTGGTGAGTGGAATTGAATGTGAGTGGGTAGCAGTTGGATATGGGCACAGCTTCATGGGCAGCAGGTGGATGGGGTAAAATGATCTCTCGTGAAGACCTCTCACAGTCTGGCTGCGAGGCTGGCCCCGGCCGCTGAAGACGGAGAGGGGAACAAGAACAAGTCCCTCGCGCGGCCCTGGGCCCGTCGCAGTGCACCCGGTGATGTCCTAAAATCGATCCTAAAATCGGTAAAATGCCCTAAAAATAAAAATGGTGTGCGGCTTACCCCGAGACGTAAAAACGGCACGTTTTTCATAAACAGAGCGGCAAATTGTCGCACTAGAGCGCGACATCACGCTCAGGCGGCACCGAAACTAAATCTAATTCGAACGGTTTAACAGCCAAGAGTAAATGTTACATGCAAGACAGCACACACAAACAAGAGTATCTATCAATGCATATTCAGACAACAGCGTATCAGTTAACACAGTCAACAATGAATCGCCAAGAAAATAGATCTGAGGCCGGCGTGTATCATTCATATGATTTACAAGCTTAAAGTTAATCAAGTGAAGGAAATGTAATGGGACATGTGGTGCACAAAGCGCGAGATAAGCCTCCAGTCATATCATTCTTGCAACACCCGCGTCGTTTTGATGGGGAGCGTATGATACAGCTAGCACGAATGCTGCGAACGCCCGCTGAAATATTTCTCCAACGGCTCCAGTGGCCTTATTCCGCGACCAAAGCACATCAAATAAGCGATCGACGCAGCCAACATCACCGCGCACGCAAGATGCCGGTGTGCCATAGCCTTTCCTGACGTACATTCATGTGCGCTTACCAACGGACTTATCTGGCATTACCGCGCTCCCGACACAAGTGCCCCGGGATCGTGGAACAACTGCTTCCCGGAAAAACCTGTTCGGATCATTCGTTCCCGGAACAAACTGAATGGATAGGGATAGCTTCCAGGGATGTCAGTTGAAAGAAGGATGCAAAATTATCCTACAGTGAGAAACCTCTCCCTCCAGGCTACTCAGAACAGCACACCTGCACGAACCGATCAACGGTCCCATCAGAAACGTGTTACTGGAACCAGGCATGCCGTGGTCGAGGGCGGAAAGACATATATCTCGGCCGACGACCATAACAACGGTCTAGGACTAGGCTATGCATCAAATCATGCCATTCTGAAGATCGTAAACGTCGCCACACTTCAATGGGAACAGTTGGTTTGAATGCACTGAATGGCGTCAGCGGGCTTTCCTACACGGCAGGAAGTGAGTGCCAGACATTTCCGTCTTCCCACGACCCTCACAACCACCTGTCGACCCAAGCCTCTCTGTTCCAGTGATAACATTGAGAGCACTTAAGACTTCATATGACGCAAGCCAGCACGCTAAGGCGTTATTATACTTCGGCGTTAATGACGGCACAGGAGTCAGTCCATTTGCGAGGCTAAAAATGTATCGCCACCGATAACACTGGTCATCGTTGACGAAAGGTGCCTACCGCCAAGGCGAGACGCCATACGCTTTGTCCATCAAAACCGCTGCAACATGGTAACAGGGCCTACCAAACGTCAAGCCTACTAGGAGCCCAGCAGTTACCACGGTCCTCGCTGACCACGTGATGTTCAGGATACATCCAAGGGCACAAGTCAACCTTGTTCACGGGCATAGGTGCTGGCGAACGATGCTTTGTTCGTAAGCGTGCACTGCAGGCCTTTTGCACGAGCGTGATCGGATCACTAGTGATCAGTGGTCAGGCGATCGACCCAAAATCCCGAAACATCGGTTCGGTTGAATCTGGCTATTTTCATCTCGACGAGTGCCCGTAGCAATATTTTGCACGGCTTGTTGTTAATAGCTGCACAGCGGACTTTCCATATCGCTGGAAGTGATTCGCACCAGTTCAACCGTCCCCCGTGCCGAGAATCCGTTCAGACACGTTCGTGTAGTGCCTCAGGATGCAGAACTTGGTTTGGACCAGAAACCGGACGTTTTCGTCTGGCGGAACGCTCGTCACAAGCAGGGAAGGGGTCATCCTGCTTATTTGGTTACATGGTAGCAACGCTCAGTCAATGCATCGGCTGAGCCTGGAACATTGACAATCCTATCTGCCATCAGCCATCACACGGTCGGAGGCAGGAAGTTCACTTGGCTCATGATCAAGCAACATAGTTTTCGCCTAGGCCTCTGTTACAATACATATTGTGGTTGTTATAAGATAGGCATCAGCAAGCTTATTTCATTTCCATGCGGAGGCATGCTGACAGTGGAACCCGCACGTCGGCTGCATCTGACCGCAAGCCAGCAGTAAATAAATGCTTCCTTATCTCTGACTCCCTCCTTACCAAGCCGGCAATGCCCCATATTTGCATAGAATGCTGATGCTGCAAGGCCGTATAACAAGGTTTCCGTGGCCTCCGTAGCGACAGGTCCTCCAATATAAATTATTCCGTGTCGTGGAAGACTGTCAACAGCCGCTGTGAGCCCACAGCACTGCTCAGTTGGCGCCCTAACTCAATAACAAACCAGCCCGACATGTGAATACCTCTGCAGCACCGCCCCGTCGGCGCCTATGTTCACTAATGAACCAGCCCGACATGTGAATGTCCCGCACCCTGGCACGCCGACAATACACGCGTGGACGCCTGTGATTAACCAGATGTATGACTGAGACAACCCAAACAACTGCAGGCCGCTAAACCTCAAGACGTGCGCCCTGATCGAACGCGCGCCACCAGCTGATACCATCTGCACGGAAGCGCCGCCCCGCGGTCAAGTGGCGCCGCGCGGCGGCGGTTCGCGGAAGCAGGCGCGGCGCGGCCTTCGCATGGGATAATCTTGTTCCGATAAGCGGCTCGGTGACGGCTGCCGCGCTGCACCTGAGACGGCCGCGACACGCGATCCCACTCACGACGCCAAATCCGGGTGTCACTCTTTGCCGGCCGCGAACACGCGCGCCCGCCGAGCGGTTCGCCGCGTCGTGTTCGGCGCCGGCTCGCGGTGCGCACGGGCGCGGACGCCTGGCGACGGCGCGGCGCGCCTGGGTTTCAGGCCTCCGCTCGCGATCCGCTCACTCCGACGGTGCGGAAGTATGCACGGCGGTGGCAGCGCCGTGCCCGGCACGGGCTCCGCTGAGCCCCCCACCCGACTCTGGCCGGGTCGGGGAAGCGCCCTGAGCCGCAGCGAAACGCGTCAGCACACGCCAGGATGAGTCGTGGCCCTTTTCTCTTCCATGGGGATCCAATCATGATAGGGCGCTCATGAGATCTTACCCCTCCTTACGGAAATCACGTGTGCGGAGGGGGGAGGGGCGGTGGTGGTGCTCAGGAAGACCAGGCAAGACCGTTTTGGAGGCAGTGCAACCACAACATACAAATTTGAGACAAGGGATGTGGGACATATGTGCCTAATTACACGAGTTCTTCGAAAGAACCGTCATGCCTTCCATAGTCACTAAAGCCCACCACGTTAAACCCTACACAATACCAAACTGGAAATTCAGACCCGACTCGTATCTGCGGACATCCAGCTTTCCATATTATGCTCTTGTGGACTACGAGAAGAGAGCACGCAAGGTCAAGCCGGCTCCTAAACAGCAACACTGGCGCTCTTCAACAGCCAATCGTCAGCAGGCCTGCGGTCGAGCCGATCTCAAGGCTGATCACAGAAGGGGAGTTATCCCGCTGACCCTTATGATTAAAATCTGGATAATAATGCTGGTGGCGGCGCCACGATTTGACACCCAGCGGTGTCAGGGGGCGGGGGGGGGGGGGGGGGGGAGCCAATCCTCGAGGAGGGAAAGTGGAGCTCAGGAAGACCAGGCAAAACCCTTTTCGTAGGTTTTGCAACGAATTACAATCAATTACAATACAATCATTTCTTGTCCGAGAGAACAAAACATTCCACTGGGAGGTAGCTTTCCAGACTCCTCCCATTCGCGCCGCCCATAGCGCACCCTGGAATTCAGCCCCCCACGGCGCCTTTCGTGGAAACGAATGTTTTTACAGAAAGTTCAGGCAAGCAAACCCCCATACGTGACTGGTCTGAGCTTGAATATGTGGCGGAAGGGGCGCGAGCGAAGAAAACCGGCAGCAGCCTCCCTGATAAAGATCGAGCGTCCACAATACCGGCTGCATTTCCGCCGGTGACGTCATCCCACCTGTCACAAGCAGGAACCGCGGCCCGGTACTTGCCTTCGACAAAAATCCAAGCGCAAGTCCGCCTGAGCTTCCTGCTTACCTAGGGAGCGCTCCCTCCATTTCACGTTTTACCTGGTGGCAACAGCGGGGCAGCGCGCAGCTCTCGCCAGCACACGCCACGCCGGCGTAACGGATGTTATCGCGGCGGGGAAGGTGGGGTCGTTTCGCAATCTTTCCAGTGTGGGGCACGCAGTTTTGGCAACCCGCAATCAGTCTGCCGAGCGTCGCGTGCCCGCCGCCTCATAAGTACCACAGGCTGTCTGGCCAAAGCAGGTTTAAAAAACAAGTTTCGGTAGAGAATGAGCAAACCGAAGCAGCGCGTTAACACAGGCTTTTTGGATGAGCCAGAGGAGAGGTGACTAAACGTTCTTGTCGTGTTGTTCAAAGATGGAGCTCTCCCCAAAGGCTTTGCTCGAGATGACACTTGTTCACGCATGCAATCCATGATCTCGCGGCGGGCACGCAAGGCAATGAGGCAAATAAAGCTGCGTTAAAGAAAGCAACAATGTTGCACTACCTTAATTACATTATACGCATTAGCCACTTTTTCAACAAAAAAAATCCGGATCCTACCTGCTGGCAAATGCATGCAATACATACGGGTGAAAGCGCCATCCCGACGAACGGTAAGACTTCACTCGTGTTAGAGACCTGCCCACGGCGCTCCTCCACCCAGTCACGCGCGTTCTGGAGTCACACAAATCGCCGCGCGGGTACTTTGTGCCTGCCTTTCCCCCGGCAGGCTTCCAGTCTTTGGCCCGACTTCCCGCGCAGGCCATTTCAACCGTCGACTTCCTTCCGGCCTATCGTGTGATACGTACAACCACGTGTTACTCGTCATCGTACCCTGCAGTCTTCACATCTTTATACTGTATACACCAGCGCCGCACGCACCTTTTCTGTCTCCCTCTAGCGTCCCCTGTTTCCCAGCCTGCGGGTTGGGAGTGCCAGCCCCTTCCGTACCTCAACCCTGGTCTGTCGCGCCATACGCACGGCGGGATTCCCGAGATCTCTTCCCTACTCCCCGGGAGCGGGAGTAGGAGTTCCACGATCCCTGACCTCCTCCCCATCTGGTGCGATTAAGGCCTCGGGGTCCTTCCTCTGCTCTCCTTCCGGCGTGTTGCGAGTCCCGTACCTCCTCCTCTTCTCCCCCCGAACCTCCACGGAGTAAACTCGCTGTTCCATCCTTACTGGCTCAGCCTGCGGGTGTTAGCCTGTTCGGAAGTCGCATGATTATTCTTCAATTTCCCCCGACGGTACGTCGGGGGGGGGGGGGGGCACATGACTTCCCTCTTCGCCTCAAGTCCACGCAATGGGCGGAGTACCGCGGTTCCTCCTCACAGACTTTCGCGTATGCGGGAGTCCTGTGATGCTTCCTCTCATCCATCAGCTACCATGGACCGTTTCTCCCGGCCTGTACAGACCGAGTCCCGCGATCCCACCGCCCCTCTCCCGCCTGCACGGACTGAGTCCCGTGATCCCGCTGCTCCTCTCCCGGCCTGTGCGGACTGAGTCCCGTGATCCCACCGCTCCTCTCTCAGCAGTCCAGCCACTCATTCGCCCGATAGCGTCTATCGTCGGCCGATAAGGCGGCCGCGGCGGCGAGCGGTCAGCGAGACCGGCCAGTGCCGCCCGCCGCCGCCGTCCGCCGCACCTCCTTCCGCCGACATCAGGCCACCGCCACCATGACGCGCACCAGCGAGGGCATCACGGCGCTGCTGGCCGCCGAGAAGAAGGCCACAGAGAAGATCGAGGAGTCAAAGCGACGCAAGGTGCGCACCCTCAAGGCGGCGAAGGAGGAGGCCGACAAGGAGGTGGAGCTGCTGCAGAGGTGAGCACCGCCTGGGGCGATGTATAGAGCCGCCACGGCTGGGCTCCCGTGTGGCGTGAACTGGCTGGTGCGTTCTAACGGTTGCATTTTTTCAAGGTGGTGGGTAGCCAACCTGCGTACTTCTGCCCTCGTCATTGACGTGAAATTCTTGCAGAGTGTAGCATAGATGCATAAAATATTTGTTATAGTACAACATGCAAGTTAAGCGTGTTTCAGCGTAATGACTGGCGTAATAACTGCATTGTTAGGAGAAAAACGAAGGTGCGTCACCACTTATCAGCTGACTCACGTGATGTTGTAGCGAGCGCCACCTATGTCACATGGCCATCAAATTGAACGGCAATCACGAGACCTGTGCATTATTCAACACCTACCGTGCACAGGTTTTCAAAATGAGCAGTACTTTTATTAAAACACCTACGATTAGACGGAAATAAACAGATTCTAGCTCGCTGGTGTCTGGTGAATTGTTCCATTCCAACAATTATTGTTATTGAAGACTTCGGCATTTTACATACCGTATATTGTATTGACCATACAACGTATAGCCGAGGGTCGAGCGCATGGCAGTTACTTTTTTCCCATGTTTTTTTTTCTTCTTCTCATAAACCGACTTAATGGATGGTGACATGACGACACGATGGATGGATGGCAAAGAACGATGGTGACAACCTTACACCAGACCAAGCTGACTTATCCCGAAACACTGAACCCCACCGCATTATCCGAATGCTCGAGAATACGGAATACAGTTCTTGGGGCTCGAACCATGGGTGCAGGCACTGAGGGGCTGGAGGTAAATACCCTCCAATTTTCCCAAGGCAGATTTTGGGCGCTTTAAGTCGACCCACGGAATGCACGTCTTTACGGTTTTGTCCCCTCAAAATGTCAGTTTCAGGTCAGGTTGTCTACCTTCACCTGATTTCAGTTAGATCCCTATAACGGTGATATGACCCTCCCAACATCGGAGGCGCGGTTACACCCACGGCTCTAATGTTACTCATATCTGGAAATAGTCTGACGAATATGGATGGAAACAATGATATATATATATATATATATATATATATATATATATATATATATATATATATATATATGTACCATAAGGGTGTAAATAATACGCGCCAGATCATGGAAGAATTGGGCAAGTAGCGTTGCATTCGTCAGTAAACTGTAAACGCACCGGCAACATACAGTTGGCCCAGACTGGACCAAAACCTACGCAGACGTCTTGAAGTCAGGGAGGCCCAAGCCTGGCTGAGAGAACAAAGCGAGCTGGGTTTCTCTAGCAAACGGGGCACGTGACCAGATTGGGTGTGCAGCTTCGTAATGGCCGTTCCTCCACGCGGGCGAACGATGCACTCGTCCGTCACCGCCCGCAGATGCTCCTCGAGCTTTCTGTGCTTGGACTGCTGGTTCTGTTCGTTTTTCACAAACAAAATGCAAGCGGCACGTTTGGAAACCTCGTCAGAGCCAGCGTAACATTTGGCAGCATCACTGGCGCCGAAAGTGCTTTATGCATGAACATATGATCCAACCACAGCCAAAATCACAGGAACACTTCGGATAGTAGCCCCACTATACAGCCCACTAGAATATAATAGAATAAATATAATTCCTGGTGCAAAGCTGAATCAACAGCCGCCAAGCAACGCAACTTAGCCAAGCACGTGGCGTGTTCTGTCCGCACTTCGTATTCTGACGGTTCCTCGTGTTGCAGGGAGCACGAGAGACAATTCAAGAATTCCGAGACGGCCAACACTGACAGCAAGGACGCCATGGTCACCCGGGTCGACGCGGAGACGGCGCAGCGCCTGAAGGCCATGCAGGCCGAGGTGGTGGAGCACAAGGAAAAGATCATCGCCCGTATTCTGGAGAAGGTGTACGAGATCACGCCCCAGATGCACGAGAACGTGCGGTTCGACCAGGAGGAGGACTGAATGCTAGGCGAATGGGGATAGAGGAGAAGACGGGCTGCGTTCACTTATTCTTTACGTAACAGAAAGTCTCGCATGGAGGACGTCGATATGGAGGGACAGTGCCGAACACTGGCGCATGGGCAGGGGCAGGGGTGGCGGTGACCCCTCTCCGAAACCACGCTCCGTCTGCTATGATATTGATGAGATTGAATGTTCTTCAGGGTGCTCATGAGCATTTGTTGGCAAACATGACTTGTTTCAAGCTATGGTTGGTGCGATAATTAACTAAAAATTGTGGTGTCCAACAACCAAGTCCAATATTTGAAATCACATAGTAAGGTCTCTTGATGCATGTTTGTTCTGTGCCTCGTTTTGTTTCAGTGGCATATTGAAAACCAATATATGGAGGCAATGCTGTGCCAAGGCAACATCTCTATAAAAGTGGAAATAGTGAATAAGGATGCAGCAGAATCGGGATACTGATCGCATGCACGCACGCGTGCGAGTGCGCGCGCGCACACACACACACACACACACACACACGCACGCACGCACGCACGCACGCACGCACGCACGCACGCACGCACGCACGCACGCACGCACGCACGCACGTACGCACGCACGCACGCACACACACACATATATATATATATATATATATATATATATATATATATATATATATATATGATTTGCAATGCTGTATCTGATCTAGGTCACTGCAGCTGAGGTAAGCAACAATTTCTCACTCCAGCTCAATCTGTCCACTTTTGGTGTCTATACTATGACACATGAATAACACAATGAAGTTGCCACGCCTTCAGGTCCACTCCCAGAGGACATGCAACAGCTCAAAAGAACAACACATTCATGCTTGTTCAACTTATTTGTCAAATGACATGTCCACGGCCTGCAGATAGCAAAAAATCATTTGAAAGGCGGGTCCACGGGAAGAACACACTGACGATCTCCAGCATCGAGGATTCTCCAAGAGCATGCACTCAATAATATTGAATTATCATGGAGCCGTAGGCTGGCATTGCATCTATCGCGCGTTTGCCTTGCGACAGTGCCTGTTCATCAGTTGATCATGGCCTCAAACTGGTTTATTCTATGTTATTGGTTTCTTCTGATAAGCTTGCAAGATGGCAACCAGCAGCTGAATCAAGCTTGTCAAGAAACCATCTCTCCAACTGTGTGGTCAATGATTGCAACAGCCCATGGTACGTGAAACCCACTGCTTGGCTCACTGCTCGTAACACAAGCAACTTGAGCAGTTCAAAACGTGAGAATTGACAAGCCATGTCATTCTGAGCATTTCTTTATTATGGGTTCTGAACACAGCCAGTGCGGACTTGCTGCAGGTAACAGATTTTATTGGACCAGGTTACCAAGGGCCAGGTTAAGAGGATTAATTACTTGCCTTCACCATCCGGAATTACATTCTGATCAGCCAAGTGCATCAAGGGCATCAAATATCACAGAATTCGTCCAATACCCCAATGTATGTTCAGTTGTAAAGGGTCTTTGCCATACCGGTACCCCTAAACATTGCAATGATACTGAATGAGATCAACAGGATATAAATAAGTGCATTTTACGCATTGGAATAAATGAAACCGAAGGATGTGCTGCCGGTCTTGAGCCATCTGCAGGCCGCAAGCATCGCCCCTTCCTCCACACAAATCTTAAAATGCACTTGAAGTCTCCCACGCAAACTCGTTCTCGCTTCAGCGTCATCAGTTGCCCTCACTGGGGGAAGACACATGCAGATCAAATATCATCCAAAAGTTCATTATAAAACGCCCCACACTAAAGACTGGAGTCATTCCATATGAAGAGTACAGTGTGGCCAAGACCATAAATTACAACCAAGTACAGATCCATAGACACTGCATGTTTAAGCTGCAGTGGTGACAAAACTGCCTGCAGACTTTTCACATTGCATGAAACCAAAGACCAGGAGCTTGGCATTATGTTTAGGGTTGACTTCAAATTTCAAACATGGGTTAATTCATTAATTTTTGTCCAGGCCCATCTATCATTGCATTAGAGGCATGTCTTCCATTTGTGTACTTCAGCACAGGACATTCTGCACCTGAAATATGGCTGGCCACCATGGGACACTGTCAGTGTTGTAGTTCACATGCAGTTTAACAAATAAGGTTAATGAAAAGCTATCATACAGGTAACCCCTGCAAAAATGGAGAGTCACTATGCACTGGGCAGGCACATTCTAAAAAAAAGAAACATGATGGTAGACACACAGTAGGTTTTCACATCCCCATATATTGGGCTAGCTATGCACCATGCTTATGTACCATCCAAAAATCTTGGATGGTGGCAAAAGACCCAACCTTAGCATCCTTGGAGGATGGCAAAGGACCCTACCTTAGCATCCTCAGAGGGTGGCAAAGGACTCAACCTAAATGCTCTTGGAGAGTGGCAAAGGACTCAACCTAAGCACCAATGGAGGATGGAAGAGGACTCAACATGAGCAACCATGGAGGGTGGCAAAAGGACTCAACATGAGCAACCATGGAGAGGGGCAAAAGACTCAACCTAAGCACCTTTGGAGGGTGGCAAAGGAATCAACCTATGCACACTTTAAGGGTGGCAAAGGAAATGGCCTAGGCACCCTTGAAGGGTGACAAACACCTCAACCTATGCACCCTTGGAGGGTGGCAAAGGACTCAACCTAAGCACCCATGGATGGTGGCAAAGAACTCAACCTAAGTACCCTAGGAGGGTGGCAAAGAACTCAACCTAAGCACCTTTGGAGGATGGGAAAGAAATCAACTAAGCATCCTTGGAGGGTGGCAAAGGACTTGACCATGGCACCCTTGGAGGCATCACCTGTGATCCTTGAATGCCCTGATCAAGCACACACACAAATCACTAGAGCTCTTAGCCTGCTCAAAAGAATCTGGTTACACAGCTTAGGAAGGAAAGAGGGCACTAGTAGGTGTCACACAAAGGAACATGGGTGAAGAGAGTCATCACCATATTCTGGTCTACAAGAACATGTGGCTGGAGCCCCTCAGCTGGCAAATGCTGAGAAGTCCTGTTCCCTTGCTTCAGGCTAGTTTGCCACTGTGACTGGACTGGGCTGGTGGACATCACACACCAGGGCAAAGTGGTGCACTGGGGATATCTGCAGGGGAACAATAAATGGTAGCAAAGACATGTAGTTATTAAGCATGTTTGGTGTTGTAGCAGTGTGTCTGAAGAATTCAGCATGCATACCCAGTTTGATGCAAATCTGAGTGCTCAGAGTTTGACATGACATTGCAATTTCAATAGCCAATATTCATAGACTATACCATTGTGTAGGTAATTGTGAAAAGAAATCCCTCATTAACAATCTCCATGTGAAACACGTTGCAAAATTATTTGCCATTTGCCCCTGGCAGAGTTTGGTGGTGCCAAGCACAATGTAAAGCAAACAAGGTTGGTGTGGGTAGGTGGGTGTTCAGAGCATCAAATGGATATTTTCAGGCTGGGGCAGTGGCATGGCTGAGAGGCAGGGGCAAGGGATCATTATTGGTTTTCAGAAGTCAACATTGTTTCTCTTCTGTGGTACAATATGGTCAATGGACATTGAACAATCAATCCACTCTGTGCAAGCTTTTCTCCCACTCCGAAACAGCCTTCAAATATCGTACTAATCTGCGAGTGTAGTTGAGAACCTCAATAATCCCAAAAAATCTGGATAATTGTGTCAGCATTTAACATGAACTAGCGCTACATGATTTTGGTGATGCTTGTCGCTGACGCATCGCGAGGAATAAGCTGAGAATAACATCCTTGATAATCTCTAGTGTGGACTGCTGGAGAAGGGTAAAAACACCATGGACTCCAAACCAGCAAAAAATACCCAAATGCCATCGCCATTCCCATCCCATGGTGCGCTCCGGCGCCACCCGCCCCTCACCTGCACGACTCCATGCAAGCTTACAATGCATCGGTTATAACCTTGCAAGCGAACGTCTCACCGGCGCTGCATTCGCAAACAATGATAAATGCAACATTTTAAGAAATGACGTACCTGAATGGATATTGCATCTGCAACTTTCCACCATGTTCACTTCTTGGTGATAATCAGATATAAGACAGTTTCAACAATACATATCGCCTTGGATTCTACTTTTAATGCTTAGCGTAGAAAAAAATACGCGAACACACTGGCAAGGAAGTACAAGTGTTTTTTGTTGTTGTTGCAAGACACCTGTTTTAAACAGCCTGCTACGAGCTGTTTCCAATGGTCTATTGACAATTCGAAGGGGAACTTTTTACCAACCTACCAACTTTTTTGCGAGCTTTTTTAAGTTCAGGTCTATTTTGCTTAAAGCTGTTTAACTTCGATACAACAGGGGGTACTGTTCAAGTTAATTTATCAAGTAAGCATTACAAACACCACTCAACGTTTCGAGATGAGCTGATAATCACAGGTTTTGACCAGTGTCTGGCTAATGTCGTTTAATTAGAACCTCCCGGTATAATGAAGGTCGCTAACCGTCAGCATAAGACCTCTGAGCTTCTACTGTGTCGAAAAACCAGTAGTTTAAGTCCATTTCTGCCTATATTAGATTCAATCGACCTACCAGCCGTTGCGTCATCGCGGGAGCATGACAGCAATTGGTAGGTTGCTTCGAAGAAGTCCAGCGTTCTGTTGTGATTCATTTGTGCTGTGCAGAAGTCATACGATTGTGACGCGAACCACTGCGTCGTTTACGCCATTGTTTTCTTTGCAGTCGCAGTTCGTTGATGTTGGCGTGAGAGGGGGAAGGCGGTGCGCGTGGGAAGCGAGTGGCTTCGTATCATGTCACTGTTCTGAAGCTGGGGAAGTGTGTTCGCTGTGATGTTAGTGATGCTGTAAGTGCATATTGTATTTACCATCTGTGATCTTGAGCACATCAAAGGCTGGGAGTGATAAACCCGAGGCGAGAATTTGTCACTTGCGTGCCACCCATCAGTCGTGCCCGGTCCAGAAAGGTCGGAAATCAGTTGAGACGTCTTGATTCATCGCATCCTGACATACGACGTGACCAACTATGGATGTTATGCACTAGTTTAGGTAAGTGGAGTACCAGCTGTCATTGGTTCCCCTACTATCATTTTTCACATGGATGTATTTGACCATATTCCCAAGAGTGCATGGAAGCGTATGCATTTATTTCACCACATTCAAAAAAGATAACTAAAGAGCAAGAGTAATGGATAGGTTGAGGTCATTGCCACTTGCTCCTTAAGTTGTGATTCTCAGGAACATTTTTTGTCTGCATGCTGATGACTAATGCTGATTGCTGTGTGTGGTACACCCACATATGATACACAGATCTTTGTCTGAATCTTGTACCTCAGGCCTCAGGCCAGAGTAAATGGTTTGGCTAGGACTTAGATAGCTGTATGCAGCTTGTTGTGATAAATGGGAAACCCATTTCAAGGGTTTCACAGGGAAACTTGATAATAATTCCTATTAATTAGGCTGAAAATATTGTAAATCATTGGAATATGTATTTTTCATGCAGTTGTATTATATTTTAGCATATTCTTTATCATTAGTCAAGTTATCATGTAAGTGTCATGTGTATTACATGGCCAAAGCTCAGATAGTCTCATTATGCATATACACAGTTTATGTCTACCCAAACTACTATTGTTAAGTGCCCAGTAGTATTTCATTATTTGCACTGAACCAAAATACTAAGCAGCGAAATATGGCCCCAAGCTGAAGAAGCTAATCATGTCAAAGCATATTGAGCTATGAGCCCATGGATGTTCTGTATTCTGACAAAGAAGCTTAGAAGGTTGCATGGAAAACCCTTATTACCACACCCTGCTATTATTTGTTTTCTTTTCAGCCTTAAGGCAGAAAGGTCTGCAGTGTCCCCTCAGAGCTTGTATACATAGCTGTAGATAGAGCCAATATGACAGCTCTTACTTACCCTGGCATAGTCAAAACCTCTGTGCATGCTTATATGCTGAGTACACCAACCTCTCAGCAACCAGGGCTTGTGCCCACCAATATGTCAGCAACCAAAGCTGTGGAAGGTTTGAGCTTCATCCCATCAATTTGCTCATATGCAGCAACAGGTTCTGCTTCCCTTTGGGATGCAACATAGTGGATTACTAGAGCATATGTTGATAAGTTCTGTGTGGTCACTGGAATGAGCTGAAGTGGATTAAATGGCAAGGCAGTTAGTGGCCAGTACTTCTGCGGAAGCCATCAGGAATCTGCAAAGTTCCTTAAGGCATCCTTAAGGCAAAATATTACCATTGGTATAATGTTTTTGGTACAGCTCAGTGCATCTGATTCACATGCCAATAAGTGTGAAATAACAGATTGTATTTTAGAGTGTTGTGTAAGGAGTTTAGCTTGAAGATGAGTATTGTCGACATTTTGGAACATGCCAGTGAGGCTAGACAAGCAGCTTACTTCATATCCTTGTTAACTGGAAAGGCTTTGAGTCCTGATTTTCAGCATGATTACCTATTATGCCTGCAATAGCCAACCCTCAGTATCTAGGAGGTGTGTGCTCAATGATTATTATAAGGAATGGTTCAGGTCTACCTGACATGCTTTATATCTTATTTCTTAGATTGTGAAGTGATATTGCTTTCTCCTCTTCACCTTTGAGTAGAAGATGACACACCAAAAGCATGCCTAATGGGGGAGACTTCAAGACAATGTTGCTGTGATTACAGTGCAAGTGAAATGCCCAGTCACATTCACAAATGTGCTGATATTATGACAAGCTAGAGGAATATTACTTTTGTACCAGATGGCATACACTTGTTTTGGTACTGTTAAAAATCTCAATTGGGAGTGGTAATTACACGAGTGAGCATGGCCTGACACTGATCAATACCTGTTACTGTTTAACTCCTTGTTATGTCATCTTGTGGCATAAGCATAAAAGCTTGAAGCAGTCTCAAATGTGAAGTGTCAATACAGAGGACCTTGCTGTAGCCCTTGAACAAGCATGACCAAAACCGGACAATAAGCAACGATTTTTTAGATGGCAGTCTTGCATAACAATGTTACGTAATGCTACGTCACAGCAAGGCACTCATGATGCCGGTCGCTTGAGCACGTCACAGACTGACTAAGCCGGTTTAGGGCTCCACTGGTCTTGGTGAAGGGCGGGAAAAGGCTCGACACCAGACTTGCCAAGCCAAGAATGTCGTGCAATTGAAGCGGATTGTGGTATTTTGAGGAGCACGTGTTTAACGTCCGATTTTGATCGCACTTTCTGCAAAAACTGTGTTGCGGCGTCTTGTGATGAGCTGTTTAAATTCGGTGCGGTCGGCTCAAAACGTTCAAAGATCGCGAAAACGTGTTTCGTCCGTAGTGGACTGACGCACTCTGGGGATACGACCCGACTCGATCCGACCCGGCTTGACCCGACCCGGTCCGACCCGACCCGACCCGGTCCGACCCGACCCGACCTGACCCGACCTGACCTGACCAAATCGAGTCCCAATCCGGTGGCGCATGCTGCTCGGGGGCGCGCCCTCTGGCGGGAGTCTTCAACGGTTTGTGATGCTGCGCAGCGCGGGTCAGCTCCATGTACATTGTGCACGGTCGCTTTGAAGGCAACCTGTACGGAAGATCCGGGCGACCAGGCCAGGGAATACTCTCAGTAGGTCATTGCGTCCTCTGAGAACTGAACCAGGAAGTGGCAGCTGCAGTTTGGCCCGGTCTGCTGCGTGGGAGCGTGGAACTCTCCTGACGCGCGGACTGTCGTGCCCTGCGCCTACCTCTGACGCCATCCCGAGCGGCGCTCTGCCCTCCCTGTGACAGACCGTTTCACTCGTCCGCTTTTGACATCACCGCACGCCCGGCGCCCGCGTGCGGCGTCATGTCGCGCCGGGCTGCCCTCCCGCTGAATCGACTGTTACGTCCGGTGCTGGCTGCTGGTGTCACGCGTGGCCGAACCATGCCCTGCCGACGGCCCGACTCCAGCCCCTCCTGCTCTCCGCCTGGCACGCTCGCCCCGCTGTCTGTGGCGGCGCCGGCTCCGACCCAGAGCCGGGCCTGGCAACCTGTTTGCTGGCCGGCCGGCGCGCCCGCTGAGATCCTGCAGCGGATCCGGAATTCGGGGAACGTGGCCTGCAGGGGACGGCGTGGAGTGCCGCGACCGGTCGGGAACCGCCGGCACCGCCGCTCCCCCGGCGGGGCTGGAACGTGTAGCATTTGTCTGTTGCTATGCATGTCAATTTACGTTCCGGGCGAAATGTTGGCCGGGTGTATATTCATTGCATTGATACGGCGCCTGTCGTGCATGGGATAATGGTAGCAAAGAAACCGTTACGAAGTGGCAAGTTTGTGTCATCTAAAACAATCGCAATCGTGCTTTCACTTGCAGCCAGACCTGTTTGATTCAAGATGAATCGATTGATGACTCATGAATCACATATTCTGATGAGTTACGCGGGAATCGACTAGTTTATTTTACATGAAATGTGAATGATGAATTGAATCATTGACTATCCTAACATAGTTTACCTGAACCGAGCAAAGTTAATGTGAAGACCAAATACATTGTTTCAAGATTTTACTTTGCATGGGACGTGAGTAATGTATTGATTAAAGCACATTAAAAGCATCATCCAAACATTGAATGTTTGATTAATCCATGTTGTATCGATTCACACACGGATGATGATTTGCATCAAAACTGAACCATCAAACTGGGATGTAAGTCGACAAAGAATCGATTAACAACAGACAGAGCCCTTAGTCGAATCATATCTGAATCGCTCAACAAGGATCACAACTCAGTGATGAAGCAGTTCTCGAAAATTTGTATCGAGCACAGGTCTGCTCGCAGCAAACGATACCTAACCTCGCAAAACCACACGTCCCTGCCACGTCCAGGCCCTAACTCGGGGACCGTGGCGTGAGAATCTAGCCCATCAACAGGGATTCCCCAGGCGGCTTCAAGTGCATGTGGACCCGAGCAGACACCCAGCTGCACGAACGGCTGACAGCTTGGTGGGGTGCCCCGTCTTGTGCTGTTGCCGATCCTGCCGCGCCATGCTGTGGTCGTAGGGTTGCTCGACGTATCGGCGGCCGGGTGCTGTCTTGAGAGGTGCAAAGGTGTTCCGGAAGTCCCCTGCTCGACTGGTGGTCCTGAACCCGCCCGTTCCAAAGCTGGCAGTTCCATCCCACGGCATACTGGAATTATGTTTGTCTTATGTTGGGGCTTGATGTAGATTATGTTTAACCTTGAGCACTTCAGCAAACTACCGTCGAGTTGAAATTTGTATAATTGCTGGCCATGCTGTGTTAATTGGGGTGCTTTATGTTGTTTCCCGCGTCAACAATAAGTTGATTAATTAAGGATCAGCGTTTGTACTTGTTCAGCGATGCAGCTGCTGTATAACTGTACGAAGGCTAAACGTGATCATGTAATTTGTTTGAGTTTTGCGCGTTTCAAGGCGCATTTGCGCTCAGGCGCTGCTGTTCTGTCGTAAAGTTCAGACTCTTTACCAGCATGCCCAAGCTTTCGTTGGAAATGACGGCTCCACAGACCTCCCCGGGAAAACCCAAACCTTACCTGACACAACAGGATCGACAGCCGGGGCCGCTCATACTACCAGTGGGCCAGGGCCCACCTGGCGCCGGTGGGTTTACCGGCCCGCGGTGATCCACGAGCTGCGGCCGCGTGTGGCCGTGCCGATCATGTGGCGGCGCACCGCGCTGACGGCCGGCTGTCCGTGGGTGGGGGTGGGGGTGGGGGTGGGCCTGTGTTAGACCCTGGGTGTTGATGACTGGCTGACTGACGGACAGGACAGGTTGGTGGGATCGTCGCGGGTCTCACTTCGGCTCGGTCGGTGGTGCCATCTAGGGGAGACGTGTTTAACCATAACCCCGGCCGCCGTGATGGCTCCGGACGCGATGAACTGCACCAAGGCTTTGGCATATGGGCTTAACAATGTGGGGTTTCAATAAGCCGATTTAGATACTAATCTCCGCTTACGTTGTTGCCTTTCTTGAATGTGCAAAAAAGTGAGCCGTGGAAGTAGAATTTGAACCCAATGAACTTCTCTAAAGCTTTTCTTTAAACTGTGGGGAAACGGTCTCCCAGTGTGCCGTCTTCCCGGTAGTTGCTGCTTGCGAAGGACCGGATGGTCGGCCCCATTAAAAATGTGCTTCGCACGCGCCCGGGTGGCGGTTTGAATGTCACGCGCTGGGTTGAGGGGGCAAGTTGATCTCCATGAGGTGCCAAAAACTAAGAGAGCTGGAGATAACTAAATGCACGCGATAGGAAGGACTCCAAGCGAACTCACTTATATCAGATTTTTTAGTTTAGGTCGTGACCTTCGGGTGAAGTCAGGTCCAACTAAATGAAATGAGAGATCGGTGCCTGAAGGACCCCAGACCTGCTCACGCAACCAGCTTTAACTAGACACTTTACACAAACAGGATGTCGTTTTAAGGTCATATCATGTCAGTGACGTCATCTGACTTTTTAAGATCAGCTGCGAAGAATCTTCGATATCATTGTGACATCTCATTTAGAATAATCGTCAATGAGTACCCTAGGCATCATGTTCTCAAAACAAGCTTGGTCGAAGGTTTTTGGAGTCACTGCCCTCCCGTGATCTTCATTAGGCAAAATAAGAAGTCTGTTGACGACCTTATGATCAAGAAATTAAAAATGAGCGTTAAAATATGGTAATGCCCATCAAGCTTCATACCTGACCCAATTAGAGTAAGGTGTATCCTAATTTTACTTGTCTTATTGGTTGAGAAACCGTCTCAAAGCTGTATATGGCATCGTCTAACACTCCGCTATTCTATCAGCTTGAAGATTCCCGAGGACGTGTCTAACAACTTAACTCAACAACCATGCCCCGCCTAACAACCATGGACCGAGTCTGACCCAACACAGTTCAGTGATCTTGAGATATTTATCAAATTTGTACGTCAGAGCTACTTCATTTCTACAGTTATGCGAATTTCGGCGTTTCCCACCGCTTGGGATTGGGGAGTTATTCAGAAAAGCTCAGTGGTCGTCACATTAGCCCCCATTCCACGCACCCGAGGGCACCCGTAGCGGACATACATAATTGCTCGCCCAAGCGACGTAATTTTCCGTTCGACCATTCGGCCAGATAAAACCCGTTCATAGCGGGATCCCTGCGATCGGAAAGTGAACCGGTGCCCGGTGAGACATCCAGCGTCACCACTGACCTTGCCAGTTTTCCTGCAAGCGCGGCGGAGCGGTGGCTACCGGCCGGCCCTCGACGGACACCCAGGGACCGGTGACCGAGTGACGCTTGTTCGCCCGGACAGAGGCCGGTGACCGAACGACAGGGACCGGTGACCGAGCGATGCTTCTTCACCCGGATAGGGACCGGTGACCGAGCGACGCTTGTTTGCCCGCACAGGGACCGGTGACCGAGTGGCGCTTATTCGCCCGCAGGATGAGGCGGACAGGCTGACCGCGGAGGTTCGGAGCCGGCGGTCACAAACGTGAGATCGCCATGGACCTGCCGCCCTTCTACGGTACGTGACTGCGCTCGTCCGGGCCTGGCGCGGAGCGGGCAGGCCTCGGGTCGGAGGTCCGGCCCGCATCAGACGCTTCATTGTGTGTGGACGCGATCAGGGATGCTGGGCATGCTTTGAAAAGTTGAAATGTGCGACGGGCATGCATTTGTGGCGTGCAAGTGTGTGGCGTGCGTGCAGTGCGTGCATTGCACGCGCTTGCAGCTCCTGTGGCCTTTGTTCCGTTTGGAGAGAGGTGACTTTGTCTTCTTTGTGTGCTGTGTTTGGTCGTTCGGGCTTTCTCGGGAATTCTGCGGTCACTCGGTTCAGTGTCGATTGGGAAGCAGCCCTTGGGACGCATGTGTTATACCGAAGTACGGTGCGATGCCCATGTGCGGCATTGTGGGCGATGTGTCCGCGCCATGCACTGCACATCGCGCCGCTGGTCATGGCCGCGTCCCGGCCGCCGGCGCTGCCGCCTAGTCTAAGTCACATGACCTCCGGCCCCGTGACTTGACTAGCCCGCGGCCGCGGTCGTGGTGTGGCCGGGTCGAGGTCAAGCACGGGGCGCGGACGAGTGGTCAGTCGGGTCCTAGCTCCCGACTGACAAAGTAAGCGTTCTGTATGTCCTCACCCTCCCTTTGAGCCGCTGCCGACGGATAAAGGATGCGTGCCCTGCCTTACTTTCGGTCGACGTCTCGGGGCACTCCCCGAGGCCGCAATCCTGTCCTTCTACCAAGCCCTTCTGGAGGCCCAGTGGCAACGGGCTCCGCTGCTGCCCCGGGAGATGTGTACATATAATCATACTGTGCATGCAATATAGCAGTATGATTGGAGCGAGTGAGTTGGAACGGTGTCTGGCATAACATTGGCGTCAAAAGTTTGGGATGTGTGTGCTCTCTTAGTATTGTTATTGTCCACCGCTGAGCACTTGCTGTTTTGGGAACGCCATGCGGTGTGCATTTTTTCTTCGTTGGTCGTTGCGCGACGGCAGAGAGGCAGGGAGAGGCAAGTGACCGGTAGTCAAGCTGCCACACCAAGGCGGGTGGACCCACACCAGGAGGATCCAGGTACGGCGGCTCCGGAAGCCACGCATTGCGGTGTGCCTGTCCTGTTGGGAGACATGGCGGATCTGAATAAGGCCGTGCAGGACCGGCCGGATACGTTCATCGCAAAATTGGAGGTCATGCAGGAGGATATGCTGGTTTGGATGAAAGACATTCAGGATAAGTTGTCAACTGCAACTGATTCATCGGTTGTTACCAATACAGAGTTTCCCACGGAAGCTGTCGGCATTCCTGCTGTGCAGCAAGCCTCAGTCGGGCCGCAGGCGGAGCAGACGGTGATCGCGAAGCCTCAGGAATTCTATGGCACGGTGTCGTGGCTCGCTCAGTGGGCGCAATTTCAGATGGTTGCGTCAAGCAACTAGCGGAGAGATGCTGAAACAGTGCGCATCTGTCTGCAAATCTGAAGGGGCAAGCCCTCGAGCTTTTGAGTCATTTGCCAGTCGACAGCCAGAGAAGTTACCAGGCACTCGCAGGGACTTTGGAGCAGCGCTTTGGATCCAAACACCAAGATCAGCTGTTTCGAGCTGAGGTTAGAGCCAGGATCCGAAGAACAGGCGAACCTCTACCGATTCTGGCACGGGAGATCGAGCGACTTACCCATTACGCTTATCCCAAGGCGGAGGCAGCTTTCAGAGCAACCATTGCACGCGATCATTTGATCGACGCTTTGCAGGACGTTAATATGCAGATGGCTGCGAGTCGAGCGGGGCCCCTTGATGTTCACAGGCGCTTGCCGCTCTCTTAGAATATGAATCCACCAGGCGCGCAGCGAACCAGGCGAGTTGTGGTACGTTCTCGGAACACGCCTACCGCAGTCGGCAGAGCCAGTTGGAGGAGCATGACATTCAGGATAAGGGGCGTCTCCAAGATATCTTTCGCCCATTGGAACAACTGGAAGTATCTTCGCGCGCGGAGCCAAGGCCTGGCACACCACCAGGATCAAGAAGAACAACTTCAGCACCCTCGGGCTTTGGACCCTGCTTGAACTGCGACCAAATGGGCCACATAAAAAAGACTGCCACAAACCCAAGATGATGACCGCGTCTTGGAAGCCGAGGAACGCGGGAAACTGGGAAGGACCGACCGGAGGGAGCGACGATCGGCCACGCCTTCGTCTCCCAACATGTTTTGCATGCGGTGCCGCAACGGCATGGACCGCATTCAGGTAAGCAGCAGCATCGGCGAGAACCGGTGGCAATTCATTGATTCAGGCTCCAATCAAACCACGCTCCGCAGGGACGTGCTCGGTAAACAGGATTTGTCTGCAGCCATGGGGGAACTAGCGATGTCACTGGAAAGTGTTCAGCTTCATGGGGTCCGGTGCATGGTGAGCTAAAAATCGACGATCTTGCATCAACACATCAAGGCTATGTATCAAACAGTCGCAGAGCCGTGCATCCTTAGGCTGGACTATCTCCAGTCAACACAGGTGCGTATAGGACATGATAAATATGATCTTAGAGATCCTGTCTGTGACCGTTGGCATACCGGAGAGGGACGGAGTGAGGGCGTTTAGGATCAGCGTCAGGAAGTCAGTCACGATGCTCCCACGCTCCGAAGCTTTGGTCACCTGCAGGCCGGTGGAAGCAGCGTTCGACGCCACTGGAATGGTTGAGGCCGGAGATGGGTCGAGACCGGGAGCGATGGTCGCTCCCACGCCTGGTGGACACCAGAAAACCGTCGTTTCCAGTTTTGATGGTCATCTCACGGAGAAGCCAATCCGTATCAAAGCCTAAGCGGACGTGGGAAGCTGCGAGCCAGTGACAGATCTCCGGCAGCTACACGGGACAGAAGGTGGAGGCAGAGCACGAGCCGATGCCGCCTCACTTAGAGACATCATCGATAAAAGCTTTGCGGAGATGTCTCATCGAGGTAACGCGACCGCACAACACAGGTAGTCTTGGATTATTCCGATGCTTTTTTTCAGCGGAGACCATGACCTAGGGAATGCACACCTGACAGAACATCGGATCAACACCGGACAACATCAACCCGTTAAAGCACCTCCTTGGCGTTTACCTATGCCGAAGCGTGTCGAAGCTGAAAGAATGATCGAGGGTATGACAGAGCAAGGTCTAATGAGAGAAGCCCTAACTCCGGGTTACCTGTCCTAGTACTGGTCAAGACGAAGGACGGATCTCACGGCTGCTGCTTCGATTACAGAGCCCTGGACACTGTGACTACCAAGGATTTCTACCCTCTGCCACGAGTAGGTTATATGATTGAGGCTTTGACAGGAGCAAGGTGGTTTTTTACCCAAGACCTGAAATCCGGGTAACACCAGGTCGGCATGGCTGAGGAAGATAAGCCCAAACGGCGTTTTCATGTTGGAGCGGACAGGTAGTTGTGGTCATGTCATTTGGCGTCTACAATGCCAGCAACGTCTGAAAGGCTGATGGAAGCAGTTCTGGGCGGCCTGCACTGGAATTCTCTTTTAGTTTACCTGGACGACATAATTATTGTTGACGAGATATTCGATGAAGAACTGCTCCATTTGCAAGAGGTGTTTGAACGATTCAAGAGCGCTAATTTGAAGTTCAACGCCAAAAAGTGTGAGCTGTTCAAGAGACAAGCACTGTACTTTGGACGTCAGGTATCCGAGGGCGATGTGTAAACCGACCCTGACAAGTGCGCTGCCGTTCGTGACTGGCCAGTTCCAGCTGACAAAGCCCAGCTGCGAAGTTTCTTGGGACTGTGCACGTATTACCGCAGATTCGTCAAGGATTTTGAGATTATCGCTGCCCCACTACACAGCCTGACAAAGGAGGGCCAAAAGTTATGTGTGTCCAGAGTTGCCAGTGGGCATTCAGAACATTGAAAGGGTGCCGGTGGTGTAGTGGTTAACGCATCTGCGTTAACCACTGCGCGTCTGGGAAACCAGAGGTGCGGGTTCGATTCCCAACGGTGCCCGCCCTTCCTGCCAGGGTGAGAGGCAGGCGACGCCATATAGCCTCAACCGCTGAGTGCGTCGTAAAGTCCCAATGACACACACGGAACATTGAAGACAGCACAAGGTACGTCTTCACTCCTGGCTTGCTCGAACTCTAGGAAAACGTACATCCTCGTCACCGACGCCAGCAACTGTGGTACCGGCGGCGTTTTGTCACAGGAAGTAGACGGAACAGAGTATGTTGTCGCATTCTGCAGCAGATCGTTAAGCCATCTTGAGCGAAATTATTGCGTGACAAGGCGAGATCTGACTATCGTCGATGCTGTATGGCATTTCCATCACTATCTTCACGGAGCTAAGTTCCTGAAAAGGACCGACCATGCCTATCTCAGGTGGCTCAGATATCTGGAAGATCCTGAGGGACAGCTAGCCCGCTGGTTGGCAAGACTGGACCAATGCCACTTCGAAGTCAAGTACCGGCCAGGATCATCACACGTCAGCGCCGACAGTGTGAGTAGGCGTCCATGCCACAAGGACTGTGGTCATTATGGCAAGCAAACCACGGCAGCAGCAGACGAGCGCTGCGTGATCGCCTATACGCAGGTCGCCAACTGCACCAGCCACGGAACGCCAGATTACGGAGATGTATCAGAACCAGACACTGACATTTCGGAAGATGGGTCATGGCGGCTGTCCAAAGTGTCGATAAAGATGTCCAAACTAGCATCGCCGCTTTGAAAAGTGGAAATGAGAGGCCCACCTGGGACGAAATCTCTGATGTCGCTAGAGATACGAAGCACTATTGGTCGCTGTGGGACCTCCTCAGGTTGAATGAGGTAGTCCTTCAGCGACGATGGGAGTCAGTCGATGAACGTTACCAGCGCTGGTTAACCATCGTACCCCGGAATCTTCTGCCTTTGGTGCTGAAGCAGGGCCATGATGTCATTACAAGTGGACATTTTGGCACGAAGAAAACGCTACAGCGGCTCAAGGAGCGATTCTGCGGGACTGGTATGCGGCAAGACGTAGAGGAGTGGTATAGAGCCCGTGAGTAAGATATAGAGGAGTGGTGCAGAGCTTGTGAAGTCTGATATGCAAAGAAGAGACCCAAAAAGCTGCAACATGCACCACTGCAGACATTCAGAGCTGGCGCACCCGTGGAAATGGTGGCCATCGACGTCGCAGGCCCTCTGCCTATGATGTAGTCCGGAAACAGGTGCATCCTGGTCGCCATGGACCATTTGACTAAATGACCGGGGGTCTATGCCATTCCGAGCCAAGAAGCAAAAATTGTTGCCAAGGTACTAGTAACTTAATTCTTTACGCGGTTTGGCATGCCGAATGAGCTTCACTCAGACCAGGGACAAAACTTTGAACGTGCAGTTTTTCAGGAGTGCTGCAGCCTGTCGGGTATACGGAAAACCAAGACAACACCAATGCCCCCAGAGTCCGACGGCAGTATAGTAAAGAAGTTTATCTGGACACTGGGGCAGCAACCAGCAAAGTTCTGCGGAGACGACCACGACCTCTGACACGACGAACGCCCCAAGCTGATCATGTCATACAGGTGGGCCGAACTTGAGTCTGGTGGATACACGGCGGCCAAGCTTATGACCGGCCAGGAACTGCGCCTGCCAATGCACCTGGCGACTGGCATGCCTCCTGAAGACGACCAAAGCAAAGCAGTGCCGGAATACGCGCGGTCCTCAAAACGTCGCCTTGTCAAGGTGTACCACCGTGTGCGGGACAACCTTGGGATCGCCTCCGGAGCAATAAAGCTTGGATGTGATACAGAATCCTCCCGAGCTGTCCTGAGCCTGGGTGGCAAAGTATGGCTCTGTAACCTGCGGAGAAAAACAGACCATCGCTCGAAGCTCTCTTCAAACTGGGAGGATACGTATTCTGTGGTTGGCCGGATATCGGACGTGACGTACCGCATGCAAAAGGAAGGAAGTTTGGCGCACAAGGTCGTCCACTTCAACCGACTGTGGAAGATGTGGGACCCACCGAGGTTTAGCTAGGCGACGACTGGTTCCGCTGGAGGGCCAGACGTACATGAAGGTCAGGGGACCACGGCTCCGACCACTACCCTGCCGGCAGCGACCTCAGTGGAAGGGTCTTCGGGTCGTCTGATGCCGCCACGTGCGCGGAGGAGACCGACATGTTTTGAAGGTTCTGTATTACAGTTATATTCCATGTCAAGATGTTCAGGGCATCACCATGCATATTTGTGCATTGTGTTTCTCTTTGCATCGGTTTGCTGTGCCTGCTTCGAGTGCTGCGTTTGTCCGCCTTTGTTCTCATGTGCGAGGAGGTCTCTGCCGGGTTTTGGTCTGTCTCGCCGGATGGATGGTGCCCAAGGCGAACCGGCGGCGGCGTGGGACGAACCCTTTAAGGTCCTCGGGGACTCGGATCTGGAGGATTGGCTTGGCACCCAGGTCCATCGCATCCGTGCCGCCGTCAGGCGCTTGCACCTCTTGATTGGTACCTCCATTGCCCGAGATTTCGGGATGGGGTGATGGCGCCGGACGTGTTGCTGAACCGCGCACTTGGCGGTCACTCTTGGGCGCCCCTGGCGTACAGCATCTGTGAGGAGATTCGCATGTGGCGGGCGGCGGCGTCGGCGTGCGATATCCCGTTGGGTAGGGTCATCATTCTGATGTCAGGAAACGATGCCTGTTCACGACATGAAGCTCGTATCCTGTTTAATCTGGAAGGTGGACCGAAATGCACGAGAAGTGGTGGCGGCGCTTCGTATCGTCACTGATGACGTCACCCCGTGGGGCCCACCGCTGAGAGTCCGTCATGGCTTAACCCTGGTCTGGGAGCAGTGCCCCGCTCTTCACTTCGAGAGGTGGCTAAGGCGGTGTACCCGCGGGAGACAATGCTCGTCCCTTTGGGCGGGGCGCTCACCAGAACGCGCGGAAGACGAAATGCCATCACGCAGTCGTCTGTTGCGTGGTACAAGAGTGACGGCGCCCATCTTTCCGCGGTCGGAAATGAAAAGGCTGCGGGCAAAGTACTCCTGTGGTTGAGAGCTCATGAACATGCCTAGTGTGTGTTGTTTTTTGGGGCGAAAACCCCATTAGGGAGGGTGACAGCGCTATACCGCGGTGCGGTGCCCATGTGCGGTATTGTGGGCGGCGTGCCCGCGCCATACGCCGCACATCGTGCCGCTTGTCATGGCCGCGCCCCGCCCGCCGGCACTGCGGGCTACCAAGCCCTACTGAGCCCTACTGGAGGCTCAGTGGCAGTGGGCTCCGCTGCTGCCCCGGGAGATGTGTACATATAATCATATTGTGCATGCAGTGTAGCAGTAGGGTTGGAGCGAGTGAGTTGGAGCGGTGTCTGGCAGAGCGCATGATTCCCAGACTATAAATATTCGAAGGGTGATATGACCTAAATGAGCTTGTCCTGGCGCTAGGTAAATAGCGGTGGCATTGAGCAATGACCTGATTGCGCGGTGTATTTTTCCACGCTTCCCGGACATTGGCGGGCACGCAGTCACATTTGTAACGTGCAACCAGACGTTGTATTCGGTTACGCAGGCCAGCGCTTGTTTGTATTACCGTCAAGCTTCCCAGAAACAAGGCACGGAATACCGAGACTACAGCCAACCCCTTCATTCTTGTAAGCACGCTAGTGCTTGTTTGCTTTGCGGTCAAGCTTCGCGGAAGCGAGGGACGGGATGCCGTGACCAGCAAACAAGCCGGCAACACAGCACTGAATCTCGGCGGTCCCGCTGCGCCAACACCAGCGGCCGCGCTCCACCTGTGCTCCAGCTGTGCTCCAGCTGTCCCGCAGCCGGCGGCGGCGAGCTCGGCGCCACGCTCGGCGCCTGTTCTCCGGACGGGCGGTGCCACTGGACATGTCGCTGTTGGCCGGTCGCCCGGCCCGCGGACAGCGCGGCCGGCCGGGGGCGAGCGGCACGTGCGGACCGCATCGAGTGCCGGGTGACGGGCGGGCGGCCGACGGCCCTCCGGTCGCCGGCCAGGCCGCATCGAGTGCCGGGGGACGGGCGGGCGGCCGACGGCCCTCCGGTCGCCGGCCAGGCCGCATCGAGTGCCGGGTGACGGGCGGGCGGCCGACGGCCCTCCGGTCGCCGGCCAGGCCGCATCGAGTGCCGGGTGACGGGCGAGCGGCCGACGGCCCTTCGGTCGTCGGCCGGGCCGCGTCGAGTGCCGGGTGACGGACGGGCGGCCGACGGGGGCCCGGCCGGCGGTCCTTCGGTCGTTCGGCCAGCGCCGCAGGACGGGCGGGACTTGACCGTGCGCTGGACACTCTGTCGCGGGCTGCTTCTGGGCATGGTGATGACAATGATGGCGCTTTTTGGCCCATCGACTTCCAGGCCAGCCGTGGAAACACGGAAACCATTCGGGGGACGTGGTGCTGATGATAGCGGCGAGGCCCTGGTCAGAGCGGGTCGCGGCTGTGCGGGTGGTTACGTTTGCTCCGGATCTAGGAGGTGCGAGACCAGGCTCAGCCTCCGTGTCCGATCGTCTACGAAGATCGTCCGCACCACGCCGATTATGCGTCGGATAGCCTCCCTGAAGTGCGTCGGTGACGCGGGCGTGCGCGGCCGCCCGCGCAGGGATCGACACCGGCGCCCGGAGCGTGGTCGGATGGCGCGGCACACTGGGTGTTCTCTCGGACCGCCGCGGTGGGAGCGTCGGCCGCCGCGGCCGTCCGCCGGACTGGAGAGGGCGGCCGGGGTGGCCGAGCGCCGGTGGACGGTCGCCCAGTGGCCGCTGCACGGGCTTGGCGGCCGTTGGTCGGCCGTCGGCCGGCCGTCGGTGGCCTGACCCGGCCGAGACGCGCTCTCGCGCACCCCGTGCCGGACGGGTCTGTCGTGAGCTGGGCACATGTTCTGGAGCGGCGGGCGGTCCTGGAGAGGCCACCCGTCCTGGAGCGGCGTGACTGCTGGAGGCTGCAGCTGTCGCGCAGCGGCGACGCTGCTGAGGCTGCACCGGTCGTGGGGCGCGGGCACTGAGGACCGCGCTGTCCTGCAACGGCAGACCTGTTTGTTGTGCATCTGTCCTCGACTGGCAGGCTAGCTGAAAGGCTGCAGCGGCGCTGGGGTGGCGCGGCCGTTAAGCGATGCACGTTTCCTTGAGCGGCGGCAGAGCCGCGGGTGAGGTGCACCTGTCTCGGAGCGCCAGAGCTGTCATTGAGCGTGCACCTGCTGTGGAGCTGCAGCTCCGGCTGGGAGTCACGTCCATCGGGACCGCTCCTTTCGTCTTTTCCTCGCCGTGCGCCACGCCCCCCCCCCCCCCCGGCCAGGTGGGCCGCGCCGCGCCGCGCCGCGCCGCGCCGCGCCGTGCCGTGCCGTGCCATGCCGTGCCCGTGTCCGTGTCCGTGCCCGTGCCCGTGCCCGTGCCCGTGCCCGTGCCCGTGCCCGTGCCCGTGCCGTGCCGTGCCGTGCCTTGCCGTGCCCGTGCCCGTGTCATGTCGTGTCGTGTCGTTCCTTGCCGTGACGTTCGGTGTCGTGTTGTGCCATGCCGCGCCGTGCTGTGCCGTCCCGTGACGTGCGTGACAGCGCGTGCGCCGGCAGCCGGGGCGTCGTCTTGTCTCGATCCGGTCCGCGGGTCGCCCAGTCGCCGTCGTCCGCCTCCTGCAAGACGGCCGGCATGGTGTGGGCGGGCGGCCGGGCCGATTTTCCCTCCGGGAGCGGCGACCCCGCCGACGGACGGGTGCGGGCAGGGCGGACCGGGCGGCCGGATTGGCAGCCGCGCCGCCGGCGCCGTCAGCTGGCCGCCTGGCGGGAGGTGGCGAGCACTTGACGCCGTGCCGCGCACGTGGCACGCGGGGGGGTCAGGCGTGCGCTGGTGGGGGTGCCGGCTGTAGCGGGATAGGCGGCCTTTGGGTGCGCGCTGGGGCCGGAGTGTGGCGCGGAAACGGTGGGTGACCCGCTTGGCAGATCAAGTGGCAGAGGAAAGGTGATTGTAAGATTGACTGCGAGAGCGTGGAATGAGACCACGTGTATTGGTGGAATTACCAGTCAAACATCGCGGTTTGCTGACGAAAAGTTATGATGGTAATCCTTTTCAAGGGCATTGCATTGTTCAGCCCTGACCATTCGTCAATTGCTGGCATTGCAATGACATGTAGACAAAGCCCCTTGCGTGCTGGGTGATCTCTGTTTCTGATATTGTGTTGGCGTTACGTTTATCTCACGACATTACTAAGCCCTTTGGCTCTTTTGTTTGTACACAACCGTCCCGGGGTCGCCATGAAGGTTCATGGTATACATCCATCCACACGTTATCAGCGCGTGGGCATAGTTGTCCTCGGCGCGCTGTAACCTCTTGTCCGGGTACTGATAGTCACGCATCCCTCCACAGGTCACCAGAACGGTCACATGGGGGTGCCCGGCGGCGGCAGCGGCCTGTGGCGGCGGCCGCAGTCCCAGCAGGCCCCGCCCTTCGGCAGCAACGGCGCGCTGTCCCATCATGACAGCTACCAGTCGTCGGCAGACCTGCTCAGGTAGGACGGCCCTGCTGTGCTGCGGTTAGGGCTCCCGCGCTACAGGGGTGCCACCTTGCCCCGCTGGCCAGGCTAGGGGGCGTGCTGTGCGCCTGTGGTTGTTTGGTACGGTAGTGCAAGCCGGATCGGAGGCGGGTGCTGTCTTTCACTGGAAACACTTCTGCATAATGCTGTATTGTGTACAGGATTGCCGCTGTTGCCTTCATTGTGCAGAAGTGTGCACTGTGCACGCCTGTCTTCGGCTGCGAGATTTCAACAGACTTCTCAGCTGTTGCTATTTCAAGACCTGCCCTCGCAGCAGTTCTGCAGAAATGCATGACCGTTTGACCAAGCCGTGGCTTTGTGTCTGAGGTCATTATAGGCATGCACAGACACACACACGCACAATATATTGGGACTTTCAAGCCGTTGTGGAGCCGGTTGCGTCGTAAAGCCGTTCGTAAAGCCGCGTAGATCCTCGCTAAGGACGTAAGTGCATCCACAAGTTGCCTGCAGTCGTCCAGAGGTATGGCCACCATTCCTCGGCGATGCTTCTGAGATAGGGCCACCACTCGTGCGCCGTCTGCTTGATGTAAGGCCACCACTGGGCCGCAGTCGCCTGCACGTACGGCCACCACTCCTGGGCGGTGCTCCTGAGGCATGGCCACACGCTGGTCCACAGATAGTGGCATAGGTCGGCCGCGCATATCCACAGGTAGAAGAGCCAGTCCTCGAGGCACGCCAGCTGCTGCTGCAGCCAGTCGTCCAATCACGCAGCCGCGGTGGCGGGGAAGCTAGCTCCCGGCCGACATCGGGTGGCGAGGGACTGCGAGTTTGTCGGCCTTGCTAACGGAGCGCGCTGCCATTCTGGGAACGCCGGTACTTTATCGCGATCTTGCGCTGGAGTGTACGGGGCCAGCCGCCGCGCAGGCATCGTTGGCGCATCGTGCGACTTCCATTGCCAAAAAACGTGGGTCACGCGGTACTCTGCAGCTCTCTGGGATTTCTCTGGCGCTTATTGCGTGACTGATATTGGAAAGGAATAAAACCTTACTGCGCCCTGTCTACCCGGAACTTGTGAAACCAGAACGTGGAGAAAAGCTCACGTAAAACAATTTAATCAAACGCCCACTTTCTAATTTTGGTCTTACGGGTTCTGCTCAAATTTGACGCGGATTCACCGGATTTGACTTGAATTTTGCAACACATCTAGCAGGCTCGTGCACATGCCTATTGATGAGCTTCTCTCGCACAGTTTTCCGCCACGCCGCCTTGCTCGCTCAATACCCGGGCGTGCCAAGTGGCCCGCCGTGCACACTGAGGACTGGAACGGGATCTGGTGGACTGGATCTGGCCGACTGGGCTGGATCTGGTTCGACTGGTTGCTCGCTCGGTCGCGCTGGCGGGGCCTGCGGGGTCACCGCCGGGCTGCCGACGGTGAATGGCGACGTGAGGCCGGGGATCCCCGAAATGACGTTTGACGGATTTATGGATGCTCGGGTGTTGCGGTTGGCTATGGGTGGAGTGGCGTTATCGCGATCGTATCTGACCGGCTGGTGTTGTGTTTCCTTCATTACCTCGACGATGGGCTTAACAAAGATTGGATAGAAAATGGGGACAACCCCGCGAACCTCATCAGACAGCAAACAACCCCGCGAACGCAAGGACTGAACCCTTCACCAGCTGTTGAGGCGGTTGATTGCGTCAGTGGTCGGGCCGTACGCCGGAGCGGATGGTTCCGTGGGCGGGCGCAGCTCCGTCTGACTGCCATGCCAGCTGGGGCGGCGGCGGGTCGCTTCTGAACAGCTACGCCCCTGTCTTCCCGGATTTGATGGCCGGTTTTAGTTCTGACAACCTAAGTGCGCGGCCCGGCTTAGTGCCGGGCGCGTGATTGACAGTGTTACTTGATGGTTGAGCGTGTCCGCGTCCGGCCGCGGCCACCGAGACGGTGTCCACCTGTTCTTTGGATCGCGCAGTCGGCCGCTCGGGGAGTTCGACCATCGTCACATGCACCCCCGAGTGCAGATCCGTCCTGGCGCGATCGCGGACTGCCGGCCTGTCGGGCGGGTGGCGCCCGCCTGGAGCGGCTCGCAGCTCCCGCTGCGCCGGTACAGCGGCCGCGCCGACCCCTGCCCGGCTGGTCGGGCGCCGAGGGTCGTGGCAGCGGAGCACGCGGCAGCTAGCCGGCCGGCGGGCGGCGCCGCTGCAAGCCGTCCGCCCGGCGCCGGAGTCTCGGGGTCCGGTCCGCGCTGCGTTCCGAGGCGGCTGCCCGGCGACAGGTGACTGCGACGCCGGCGTGCCCGCGCCCGGACTGAGCCGTTCGAACGCGGCGCGGCCGGACCGCGCCAGGAATGTGTTTGGGACGTGAAGCCATGCTGACTGCGGCGGGTTGCGGGGCGGAGTGACGGTGGGCTGATCATGTGCAGATGCCGGCGCCGCCCGCTCGAGCCCGGGCGGCAGCTGCGCGGCGGACGTCTGTCGGTCGGCCGCAGCTGGCCCCGACTCACACCTGACCTTTGACATTACCCGACGGTTCGCCGATTCCGGGAAGCTTGCTCGGTCCATCCACGTGGTGTTGCCGTGCCCGGTGCCCCCACCCGGTCCCCTCCAGCTGCGCTGGCTGCCGGCTGCAGGGCCGCGACGCCTCGGCGACGCGGGGGTCGGCGCCGCGCCGCCGGCCGACCCGCCGCTCCACGGCGGCCGACCGGTGTCCGGTGCGGCGCTGCGGCAGTCCTGTTGTGACGCGGCGAGCGGGGCACGCCGGGCCTCGGTCGGTGCGGCGCCTGCGGGAGCGGCCGCGCGGCCCTGGGTGCCAGTCAGAGGGTCATTGTGTCAATGACATGCATACGTCATGTCCTTTGTCGCTGTGACAGTGTGGTCAGTACATGAAGCATTATGCATTATACCCTTGTCTGGCATTTTCTACATAACCGTTCGCTGGTCGGCTACCGGTGGGTGTTTATCACATACCTCGCCGGACAGTCAGGCGCGACAGGGATGGACACCATCATCGCCGATTGACCAGGCCGTCATGGCGCACCTGGAGCACGTCCGTGCCAGCGCTCAGACCCGCGCCTGGCACCGGTGCTGCGGCGACCTGTGCCGGCCCCGTGACGAGGTCGGCGTCGCGTGGGTGGAGGGGGCGCTCAGTGCCGCCGGGACTGACCTCGGCGGTTGCCCGGCCAGGTGACGACTCCCAGGACTAATGACCCCCTGGGGACATCCATCACCGCGCCGACAGGATGCAAAGCACCTCATTAGAGGCGCGTCAGGGCGCGTGGTGGGGGACGTAGAGGGAACGTTCAGTGTCGTCGCTGTTGCGTGTTAGCTGCTGGCGGACATGTCAGGGCTGTCGGCTGCTGTGCGTTCGTCCGAGGTTGCCGCCCTTTAAGTCGACATGACAGCGCGAATTGGCTGGACTGCCGCAGACAGACGCCCGCCTTATTCAACAGGCGTCGAGCCCTGTCGTTCAGTCGCAGCACACTTGCCCCGGGATTCCCCGCGTCTGGACTGCCCCGTCGTGTGGCGCTGTCGTTCAGTCGCCGCACACTTGCTCCTGGGATTCCCTGCGTCTGGACTGCCCCGTCGTGTGGCGCTGTCCGTCTGCTGGCGGGGCCGTAGCCGCCTCAGCGCACCGCGGGTTCACGCGGGATGCACTTTCGCCCCACCTCCGGGGCCCGGTTCTCCCAGCGTCATCGATCGCACCGGCCGCCTCCTTAGCGCGTCTGGGTGATTAATAAGGCACCGGCCAGCCTCGGTGGTGACGCTGGTTTGCTGGGAGTGCGTCACTGACCCCCCCCCCCCCGCGCTGCTGACGCGCGCGTCTGTGACGGCGGCGCGCACGGCATGACAGGACCCCGCCCGCCGCCGGGGCGCGCCGCTCAACGACGGACCGCAACTGGCCCAGCGGACGGACCGCAGCTGGCCCAGCGGACGGACCGCAGCCGGCCCAGCGGACGGACCGCAGCCGGCCCAGCGGACGGACCGCAGCTGGCCCAGCGGACGGAGCGCAGCTGGCCCAGCGGACGGAGCGCAGCTGGCCCAGCGGACGGACCGCAGCTGGCCCAGCGGACGAACCGCAGCTGGCCCAGCGGACGGAGCGGTGTGGCCGAACACGCAGACGTGGGTCGGCGCTGCGTCACGGGCCATGCCGTTTTAATGCCGGGACGATGGCGGAGCGGACTGGTTATTGTGGGGCGGTCGAGCCATTCAGCCTGGTGGCAGTGTGCTGTCGTCAGCCGTTCTCGCCGTGCGACAACGCCGAGCTCTGATTACAGGCTCGCAGTCCGTCAGTGACGTATCCACCAGGAGCAAAGCCGGTCATTCTCGCCGGTCAGGTCTGTTTCGTGGCCGGCGTATATCGCTGGCCTTTACCGAGATTGCAGACGCAGAGTTGTGGCACCGGCCGCAGAGTTGAGCCGCGTCTACGAGCCCGCTCGATATTCGTCACGGATTGTGACATGCACTCAGGTCCTGATAAACGGGTAACCTTCGCTACCAGATGCTGCGAATTGAGTATTTGATAAAGCCTGTTCATTTGGTCACGCTTGCAGCGCTGCAACATAGTGAGTATCCTGACACGGTGTCAGCTGTTGTCATGTCGGATTGTATGCACTCTGTTGGCACCGGCCGAATAATGACACCAAGCTGAAAAATTTCAAGTTATGACAGAATGAAACGCTGGGGAGTAAGAAGGGTGCCATTTGCTGTGACCTTTTAGAAGAATTCACAGGGTGGCAGAATGCCACTCCGGCGACCGCCTGACTACACCAGTGCGCCCTCAGTGTGCCACTTCCATTCCCTGAATCTCTGACTGAACCGTCGCGGTCCGAATAGCCCCATCTACCTCGCAGGTCGACTGTGCCGCCGCCCGGACCTGTGGCTTAGAGCCGCGCACGCCGGGAGCTTAGCGGAAACTGGTTTTGCAGTGTAAACTGTTCGTGACTTCGAAGTACATCTCGGAGGTTTTCGAGTTTCTGAATATCGCACTCGGCAGAAAGCACGAAGTCTTGATAAAGGCCGCAAAAATGAGGATGCTCATGTCCTATATTTATCCGCCATGAGCCGTGGCCTTCACTGATCTGTCAGGTGACATTCGGCCGGACGGCCCGGGCCGGACCGACCCAGCCTGTGGCCGGGTTTTCGCGCACCATTGCTTTGGAACAGAGACTCGCCTAGGGGAAGTGAGAGGGTGTAGAAACGCAGCCAGCGTGACCCCCGCCGAACCGACAGCTGTCCACCACTTTTTTGGGAATGCGGAGGTGGTGAGCGGTTGCGATGCACTGCGCTGCGAGGCACTTTTTCAAGCCTGAATTTTCTGAGGAAAGTGGTCATTCGGTGTCAGTCTGAAAATAGGAACAATGGTGCCTTGCAATCGTACCCTGCTTAGCGCTAGGCACCAAGCACCAAGCTCGGAGCTACGGCTATAAACTGTGGCGTACACGGGGCTAGTGCTATTTTCCAAGTGCCGCTCATCTTCTGACCGATATCATTGTATCGACGATAGTGTTTCGATCGCCTGCTGTACCCGTCTCCGCCGGCCTTGCGCGAGTGCTGCCGGCGGCAGTCCGGGTACACCGGGTGCGCCGACAGCGGCGGTTCCAGCGCAGCTCTGCGCCGCGCCGCCGACGCCGCCGGCCTACGCATGCGCGCGCGCGGCCGCCACGTTGCATCAGACTCACCGGACACCTGGCAGGCGTGACCCGTGCGACCCCTGCGGCCGGACGCGCGACCCTTGACCCGCGGCAGCTGACGAGGCGCGCTCTCGAGTGACGCGCCCGGGCGCTGGCGTCGGGTTCGACGTCCGTCACGTGCAGCGCAGGCCCGCTCGCATGTCCTCGCCCCCCCCCCCCCTCCTCCGCTCCCGGCGCCTGCCCCGGCACCTTTGCAGCCGTGGTGATGACGCTTGAGGAAAACGGCCGGCCGGCTGGCTACGCAAACGGATCTGGGTCACGGTGCGAATGAGTGGCTTGTGGGATGGTTTTTGGTTGGACGGATGGTCGCGGATGTGCTCGGCTGGGCCGGAGGACAGCCGCCGCGTGTGGGACGAGGTGTTTGGTGTGCGCTGGTCGGCCGGTTGGACGCACCGCATTCGAAATGTCCGGGCTTGTCAGATGGTTGCTGGTTGCCTCGGTTGGGGGGGGGGGGGGGGGCGGCGGGGCTGTGGTGGTGCGCAGCTGTGGGTGATGTCCTCATAGCGTGGTGATAGCGATTGCCACGGTATTGGAAACGTTGCCGTTCGTTCAAATCTGGCGTGTTATCTCCCATGTCGGCGCGTCAGCTGCGCTATCTGTCTGTCTGTGTGCAGTTTAGGCCTTCATTTGCACCATATGTCCGTCTTCATAAACATTTCATCTCCCCTCTGAAGTATACGCCGATCTTGCGTTATAGCAGCAAGTGGTGACACGACGTTCCCAGTCCAGTTTGGTTGGTGATGCAAAATTTTCTGAAGCTGGGTTCACATGTGCTGTGTTTTTAGTCATATGGGGCAATAGGGAGTTGTCTGCAAACTCCCACGTGATTGTTCGTGCTCCGCAATCTTATGTGATACATTGTATATGTACTGAAACACCGCTCAAGCTTGGGAAACCCATCCTAGACATTACTTTTAGCCTCTGAATTTTGCGTAGATCGCTTGATTTTTGGGGAAACTCGTGAGCTTCCCGGAAGTACGTCACGCATTAAGTTCAACGAAAACCGGCGTCACAGCGGTTTGTCCAGTGGTGGACGGCCAACGCGCCATCACGGCACATAAGGCCCTCGTCCAATGAAAACCGGCGTCACAGTGGTTTGTCCAGTGGTGGACGGCCGACGGACCATCACGGCGCATAAGGCCCTCGCCGCCGGGCTCGAGCTCGAGCTGTGCTCCGGTCAGCCGCTGTCCTGGTGTCGGTCAGTGTGGCCGCCTGGCTGGCCGGTGGGGCTCACGCCATCACGGCACATAAGGCCCTCGCCGCTGGGCTCGAGCTCGAGCTGTGCTCCGGTCAGCCGCTGTACTGGTGTCAGCCAGTGCGGCTGCCTGGCCCGCCGGTGGGGCTCACGCCATCACGGCACATAAGGCCCTCGCCGCTGGGCTCGAGCTCGAGCTGTGCTCCGGTCAGCCGCTGTCCTGGTGTAGGTCAGTGCGGCCGCCTGGCTCGCCGGTGGGGCTCATGCGCCGCGCCCGTCTCGCAGGGACTTCCCCACCATGCGACCGTCGAGCGGCTTCCAGGAGCAGCAGGCGCTGATGAAGCTGTGGTACAAGTCCTGGTCCCCGGCAGAGCGGCTGGTTAGCCTGAGCGGCATGGTGGAGCAGCTCTCCGACACGCAGGTGAGGATCAGCGGCATGGTGGAGCAGCTCTCCGACACAGGTGAGGATCAGCGGCATGGTGGAGCAGCTCTCTGATACGCAGGTGAGGATCAGCGGCATGGTGGAGCAGCTCTCCGACACGCAGGTGAGGATCAGCGGCATGGTGGAGCAGCTCTCCGACACACCGGTGAGGATCTGCGGCATGGTGGAGCAGGCTTCAAACTGGTGGACTGGACTCGGTTTTGACGCACAGACCGTGGGGGAGAACTCAGTCCTCAGAACTCAGAACTCAGAACTCAGGGAGACCACCGTCGCGTGACTGCATTGCTGGTGGATGTAAGGTTGCGCCACCGCTTTCAGGACACGTATTCTGTGAGCGCTGTGTATCGATGTTTGTGTCGCCTTCGCTACTTATGGTATAGCCCGCGGCTGAATCCGTCAAAAATTGACTGAATAAGGTTGATGTAACGATGGGTTGATGTAGGATTGATGTAACGATGTAACTCTGTAACATTGTGTCACGATCGGTCGCGTTTGCCAATTTCCAGAGGACTAGGCTCGAAGTTTGTTGCTGTTGCGTGGGCAGCACGTGTCGCCCGCTCCGCGTACTCCGTGTTAGCCCTAATACCCCCGCCGGCCGTGTTGACCTGGGACCCTGATCTGATCTGATCTATACCTGACCTGACCCGACCTGACCTGACCCGACCTGACCCGACTCGACCGTGTCGCCGGTAGGTGACGTTGCTGCGGAACATCCTGCAGGCGCGGCTGCAGCACAAGCCGGGACTGCTCATGAAGGAGGCACGGGCTAACAAGCCAGGTGGGGTGACGCGCCGCGCTGGCGTCCATACCGTCGTCGCGTCACACAGGTGGCATGGATCATGGCATGTGGCATGGCATATGCCGCACAGGCCGCTGCTGCAGAGGGCAGTGCGACTCTATGGATGTGAACGCAGATAGGGCGTGCATCTGGCTGTTGTCGTCCGGAGCACTGGGTCGTGACCGAGTGACTTCTGTGATTCGCCTTGGCGTGCCTTGCGGTACTTGGAACAAAAACGCGATGCAGCTCTTCCTAGTCTTGAAGGATGGAATGAGTCGCCCGTCTTGTCCCTGATCTAATCTCAGGTGGCACGTTGACTGAGGATGATCTTTGGTCCCAGTGCCTTACATATCGCCGGTTTCAACTGGAACAGGGTGCGTGCTGCCCCTGTAAACAGTGCAGAGGCGTACCCCGCCCCCTCCTGTGGGCGTGGTACTGCGAAGTACCCGTCGCCCCCGTAAACAGAATCGTGGCATGACGCGGACCACTGCAATGAGACATGGTACCCAGCTATTCGGCGGAGCGCTTCGATACGCGGGCGACGGATGTGATCGGTGGCTCGCGCGACGACTGTCCGGTTGACGTGGCGACTGTCCGGTTCACGCGGCGACTCTGGTTCGTGCAGCGACAGGGTGGTCCGCTCGGTGGCCTGAGGCGAGGATCAGGAGCCGGCTGGATATATCTGTCCGAAAGTGGTCGTCTCCACCCTGCACCCCGCATCCGGCACTCCACACCCGTGACCTCTGGGGGTTACCGCGGGCCGTGGCGTGGCGGTGTGACCGGCGTGATGTGGTGGTGACGGAGCCGTGGCCAGCGCCGGCCGCCGGGACCGGCTGTCGGCGGGCGGGGGACCGCGGTCACGGCTGGCGACACCAGGACCGGCGATCCGCTGCAGCGGCTGCAACGACAGCCGCCGGCCAAAGGCTGGCAGCGGCGGCGGCGGCGCCGTAAACGGAGCCGCTGCCAGCCGCCTATGGCGCTCGACGGCCGAGACGGCTCGGACGTCTCAGCGGCTCGAGCCGGCGCGATCGGTGACCTAGGGTGGAGCGGGGGTGGAGACGAGGCGGGGCAGGGGACGGGGGAGCTCTCGCGACGGCGCGGCTCGGCGCCGGCGGCGGCGCGGTAACCGTCCGGACGTGTCCCGAGCCTCAGAGAGACGGGTCAGCGTCGCCAGCCGGTCAGAGCGCCCGCTGGCCGTGACCAAGCGCGTGGCTGGCCAGCCAGCCAGCCGCCGACCGCGCCCATGCCGTGCGCGTGGCGTGAGCCGCCACCCCGCTGAGCGGGACGCCGCGCCGCTGGAGGTCGCGTGGTGCTGAGGGCGACTGACGGCCGCGGGCGCCGGGCGCCCTCTGTTTACCGGCCGCGTCCGGCGCCGGCGTGTCCCGTGCGCTCCCCGCCGACTGGTCGGGCGCGAGGGCCGGTTACGAACGTCACTGGTGCGTCCTTGGAGCCGGCCGCTGCCGGGTGCCCCGAGGCGGCACGCCGGCGTGGCTCCGCTGACGCGTGCGGGCTGTGGCCGCGGGATTCCCTGCATTAGGAGAGTCGTCAGCGGCGCTAAATCCCGCATGCAAACGTCCATGCGGTGATGGCTTTTGCCGTGATCTACGTGCACTTCATGCGGCGGCTGGTGCTGGTGTTAATGTTCAGCCTATGAATCCGGCGCGGAGCGTGAGCGTGGAGCTGCGAGTCTGGCCACGTGCTTCATGAGTACGTTTATTAATAATTATCAAGACTTACTGAAACAGCAGTAGTTCTATCATTTAGATGGTGCAAGTGACCCACTAAATTTTTTTTGGTGTACACAAGGTTTAAATGGACGAGGCAACGGATGTTTTACCCATCCGGATCATGTGCTGGGTAGAATTCACTGTTCACCGTTACCCATTGCCCTAAAAGCGTACGCGGGTGACTTCCACCCGCGTTGCAGGGCTAAATAGGAAAATCGCCGATAATTGATGAGAAGGGTCCCATAGAGTCGTGATGGCGTCGGTTTATCGCTTTTCTCCGGTGCTGCCTGTCCGCAGAGAAATGTTTGCGTCCATTGAAAAGTGCTGTACCGCTAGTGTCTTGGCACCAATACCTGGTGGTGTGTTGCCGTGCCTGACAGCAGCACCTGCCCGTAATCGCTGGCCTTATCCTGTCCTGCTCTGTCGTGGCATCAGCACGTACGTCTTTGCCCTTACTCTTCGCTCCACGATGCCGGTGCTCCTGATCCGTGTAGAGGTGATATACTGCCATGGTACCAGTCTACGTGAGCTGGCTATGACCTCCGTGTCCCTTGTAGGGACGGCACCTGCGCCTTCTCATCCCCCGGAGACCCGTGTCGGGTCTTATGTACGGCCGGCGCCTGCGCCCTACTGACCGCACCATCCGCTCGGCAGAGGTGGTGTACCGCCAGTGCAGCGTGTTGGATCTGATGTACGGCCGGCGCCTGTGCCCTACTGATCTGTGTAGAGGTGATATACTGGCACCAGCCAGCTGGCAGAGGTGGTGTACCGCGAGTGATCCGACTGTGACCTCCGTGTCCCTTGTAGGGCCGGCACCTGCGCCTTCTCATCCCCCGGAGACCCGTGTTGGATCTGATGTACGGCCGGCGCCTGTGCCCTACTGACTCCACCATCCGCTCGGCAGAGGTGGTGTACCGCCAGTGCAGCGTGTCGGGTCTGATGTACGGCCGGCGCCTGTGCCCTACTGACCCCACCATTCGCTCGGCAGAGGTGGTGTACCGCGAGTGCAGCGTGTCGCCACCGGAGCAAGCGCTAGACTTCCTCCAGGACCACCTGCCGCTGCTGGCGCTCACCAACCACGAGGCCAAGCCGCTGTACCTGAACGGCGTGCTGCGCGCCGTGCGGGCGGCGATGGCGGCCGGCGGCGCCGCGCGGCTGGAGCAGGCGCGCCAGCTGCTCGGCCTGCTCGCCGTCCACCCCGTGCTCACGCGCGACGACAAACGGTACTTGGCAGCGGAGGGGCGGCGCTGGTATCGGCCGCAGGGACGGAGTTTGTTTTGTTTCATATTAAGTCCGCGCGTTTTGATTGGATGGGTTTCTGGGATCGGCGTTCTCGCTGCGCGGTGCTGGCTGCCCGAGCCCTGCCGTCGCTACCCGATCGTGAAACTCCCGGTCAACGGCGAAATGTCACGATGAAGGCGTGCAGCGCGGCAGTGCTCAGCTCGGCCGCTGTGGCCTCCAACGTCACCCGACCTTTAGCGCGGCGGTTGACACCGGCCGCTGGCCATCCCAGGTGCGAAAAGCGAGCTCCAAAATTGACTCGAGCCCACCCTGCCCCGAGTGGGTGAATCGAAAAGGAGGTGCTCTAAGCAACTGATGTGTGGTGTCGAACGGCTTCGCGACGCAGTGCTGACGCGGCTCGCTGTGAAAGCACCTGGGGAATGTGCGGAGGTGGAATGTTGAAGGCGCTGTAGCGGTCCGGCTGCGAGCTGCCAGACATCGGGAAGAAAGCGCTTTGATGTTGGGTTTTAGCGAGCATGCGGTGATGGACAGGATGGAAGTACCTGGAAGTGTTTGATGCGTCAGCTGGAAGTCTGGATGGCTGGGTCAATACTGGTCCGGCTGCTGTCACCAGTATGCCGGCGGGACGCGTTGTCCGTGTCAGTTGCCGGGCCCTAATGGTAAATCTAGACTGCGTTGTGCGAGAGAGCGTGTGCCGAGACTGCCAGCTATAGGCGATACAGCGCCTGGAGATCATTAGCTCCGATCGCTCCGACGTTAGATCTCCACGCTCGCTGCCATAGTTACAGCGCTCCGTTTCTCTCGCTTACCGCGCCGTAACGCTCCGTTGGGCGTTCCCCCCCCCCCCCCCCCTCCGCCTGACCGTCTCGGACCGCTCACCCCCCCCCCCCATCCCTTGCCACCAGGATCGTGCACAGCCTGTTCGCCGAGTTCGCCGAGGCGAGCGGCGCGGCCGAAGCGGCGGCGGCAGCCGGCGGTGCCTCGCCGAGCCGCGTTTCGCCCGACCGCCGGCCCGGCGGCGCCAGTGGCCGCCTGCTGGCCACTGACCAGCGGCGCCACAGCGCCTGCGCCGCGTTCGGCGGCGAGCTGCGCGTGCCCAGCCCGGCCTTCAGCCCGCCGCAGCCGGACGCCGCCGCCTGGCAGGGGCGCAACCTGCTCAGCCCCAGCCACGGTGCGTGGCGGGCCGGCCGCGCAGCCGCGTGGCGACGGAGGGCAGGACAGGGGTGGTGCCCCGGGCCGCGGCCGGCGTGGTCACCACTGCCGCTCGCGCTCCCCTGTGTCGTGCGCCTTTGCTGCGCTTTGCCGCTCTCAGTTGCTATCGCTGTACAGCAGTCATTCCGGGAGAAGTTGTTTATCCGCTTTGGCTGCGAGTCGTCCTCGATGTTTGCTCCATCACGGCACAGAATTGTATGGCGAATGCCTTCGCCCCTTTGAAATCGTTGATGAATTCGCCGCCGGTGTGCGCGATGGTGAGTCACGCCGCCGTTGTCGCCGTCGCGTCTCCGTTCCGCACGATTGGCGGAGCGTGCCGCCCGATCGGCGCCGCTCCCCGCCTCGTCCGCGGCGCCGCCCGTCTGACGCGGCTCCGTGTCCGATCCCCAGCGCCGGACAGCTCGTTCAGCCAGGAGCAGCAGCAGCAACAGCAGCAGCGGCTGCGCTCCAACAGTCTGACGCCGCCGGGCACGTACGGGCCGGCCGGCGACCTGAACCCGGTCAGTGGCGACGCCGTGCGCTCCAGCGCACGTCGATGCGCTCAGTGGAGACGCTCTGCGGAGGTGGAGATTTATCGTGCCGGTACTTTGGTGTCTCCTGGCTCTTGGCTGCGTGTGGGTAAAATTATGAGTGGATGGCGTGGTGATTTGGATTGTTAATGCCTGGGAGCTTTCTTCCGACCGCCCTGTCGTGGTTTATTTGCGTTGCTCTCAGGGAAACTGAAAGCTCATCCAGTTGTGACACATTCGTTTTTAGTATGCATATTGACGGCAATTCAGCTGCCCTTTCACGATGCCAACGTCGCATATTTTGCCCCGATCACGATTCTCTTTGGTTCGGTTTCACATTGGCTTCGTGATCCACATTCGGGCATAATCATTACGGCTACGTTTATCTCCAAACCAGTCACCCGACGTTTCCCCTTAGGATCGTCGTGGCGTCCCCGCCTCCCTGTCCCGAAGTGTGCTGACCGACCCACTCGGCCTCCACTCGTCAGCGGTGCCCGCACGGGGGTGCCCGCCCTCTCCCTGTGACTAGCGCCGAATCCCCTCAGTCACCCCTGGACGACGGGTCCGGACGTGAGTCGGTGTCGGCGATCCGTGCCGAGGCGAGCAGGTGTGTGTGACGCGGCCGCCGCCCGGCAGGGGGACCTGCTACTCAACAAGCCCCGCAGCTCGTCCATCCACCTGGACCACAGTCCGCTGGGACTGGGGCCGCCGCCCGCCGCCGGTTCCCGCTCCGGCTCTGGCTCCGGCGCCGGCTCCAGCGCCGGCTCCAGCTCCGGCTCCCACTCTGGCTCCGGTCTGCAGCAGCCGGCGCCGTCCCGCGGCATGTCTATCCTTTCGCCCGTCAAAAAGGTACACCTGCACCGCGCGCCCGGCCTTGGGCGAGGCGTCTGCTCGTGATGCGCTCAGGGGGTGAGCGGTATAAGGGTTCAGCCGCGTCTCCCTCCCCTCCCCTCCCCTCCCCGCCCCTCCGCCTCCCGACAACCGCACAGCCGCTCGAGGGGGGACGGTGCGAGAGAGAGAGAGAGAGAGAGAGAGAGAGAGAGAGAGAGAGAGAGAGAGAGAGAGAGAGAGAGAGAGAGAGAGAGAGAGAGAGAGAGAGAGAGAGAGAGAGAGGAGGGGGGGGGGGGGAGAGGGAGGGAGAGAGAGTGCGTGCGTGTGTGTGAATTGAGTACTCGGGTGTCTGATGCGAAGTTGCATCGTATGGCGAGCGGGCCTCCATCTCTGAACACAGTGCATGTTTCTCATGCTGACTGGGGGCTCAAACGATACATCTTCCACCTCGCACGTGAGTGCTGCCTGCGCCGGCTGTCAAGAGCTGGAGATGCCGTCCGCACGTCATACCGTGACGTCACGCCGCCGTGGTGTGACGTCACGTCCGTTACCGCCGCAGAGTTTGGGCGGCAATCCGCACCGCTCGTCCAGCCACAGCAGCCTGAGCGACATCTGTCGGGACAAGGCGTTCTCGGTGCGCGGGAGCGGCACCACCAGTAAGTGCAGGCGGCGGTGACGGGCCCTCACGCGGCCGGTATTTGCTCCGGGTTGACGTGATGACGGCTGTCTGCCTGCGAACCCCGCGCGAGCTGGCCCTGCTCCTGCTGGAGACTGTATCGCCTGTGGGCATGAGCGAAGGGGTCCGGAGAGTTTCATTCCCTGTGTCGTGGGCGTTTGCGCTGTTGACCCCTGGCGATCATGGATGTGCTTTGCTGGCGCTTCGTACTTCGTGCGTGTTGTGCGCTTCACCAGGACTTCGCACCAATGCATGATCTAGAGCATGCTACTTCGGTAGCGTGTGATGACGTGGTAGGAATATAGAGCTATAGCGAAGTGTAAGCTTCTAGCCAGGCAGACATGGCCACCCGGTAGACGTGTCCAACGTGAACAGGCAAAACAATAAAAACGGTGTTTGGGAGCGGTCCGAAGTGTGAAAGTTCGAGTGCATCTGTGTGCTTTGCGTAATGTTCGTGTTTTTACATAAAGGTGTTACGGACCGATTTCACGACCGCGCTGTTCGTCACCTTACCGTGATCAATGTCGCAGTGAATTGTGTCGAATGTATTCCGAAACGGTCAGGTACCGGTCGTCCCCACCTTTCTTTGCAGCCAGCGGCTCGCGCTCTCTTCTCACGCGCCCTCTCCCCCAGTCCTGTCACGCGCCGCCTCCGCCCGCAGCCGTGCCCAAGTGGCTACATAAGCTGCGCCTGCACAAGTACACATGGATCTTCGCCGGCATGAACTACGAGGACCTGTTTGATGTGTCGATGGAGAAGCTGCTCTCGCTGGGCGTGACACAGGGCGGCGCCAACAAGCTGCTGCGGAACATCCAGGAGCTGCATGATCGGCCGCAGAAGCTGCGCGACCTGGAGCAGGTCAGCCGGCAGGCCGGTCCGGTTCGGTCCGGTCCCGGTCCGGGGAGGGGAGGGGCCGAGGTAGACGCTGTCTTCGCAGACACTTCGGCACACCCGCCACTCTTCTCTACAGTGGGGTAGATGGTAGGGTAGGTCTCCGTTGCTGTACCCTGCTGTAGGGTAGAGTAGTGGATGTGGCGGGGAGGGGAATTGAAAGTGATTGGTGTAATGATGTTGAGATAGGGAAGTAGAAGAGCTTCCAGCCAAGAGCCATGCGCAGATATAGACTAACCGTGTTGATGGGGTAAGGCACTATGTGTATTCGGAGCATGTGTGCTTATGGCGAGAGAGTAACTGTAGATGATAATACGTAGACATCGTACTCACAGGGCTTGTGCCCCATCGATGACCTCGCTCAGTTTGATTGAGTCTTGGCGTGTCGCACTCCGTCTTAGCCCCCAGCCGTCCGAGGCTGCGCTGGTGGAGAGCCTCGGTGTCGCTGTCCCACGCTCTGCTCCGGCGGCGTGCTGAGCCCGCCGCCTTGCCACCCTCGCCACTTAGTGTGCCCGTCTCTCCGCAGGGCCTGGCCGAGAACAAGATCTTCCTCAGCAGCGCGCTGGAGGTGATGCAGGTGATCGTCGTGTCTCCGATGCGCGCGCACAAGCCGCGCCTCTCGCCGGCGCCGGCGCCGCCCACCACCTCGGCCGGCACGCCCGTCATCCGCGTCACGCGCTCCGACGAGCCGGACCAGGAGGCGGCGGCGGCCGGCGGCGCCGACGGCGAGGCGGCCGGTGCCGAGGCCGACCTGCAGGCCATGATCACGCGCGTGCTGGCCAAGATGTGCACGCAGCTGCTGGTGACGCAGTCGGCCGACGACGAGGCCATCCAAACGTTCCTCTGGGTGCTCGACGAGGCCACGTGGCACGAGGCGTTCACGGACGCGCAGCGGCGCAAGTTCGTCACGTGGAAGCGGCAGATCAGCCTGGAGCTGGGGCGGAGACAGGTGAGTGGGGCGGGGCGCCGGGAGGCGGGAGGCGGGGGAGCGGGAGGCGGACGAGAGCGAGGGCCGGGTGCCACGGTGCATGTGATCGCGCATCGCTGACGCCGGGTGCCGTTTCGTTTAGAACGTGGGTAATAACGCGCTGTGTGTTTGGTGTGGTATCAACGCTGGGTGTAAACCTTTGTGACGAACTGAATGCGATGTATTTTTTTTCGGTGATGGCTGTCGAGGGCTGCTCTACCGCCACGGCCTGGACTGGCGGCTGCCATTGCTGTGGTCCCGGTCTTCCCCGTCTGACGCCGCCGAGTGGCCACCTCACCTCCACTACCCGTTCCCATCAGGTGTTCCCGCCGCCGTTCCGGCGCCACTCGGACGCGCGCCAGTACCACTCGCAGCGGCGGCACAGCGACGCCCGCGGCTACCGGCGCTTCCCGGCGCCGGCGGCTGGCTCGGGCCGCGCCGCACCCGCGCCGCCCGCCGTCCCCTTCGGCGGCGGCTACCCGGCGCCCAGCATCGGCTACTGGGGCGGCGCGCCGACGGCCACGCAGCAGGCGCCGGCGGGCGCGACTCGGGCGCGCGCCGGCGCCGGCGCCTCGCTCGGGCCCGCCTCGCTCGGGCTCAGCTTCCCGCGGCGCACCAGCCTGCAGGAGAGCATGCTGGAGGTGAGGTGACGGCCGTGGGCGGGGCGGGGGACAGGCGGTGAGCGGGTCTGCCTGGTTACGGTGCGGTGGTAGTGATAAATGGAGGGAGTATGGCTGGTCAGGGTGGGAGAGAGCGACAACCGTTTTGCTAGATGCTCTGCATGGCGATTGCGGGGCGGTACTCTATGTAGACTTGGCGTGGCCGGTGAGCCGGTTTGTGTCTTTGGCTCAGTGACTAGCCTTGCACACAGGGTAGTTTGTTGCAGCCGGTTACATCGGCCTGCGGTGTTGGTGCCGTGACTGTGCGTGCCATACACGTAGGCTGGTTAAGGCCATGCGTGCAACTGATCTTGTATGCAAGCTACCCCTTGGGCTAGGATTGGTTCGTGGCTTGTAATCTCAAACATTCGCTGCCACTATTGCGTTTCCGTGCCCACTGTGACACCCCTGCCGCGTCCGCCTGTTGTCGCGATATCGCAACCGCCTCCTCCACACGCGTCCCGGTCCGCGCTCGGCTTGTGACGGCTCGTCTCCCGGCAGGTGCCGCACCTATCCGGCGGCCTGTACCGCACCAACTCGGGCGACATCTACCGGCCGACGGCGGGCAGCCTGTTCTCGGCGCCGCCGCCGCCCAGCTACGGCGCCGTGCGCCACGGCCTGGCCGCTCCCCCGCTGCAGTCGATCCCGGCGGCCGCGCCGCCGCCGCCGCCGCCGCCCCCACCACCGCCGCCGGCCGTCGACCCGGCCGGCCGGCTGGACTCGCTGGAGAGCATCTGCCGGAGCGTGTGCGAAACGGCGCTCAAATAGGGCCGGCCGGGTGCTGACGCCGACGCCGGCGTCCGGCCGGCTCTGGCCTGGGCGCGCCGCGATCTCGGAGCGTGCGGGGACCTGGTGGTGACCTGGCGGCCGGTCGCGCCGGCCTGAACCGGAACCTGTGATAGCGTGTCCGGTAGCGACGCCCGCCGACGCCGCGTGCAGCCGCGCTGGAAGCGCGCCCGCTCGCGGCGGAGTGCCCAGCGGTTGCGGGCCACGGACCGTTGGAAAGGCGGCCCGGACCGCGCTCTGAGACGTACCTGAGGACGCCGCGAGGCGGCCGGGTCGGGCGCGACCCCGCCGCGAGTCGTTTCTGTTGCTTCGCGCCGACTGTGTTGCGCCGGTAGGATAGTCTGCTTTTTGAGGCCAGGACTGCCGCTTTTACGAGGGAACGTGTTGATTTGCGCGGGCGTTTGGCTCCCGGCTGTTTAACTGAGCTTACTTCGTGACGGGTGTGGCTGCGTGGGTGCCGCTGCGTCGCGAGAGGGCAGCGTCCGCACACCTGTCCGCCCTGGCGCGGTGGTGCGCGGGGCGGTCGGGCGGTGCTGCGACCGAGTGGAAGCATTGTGACTTCGCCAAACCATGCGCTTTCCTACTAACAATCGCATATTCCACGGCACGCGCGGTGGACAGGGCGGCGCCGGTGCGCTGCGCCCGGCCGTCGCGCTGCACTTTCTCTGTTGCTGCCCGATGCAGTACCTCTCTGTTAGCCGTTATACGTCTGTGTTACGCTTTCGCTGTTGGTGAGAGGGCAGGCGGGTGACTGAGCGGTGGTGCGGGCCGTCTCTCCGTGCGTACGTGTTTAAAGGGAGCGCGCTGCGCCGCGGTCCGCGCCGCCAGTGTAGCGATAAGCGAGGCGCCGCGCGCCGCCGGCGGCCCGGGACGCCCGATCGGCATGGGGATCTAAAACTCCATGAGGTGTAGCTAGTGCAGCCGTCGGGGAAACCCGTCCTGGGCGTGGGTGCCGTCGGCGTCGGAGGCCGTGCTCAAAGCAGGCGCCACCTCCGCCGGGCGCCGGCCGCCGGCGCGGAGAGTCTGGGCCGAACCGTGGCGGGCGTGACGGCGCGAGCGGCCGCGCCGACACGTTTTGTACTGTCGTGATGGAGCTGGATTTGGCACCAATACATTCTCTTGCTACGTCGGCTTTGATGCCCGGTGGCACCTTCCGTTGCTGCGTCGCGGTGAGCCATTGTTGTTCTCGATGTTCCGTTCAACGTTTCCGTATGTGTGCCCGTGTTTTCCCCGCCCCGTGATTTGGCTACGTGTGGTGCGTAGAGATTTAGGGCTGCCATTTCGGCGGTGGCTACCCAGACCCACCTCTCGCGCAAAAGCATTTCTCTTCGCGAAAATTCGCCCGGCGAAAAGACATCCGGTCCACCAGCAGAGACTGGTCGGCACAGGAAATCAAACTTTGCACCTGAGTCGAATCAGGGACAGAATCACTCCATAAACTCGAGCCCAGTGCGATTTGGTAGCAGCGACTTGCGTCGTGCGCCGCTTTAGCTTGGTTTTGGGCGTACGACCTTGGATGCCGCCCTCGGGCGAATTCATCGGCCACGAAAACAAACCACCTCGGCATACGCCCGGGTGAGAACTCGGATGGGAGGGGCCCAGGTTATTGGGCTTTGAGAGTCCGTGTAAGACAGTCCAGGGGTGCGTGCATGCGGATTTGTCCGTCACGGTCGTGTACTCAAAAATCGTGCGGGGATGGTGTGTGCCTTGAATGCGGGGGATCTAACGCGGCAGGACAGCTCTAGCAAGGGGCTCAGCCGTGCCAAGCGTAAATAAACCCTGTCAGGAAATCGCTTACAGGATGTAACAATATTAGTTAGATTATGGCAAAGCACTTTGAAGTGTCCTCAGAGCCAGGAATGTTTGTAGCAAGTAGGGTGTTATGGTGAAAGCTGCTTACATTATCTAGGGCTGTATATGTGTGTTGTCCGGTCATATGAGAGTTGTCCAGAATGTTGAGCTGTGTCCATACTCAGTAACATTTCAACCCAAAGCTAAAATGATTAGATAGGTGGCATATAATCCTGGGGCCTCTTGTTTCCAAATCTTGATTGCAGTCCACCAATACTTTTATAAAGTTCCATCCCTGATTTTCACTTGTCAAGATTATATGGTAAATGGCCTCACCTTCCCCTGGTCTCTTCTCTTCTGGTCTCCTGGTATGGTCCAGTGGTCTCTTCCCCTCACAGCTTTGGCCTTGCAGGCTGAATAACATGTGTATTCTCATGCATTAATGTCTTAAGGTCTGAAAGAATATCTGCCCCTATCAAGTTTGTGTCAAGGTATGAACATGCACTACATCCACTATAACAATGTATACATTGAGCAACCAGGACTGATCAATGCTAACCACTTCCAGTGCTTATTCTGTATGAACTAACAAGCAGAGGTTGGAGAAGTTAAGTCCAGTTTATAGGAGATGCAAACTTAATATGCATGTTTGGACTTGGTGCTTACTGGTGCTATAAAATTAAGACAGTATTACAGAATTGTTAGCTTTTGTTATCACTGTTTCAAATTGCTGATGATTGCACCTCTAGTGTCAGATCACATGCTTATCAGAGCCTTTGGTTTGCTCCCTGATCTTGTCTTCACAGTTTAGTGGTGTGATTTCATTTGATTTTGATTACCATTGTCTTGATAGCTCAGATATTTACAACTCCTGCTCATGTTGAAGCCATTTTAGGTGCTTACTGTTTGCTGGTGACTGGGATGGCTGGTGGTATTAGCCAAACTTAAGGTCAGATGACAGGAGAGGGCAGGATGGATGGAGACAATATTCGACATCATGTTTAACTTTCACCATCAAATTTCCCCTTCACTGCGGATTTCATGATTTGGTGGTTGTGTCAGATCTTACTGAACAAACACTGCATAATTAGGTCTAACCATAGAAACTCAACTATAACTTCTCAACTATGACTACATAGCTATAACTTTAACTATATGGACTATGACACCAGAAATCCAACCATTCAAAGGATTTGGACTAAATCTTTTAAAAGATAAGTGATGAAAAGCATGCACTAGAGTTAACACCTGAATACAGTTCATAGCATTGTGATAAAACCAATGCAAGGTACCCCAGCATAGTTTTGATTCCAATATAACACTTGATTTGCCTGGAGTAAGTATCATGCCAATAATGCATCATGAACCACTTAATATGCCAATTGCAAGACCATGTACCACACATACCAGGATTAAAGCTGAGAAGCAGTCATACTTCAGAAGCTGCATCACTTAGGTGCTCTCAGTGCCATAGGATCTTATTTATACTGGTTTGAACATTATCCTGCACTGACATTCTTCAGTTCTAGAGGAGAAACCCACCTCCTCACCCTGACACTCCCGCAGTCCCACTTGCAGATGGCAAGCCCTCCTTGTCTTCCAAACCCAAAATCACTTCCTCACCCCATTGCTTGTGCAGTCCCATTTCCGGAGAACAAACCCACCACCTCACTGGGAACTCCTGCAATCCCATCTCCAAAGTGCAAGCCTACCACCCCACCCTGATGCTCCTGCAGTCATTCGTCTTGTGGCTGTGGTCAAGCAAACTGGGTGGTGCATTTCAGCGGACCAGTAGCCAGCCGGCAGGTGGTGAAGCTGTGCACCAGGTGGTGGGGCCCTCCCGGCCAGCCACCAGCTGCCATGGAGCCGTCTCCTCCATACACTGAGTCACCGACAGTGGAGGACATTCCTGTCTGCTGCGACTTCACCACCTGCTGCTACTCAGGGCTTTGTGCTGTGCTCTGTTTCTCTGGCATCGCCATCACCTTCATCTTCAGGTGGGCAGGATGACAGGACCAGGGGACAGGTTGGGACGTCCACACTGTCACGTATTTATTTCTGGTTTGCCAACTGCCAGGCTGTTGGTTGTTGTTTGTTTGACCCGAAATTTGGTCTTCCATGATTAGGTTATGTTTTGTGCATGATCACAGTTCATCATGTATGGACAGGGCATAAGATGTCCAAACAAATAACCCCACTCTGGCGTGACAACTCTACACTAGAAGTTGGTTGTATTGTGTGCCAAGACCTCATATCTCACCAGCTGACCTTGAGCCACCGCTGCGCCGCGGGCCTGGCTGGGGCGTGTACCGGCCTTTGCGTCACAATGACCCCGCCTCGGCCGACAGCTCGTCGTGGCCGGGGCCGATGTCGCTGGACATGATGACGGCGCGCCAGACCTGGCTGCTGGGACCCGTGCTCATCCTGCTGGGCCTGCTCGTCGCCGTCAAGACCATGATGCACGTGCGCAAGCAGCGGCTGAGCGCCCTGGGCCGGCGCAGGCGGCGGCGTCGACCGCGCGGCTCGCTGGCGCTCGAAGAGGTCGACTCTGGCCTGGAGGTGGCGCTGCCGCCGCGCGGCCATGACCTGCCGCCCTCCTACGAGGAGGTGATGAAGTTGATGCAGGAGGAGCGGCGGGGTCCTCCGCCGCCTCCGCCGCCAGCGGCGGCTGCGGCGGCAGTAGCATCCTGAGGCACACCGGGCCGCCGGCTCCGGCGCGCGAGCCGGGCCGCGGGCGGACGGCACAGAAGTACCTGTGAGACGCACAGGCGAGGGCGGGTACCGCCGCGCGCGCCTGCTTTTTGCAATAGCGAGTCGATAGAGCAGGTGTAGTGGAAGCGTTTGGAGGCGTTTTTCCGTGGGCACAGTGCATTAGTGTGGCCCGGGCCGCGCGTTACGAGCGCGGAGCGGTCCGTTCATCCTCTCCGCTTGATGTTTTGGACGTCCGAAGCGTGGTCACTAGCTGTCTAGTGTCCAGTGGGCACTGTGTCAGATGTTGTCGGTGTGGCACGTCTAGAGGAGTCGCCAACTCCGCGTCGATGTCTAGCACACGCCTTTTCCAGTATGTCGGGTCGGGACCAGTTGCTACTCTCCCGGCGTTCGTCGGCGTCTGCTGGATCACAGCTAGTACCATCACTAACGCTGACTGGTGCCTGTGAACATGACTGCGCTGTCTTATTGTCGCCGTGCGCTCATCGGCTGATTATGGTGTTCGGCAGTACCCTCTGCCCCGAGTCTGACCAACCACGAAGCTGTTGAGCCTCCTTCGACGGTGCACACCCTCGAGTTCTCTCCTATCATTGCTCGCAACGCACATTTGCCATATCCCCAGGCCGGTCCCCTTCGCGGTGTCTTATCCCCAGGCCGGTCCCCTTCGCGGTGTCTTATCCCCAGGCCGGTCCCCTTCGCGGTGTCTTATCCCCAGGCCGGTCCCCTTCGCGGTGTCTTATCCCCAGGCCGGTCCCCTTCGCGGTGTCATATCCCCAGGCCGGTCCCCTTCGCGGTGTCATATCACCAGGCCGGTCCCCTTCGCGGTGTCTTATCACCAGGCCGGTCCCCTTCGCGGTGTCATATCACCAGGCCGGTCTCCCTCGCGGTGTCATATCACCAGGCCGGTCTCCCTCGCGGTGTCATATCACCAGGCCGGTCTCCCTCGCGGTGTCAGTATCACCAGGCCGGTCTTCCTCGCGGTGTCATATCACCAGGCCGGTCTCCCTCGCGGTGTCATATCACCAGGCCGGTCTCTCTCGCGATGCCATATCACCAGGCCGGTCTCCCTCGCGGTGTCATATCACCAGGCCGGTCCCCTTCGCGGTGTCATATCACCAGGCCGGTCCCCTTCGCGGTGTCATATCACCAGGCCGGTCCCCTTCGCGGTGTCATATCACCAGGCCGGTCCCCTTCGCGGTGTCATATCACCAGGCCGGTCCCCTTCGCGGTGTCTTATCACCAGGCCGGTCCCCTTCGCGGTGTCATATCACCAGGCCGGTCTCCCTCGCGGTGTCATATCACCAGGCCGGTCTCCCTCGCGGTGTCATATCACCAGGCCGGTCTCCCTCGCGGTGTCAGTATCACCAGGCCGGTCTTCCTCGCGGTGTCAGTATCACCAGGCCGGTCTTCCTCGCGGTGTCATATCACCAGGCCGGTCTCCCTCGCGGTGTCATATCACCAGGCCGGTCTCTCTCGCGATGCCATATCACCAGGCCGGTCTCCTTCGCGGTGTCATATCACCAGGCCGGTCTCTCTCGCGATGACATATCTCTAAACTGGTCTCCCTCACGATGCCATACCTCGCACTTCCGTCTCGTCTTTCCTTCCCCGACCTCCCCCCCCCCCCTTTCTCGCATGCATATCAGCTGAACGTTTCTCCTACGGCTCCCACCACGGCTCCTGACGGGGGGGGGGGGGGGGGGCCTGCACCTCAGACCGCGGCGCTGACCGTGCCGCCGCCGGCGTCTGTGCGCGCCCACCAGGCTGCCGGGCCAGCGCTGCCCCGAGCCCGGCCGGCGCGCGGTCGCGTGCGCGATGACACTGCTGTCGCGCCGTCGCCGCTCGGCGACCCGGGCCGGTACGGTGCCTCGCCGCGCTCCTGTGGTGCCTGCCATTCGAGAAGCACCAGAGCGCTTCAGTGGGTGGCGGAGGGCACTTCTAGATCTGACCATTGCCAGAAGAGTAGTGGGCTTCGTTTTACGAGCTGCCGTTCGCGACCAGGCGGTGGGTGGTGCGTAAGGCCCCGCCGCGTCCGGTGGCGGGTGCCCGTATTTGTACTTCGCTGTAATGCTCGTGCGCCATGCGTCTCGCACTCTCACCTCGCACAAGGCAGCCAGACGGCGCCCCGCGCGGCGCAGTCAGAGGCGGCAGTGCGGCGCACCTCTCGCTGGGCGTGCCCGGTGAGACGCGCCTGTGTTATGTCGGCGTGTCCCGCCGCCGTGTCTGTGTTTGCTTGTGCAGTGTTGAGCCGGTGTCTCAGCATCCAGCTTTACCGATGTGTTGATCTAGCGATAGGTCGCGGTGGTGCAGCCCGCGGGCGGGCGAGAGTGGTGTTTTTCGGAGCTGCCTGTTTAGTGTGTTGTTATGTGTCATCACTTCCAGACTAACAGACGCATAGGTTTTGCATTTAGATCCTGTCGCGGTTTGATGAAGACTTGTCAGAGCCAGTTGTGCTGGATGTCCGCGTTTTGAGAACTTTTGACGGGGGACTGAATCTTGCGAAGCACGTTGGCTCGGAATACATCCGCGGCCGGGGGAAACGACCGCCATGGGTTTCATTCCAGGTAGATAAATTTGGTGATTCCACATTTGACGCATACTCACGTGCACATATAGTTAGAAGTGAACCGTGGATCGGTGTCTATTTTTGTAATAAATGGCGTGGATTATCACTCATTGTATATTTGCACCAGTTGTGAGGGATTTGTCGAAAAAAAGCTTGCTCGTCGCTTGTGCGGCAGCCGACCTGAACCGCCTGAATCCGGTCTGATGGGTCGGGCGCGATCGCCTCTCTGCCTGGGATAAGTTCGCTGCATCACGACGGAAGACCACTGGTGGGGCGGTACATACCAGCCAAGCAGCCCTGAGTCAGTGTATTCCGCGTGCAGTGTATCGCTGTGCTGACGACTGCTCACACGCACACGATGCTTAAAACGGTATCAAGGAACATGCCAACTGGGTGAAAATATTGATTGCAAAAATGAGTATTACAAAATGGCAAAAGCCTCTGACAGGACCAATTGCATCAACCCGAGTAAACCATATAAACACCGTCCAATTGATGGCAATGTGGGCATAACAGTGATTCGTTGAGACAGCTCCTAACAACCAACCTAGGTTCAGTGCTAAATCAGCTCAGTTCCCCTCTCCCCTATCAAGCCCTTTAGGCTACATGCGCCACTCATTTACAAAGCAAACCAGGCTGGAATTACGCCGTGATACGGCCCAGGTTCCCACACAGCTCTTCCCGGCGGCAGCTGCGTCACCCACAGCTGAGGTAAAAATACCATTCCGTAACGGCGGCAGCTTCTCCCACAGCTGAGGCCACAGCACCATTCCCCGGCGGCGGTAGCCTTTCCTACAGCTGAGGTAAAAATACTATTCCCTAACGACAGCAGCTTCTCCCACAAGTGACGCCACAGCATCAGTCCCCGACAGCGGCAGCTTCTCCCACAGCTGAGGCCACAACTTCAATCCCCCGACGGCGACAGTCTCTTCCACAGCTGAGGCCACACCACCATTCTCCGACGGCGGCAGCTTCTCCCACAGCTGCGTCCGAGCCCGGCCCACCATCGGCAGCAGCTAGCCCAGCGCATGGGGCGCCGCGCCGCCGGCCGACAGCCAGGGCAGCCGGTCCAGGTCGAGGTTGCCGCCGCAGAGGACGACCCCCACGCGCCGCAGCTCGGCCGGCAGCTGGTCCGACAGCGCCGCCGCCACCACCATGCCCGCCGACGGCTCGATCACGTGCTGCGCCGGAGGGTGGCCGCCGATAGGTCAGTTGGCGGCGTACGTACGGTGAGGGTTGACACGCTTTGAATGCTGAGAGACCGTGGAAGAAGCCCGCGAGGATTATGGACACCAGACCCCTCGACCCAGGCACAGATGCTCTGGCTGGTACACGGGGCTTCCGGAGAAGCGTGCTTCATTGAGTTTGCCTGGAGAATGGATCGAATTCACAACGCGTTCAGAAACCTCAGAACAACCAGACGTGTGACATTGGTCACAAACATGAATATTTTGGATCGGTCCATCATCCAGACCGCGTGGCTACCTCACAGCTATAAAAATGCTAGCTTAGAAAGACTACGTGTCCACCAACCAGGAGCGAGGGCGGCTGGCCGTTGTCCCTGCTCCAGGCTCGATCTCCGCACGCTGCACGCTTACTCAGCATAAAGCCCCGCGTGAGCGGCCGCACCGCCCATGGCCCAGCCAGGTGCAGGCGTGAGCACATATCCATACACCACGCATCACCGTCGACGTCAGCTCCAGCTGTTCACACAGGGCTTCCGCACACCCACCGCACACGCTCCCCGGCGAGTCACACACCGCCCACGCCGCTCCCGGGCCTGATCGACACCCCCGCCCAGTCGCACCCTGCGGCGGAGCACTCTCCCGCCATCGGCCCACCTTGGCGCGCTGCCAGAAGCGGCGCGTGGCCGCCGCCATCTGGTCGTCGGTGACGGTGAGCACGGTCGGCTCCACCAGGCGGCACAGGATCGGGAACGTCAGCCGGCCGCACTGCTGCGTCGTGCAGCCGTCGGCCAGCGTGCTGATGAAGCGCGGCGGGTCCAGCCAGAGCCGGCGGCCGGCGCGCAGGCTCGGCCCCAGGTGCTTGCCGTCCGGCTCCACGGCGATCACTGCCGGCACAGGTACACAGCGGCGTCACCAGCGCAGGTCATGGCAGGCCCCAGAGCGATCACTGCCGGCACCGGGTCACAGCGGCGTCACCGGCACAGGTCATGGCAGGCCCCAGAGCGATCACTGCCGGCACCAGGCCAGAGCGGCGTCACCAACGCAGGTCATGGCAGGCCCAGCACGATTGCTGCCGGCACCAGGCCACAGCGCCGTCACCGGCACAGGTCAAGGCAGGCCCCAGAAAGATCACTTCCAGCCTCTGGTCATTGGAGATCTCTGAGTGCGCGTTGCTGCAGGATTCCGGCTCAGCCCACTGACTTGAACGGTACATACTGGTGGAACGTGCCACGTATGCTCTGTAGTGGTCACCATGCATGCGGCTGATCCGCACCACATTATCCGGGGGGTGAATGCTGCTCACTGCAGGCTGAGGACGAAGGCTGAGTGGGGGGTGTCATTACCTTCAATAAGTTAGAATATAACAAAATCCTAATCAGACTATACCACTGCACACCCGAGGCAAGTGTTGATCATCTCAGGCCACTACATATTACATGGGGATCACTGGAAATATGGGGTCAAGGTGCATTTAAGAGACGTGGACGGGGCATGTCATGGTCGAACGGGCCTTACACGACATAGCTCAAGTAACAGGCTATACCGACTGGTGGTCAGCAGTGATTGGTGATGAACACAGAGGGAGAGATCAGCTGTTTCAATGCTCGTCACGCTGATCAACATACGACAGATTCACGACTGCTGTCTGCTTATGAACAGGAGACATGGACATTGGAGAGGAGTTATCCGTCGGCGTATTTTGCGCAGAGTGCATAGATTTGGACGACAAAATTGAGTTTTGCGCACACACTATTGTAACTAGAACGAAGCAGGCATCTTACGTCTGCCTAAAGATCACCTAACGTGCACACAGATCACCTAACGCAGCTGTGACGAGCTCACCCTTGCACTCTGGCCTGAGTTCGTTGACCGCCGTGGCGATGCCGGAGATCATGCCTCCTCCGCTGACGGCCACCAAGATGGCGTCCAGGTCCGGCACCTGTCCGCGCAGAGCGCCGTCATGTCCCGGCCGCTGGATGCCGGGTCGGGGAGGGAGGAGGGTGAAAGGGGAACGGGCGCGACTGCCAATTTCTTTCGAACCTTTCCACAAGTGCTTTTATCCACTTCTGCCCATTCGCGGACTGTGATATTATGAAGGAGGAACAAATGCACTCTGATCGTATTGACGGTTAGAGGCTTATTCGATCACACTTAAGATGCATTTTGAGAAGCCAATCCATTAACATTGCATAATACCACAGCCTCGCATTCACCACGAGGGCAGCCGCGAACACCAAACTCTGCCTCCTTGACTACAAACCCATCTTTAACGTAAAACACCCTACGCCAGACTCAAGGGGTGCCCGCCCTGTAACAGTGGCTGGCGGCTCCCAGCCCTGCGCCGACGTGCCAGGTCAGCCCGCGCCTGACCGGGGCCGCCGTCGCCGGAGTCGACCCGTCACGGCCGGCTCGCACCTGCTCCAGCAGCTCGAGAGCGATGGTGCCCTGGCCGGCGATCGTGTCGTAGTCGTCGTACGGGTGCACGACGGCGGCCCGTGTCTCCGCCGCCACTGCCGCGCACGTCTCGTGTCTGCCGAGACCGAACGGCGCGTCAGTCGGGAGCGTTAGCGGCCGAGCAGCTGACGAGTGGGAGCGGCAAGTGCGGGTTTCACTGCCTCTCATCGAGCGGACGCGTGTTTATTCCTGCATCAGATGACGATGTGCTGGGCTCGCTACAAGCCCATTTGCGGGCCACTCAAACACAGTTTGTCTACGCTGAGGTCCGCGTGCGATAACACGGAACGTTTACATCCGCCGTCGGGTTAACGTCACGTAACTGAGGGCTTCTGCCTACGTGACCCGCCAGCGAAGAGATGCTTGGGGTGAAGACGCCCCCTGGAAGACAGGTGTGCCGTGCTTGACTTATGTGAGAGAAGAGTGAGAGGGCGCCACGTGATGAAGGAGGAATGCGCTGGTCGTTGGATATGCCTAACAACAGGACGACATCTGGAAAAGGTGCCGGGTGGAGGTTCGTTGATGCATGCGAGGTCTATATGGAAAGCCCAGACTCGGGAGATGGCCAACACAGGACAGTGGCTGAATGGCTGAGATGTGATAGCGGGTATCAAGTCCACGGACACCAGGCAAGAGCGGCAGGTGCCATTCTCTCGCCGCCTGGTGTCGCCAGTGCTCGCCCGGCATATTCGGAGCGGGGGGGGGGGGAGAAGGGGTGAGACCGATAGCTGGGGTGCGGGTGGGGGGACCAACGGATATGACGACCACAGCGAACAGCCCGGCGGCGCCCGCAGTCCGTCACGCCTTCCGCCTACCTGGACAGCGGAGTGGGCTCGCAGTAGATGAGCTCGGCGCCGTACGAGCGGATGGCGTCGGCCTTGACCTCAGAGGTGCCGCGGGGCACCACCACCGTGCAGGCGAGGCCGGCCACACCTGCGGCGCGAGGAAGCGTCACCACCGGCACGGCGGCAGACCAGCAAGATGGGGGGGGGGGGGGGAACCTGCGGCGCGAGGAGGCGTCACCACCGGCACGGCGGCAGACCAGCCAGATGGGGTGGGGGGGGGGGGGGGGGGGGTGGGGGGAGGGCAGAAACCGCAGAAGTGCCAATGTTTTGCATGCACATTCCCCATCTTTTACAATTTTATTTGACAAGCTCCATCCTAAGAATGGAAATGATCACCTCATATGTGATCATGTCATTTTTTCTGTGGTCGCGGAATCTGCAAGAGGGAGCCAATGACAGTGAGGTCATAACTGTTAGATGCCCCAACAAACAGCAACACAAGGTACCAGCTTAATGTTCCATACTTTGGTGGCCCCTACTGAATACTAACGTGCAGCATAAGCGGTGGCCTGTCCATGATTGCCGCTGCTGTGGGTGACAACGCCAGACACCAGGGGGTTTCTCTCCTTGATTGACAGTACCTGCCATCAGAGCACACACATACAAACACACACTGTTACCAGATCAGCTTCAATCTTGCTGTCCTGTTACTGTTCTCACATAGATTTAAAAGTATGCATGCCAGTCTATAAACACTTAAGCAGCAGCTGATGATGATGACTCCCACACAGCAGCATATTTTCTGACAGCGCATCTGCCAAGTTGGTCTCTTAACTTGTGTCACCTTGTGTTCAAAGCAAAATGCTTACAATTTACCTTTCTCAATCCCTATCATTGATAACAAAAGTCATGACAGCAGGATGTCTTATTGTAAGAATTGCTGACACCGCTTCCGACACAGGTCATCCCATGGGAAAAATCCTTTACTGACTATTGCAGCATGCTCTGGTAAGGACATACTTCCATAACTATTTTGTGGCATGAAACCAATGCTTAAGATTTATCATTTTCATGAAACCCTTGCTTGTAAAACTTGCTTCTACATTCATTTAATCACAAATTGTTTGTATGCCATGGATTTATTTTTCCTAACCTTGTATATTTTGTTAACTATGGCATTTGTATCACTTGTATTCCACTTCTTTCTTCAGTTTTGTACCAGTTATTACTGTTTTGCAAATCATTTGACAACCAAAAACACTTGATAAATATTGGTGCATTGTTTTCATGGTCAATTTGGTCCCTAATGTAGCTTTGTCTATAACACAACAAAATAGCAAAAGTTATAACTGTCCTTTAATGTTGTAAGTCATACAACCAACATGATCATTTAACAGTTTCATGCTAACAAACCACTTACACAGTTGCATGCCCCTCTGGCTTTAAAGGAGCCAGTCTTTTGTAAGTTCTCTGCCTTGAAGAACAGCTGCCGTCCTGACTGCTCATTGAAATACTGACTTGTGATGACAGGTGTTCTATGAACATGCAGTTTTATGCGCTGGTAAGCCAGACGAATATCTTCCAGGCACACTTTACTCATTGTGCCCATTGCAGTGGTTCCATCTGAATAATATGCCATGATTAATTGGTTAAACATTCCATTATCATCACACACAGAGATTTAAGTCCATTTCATACTTCGGTCCAAGTGCTTAAACCAGAAAACATTTTTCCGACTTTATTTTCTGCTTAAAATATGTGGTTAGAAAGGAAGCATGAATGCTACGAAAGAAGCTGGGTCGAGATCATTACGTCCTACAACAAAAAATGGTCAGCAGTCGGGCTATTATTCAATGTTCCAATAGCTGCGATTTAAGAGGTGGCTTCTCCCAGTTACTCTCACTTTTGTCACTAAGCCTGGCATAAAAATAAAACGGACCCAAAGCTTTGCATACGAGACGTTATTGCAAGTTACGAACTGTGATATGGCTGGTTTTCGTATCAAGTGCGCCATATTTTCATGAAGCTACCACATTTGAATTGCTGCCAAACCTTATTTTGTGAAGGTTTTTCGTTTTAGCTTCTTAATTTTAATTTCTTCTTTTCAAACGCCTTTAATCACTTCCGTTCAGTTTGCCTGTAGTTGCTGTCATGCGATATTTTGTGCCCAAAATCCTATCATGAAGTGCATCTATGGCATCAGAAACGCATCCAAAATATCGAAATGACGCAAGTTCATCGGGAAAAATCATAAGCCGGGAGAAAATTATAATGCAAAAGTACAACGTCCGTGCGTACGAACTCACGAAACTCGAAGCACGAAGCTCGAACAATGCCGCTCGAAATACGAACGCCGTTGTTCATAAGCATTTCTAAATATGCGGATTTGGAGCGGATGGCATTTATTTAATGCCAGCATGTATGCAAAAATAGGCAAACGTTGACCGTCTGGTCAATGCTTGCATATTTTGACCGACCGACATTGACCGTCGGCTGACCGGTGACTATCAGATCCTGTCACAGACAAAATGCCGTTATTTTCCGGGTATATATTGATGCGTTGAGGGGACCCCGATACAACCCGAGGCGGTGGTGTTGCCATCCTATGCCGGGGAACCCTCGCCATTGGCGTCCGCCCAATTACAAGCACAGGAGGTGCATGCGAGCCGCTCATGGTTTCATCTTCGGACGGCAAGCATCGCTTCTTTTACTGGGCATCATCTACCGTTCACCGTCTCAGCCGGTGTCGGACGGTCACTACATACTGCTGTGAGCCTGGGCAAGCCGACCTTCTACCTGGCCGACACGGGCAGTGACCTTTTGCGTGCGGACAGCTCGGGTGTGGGTCGTTATAGCTCAATTTTGAACGACCTCAGTCTGTTCCAACTCATCAAAACACCTATGCGCTGGGACCCGACGGAGACTCTCTTAGATGGCATCACCACCAACATTCTTGACCTGGAGTCACCTGTCCAAGCAATAAATGGAGCCGACCGCCGACCATTTGACCATTATTGTCCGCGCACCATTCAGTCGCTCCCGCTGTCGCCCGATACTCTTCACCAGGCGCCCGTAGCGCAAGGTAAACTGGGATGTGCTCTGCCTTGATCTGCAGCTGGACTGGAATCCTATTTACCGGAATGAGGAAGTGGAGCAGGAAGTGCCCGAGCTCATGCCTGTGTGGTGGCGTGTGGTGGACGCGCCTTGCCCCTTTACAACTGTATCTCCCCGTCATCGTTTCCACTGTCCATGGCCTGAGCACAGCCCTGAACTGCGACAGTTGATGCGGCAGTGTGATGACGCGTACCGAGTATGTCGCGAGTCTCGGGGCGAAGCTCACACAGGCTTACTGACGCCTCTGGAACCGAGTGAAAAGCCACTTTGCGAGGTCGAGGCGTGGTTTCTTGTGCGATGCCATGCTCAATGGCCGTGATAGTTTCTCGCGAGGCATCAAAAACTTCGTTTTTCAGCTACCAAAGGGAGGTGGGGGTGGCACTGAGAGCCTGCCCGTAGAAAAGGCCGACGAATTTAAACGGCCCTTTGCTTCCGTCGGTCCACGCTTTGCTGATGAAATGGCAGCGGGTAGCTTTGTTGGTCCCCCTCTTTCACCTGGGCCACCGTGTATGACCACTGCCAGTCGAAGACTGCGTCCTACGTCTTTGCCCGAACTATCGAGGGATGTGAGCGAACTGCCATCATCCAGGGCGGCGGCACTTGACGGCGTGCCACTGCATGCCTTACATGAGTGTTTCCCTGTTATAAAATTTGCTTCATCTCATCAACATCTCGGCCGCATCTTGTGTTTTTCCAGATTCCTGGAAGGCTGCCTCTGTCATCCCTCTTCACAAATCTTGCCCTCGTGACATTGCTAGCAATTTCAGGCCTATATAAATATTGCCTGGACTCTCAAAAATACATTAAAAAGGTGTGTGCATGCAGCTATCGTCCTACCTCGTTACCCATGATCTTTTAGCTCCGACACCATACGCTTACAGACCTTGCCACATAACAGAGGACGCTCTGGTCGATGCCGTCGAGTGGGTGGTAGGTCGGATTGACGCGGCACATATTGTTGCCGTCACCTCCACTGGTCTAAGCCGTGCCTTTGATAGAGTCGACTTTGATGGTGTCTGTCCGACAAAGCTGCAGTGCTATGGCATTGACCTGGAGTGGTTTGGGAGCTATCTTACTGGTTGGCGGCAGGTGGAGAGAGGTGGACGTCTCTCTCTCTCTTCCGCTGACTCACGGCGTCCGCCGGGGATCCTTGGTCGGCCCCATCCTCTTCAGCACATTCACGAACAACTTTCCATCATACCTCCCTCACGAACGTCCAGTGTCCTATGCCAACGCCACCCAATTGCTCGATTCTACTCATCCAGACCGACCATCCGTTTTGAAATCGCGACAGGAGGAAATAAATCAAGTGATTCAATCCTGCCTCACGTCAAACTCCCTTAAAATGAATCCAACCAAAACAGTTCTTCTCTTTGCTGGCGGTCTATAATCCCTGAAATCTCACCTTTTCACCTTGACGTCGCGGGACATAAATGAAGCCCTGTCTGTGAAGACGCTGGGGTTTCTATTGAGACTACACTTTCCTGGGAGATGCACATGTCCCAAGCTGTCAAAAAGTGCAACTCCATCCTATTCTGCTTGTATAAAATTTGTCATCGCCTTACGCCCAAATTTTATGAGCTTCTCATCCAGTCGCATGTTTCCCTCAACTTCTATTTTGCCTCTCTTCTTGGAGTGGGGCTGCAGCGTCACACCTCAGCAGGGTGTATGAAGTGATAAATGTTGGGCCAGGTTTGTCACCGATGCTTGTCGGAGAGATTCAGCGGCGACTGCTCAAGCGCTGGGCTGGCGCGGTGTTAGTGACCTTGTTACCCACCGTGACGGCTTCGCTGAGTATTCAGGGCTCTTAATGACTTGCGGGCCCCGGTGGTGATCTGGTCCCCGTTCACCGCACTTGCCGCTTGCCGCAACTGCTTGCCGCTTGCCGCACTTGCTTGCCGCGCTTGCCGCACTTGCAGCGTGCCACCCGGGTGGCAGCGGCGGGCGCGCTGATCTGCCGGCTCCTCGCCAATTGGTGGCACGCAGGGCCTTTTTGTATCACGCAACCTCTTCCTGGGCCGCCTGCCGCCGACCATCATTGCCTCTCGCACCCGCAGTGAATTCCGCACCAGGCCGGAGGATTTAGACAGTTGCGTTGTGTGATCATCGCTTGCAAGCCGTTGTGTAACATGTGTTGACGAGTTAGATTTAGATTAACGATGTCGTTTTGACTAAGCTGTGTGAGTGATGGTTGGTAACGTGCAAATATGGTCGCATTGCTGCCGTGTTTTAACATTAAATTACTACTATTGTACTTGTATTGAACCAAACAGTAGGCCACTTGTTGGGATCATTCGTGAATACAATGAACTGAACTGAACTCGGGTAATAGCTAATTAAGTGTTAATGTGCCTTCGGGAGGGAGGTGTTCTAAGACAAATCGACCTCTGCGTGTACCAAATCAAGCCCCATGACATCTCAGATTTGGCTACTGTCTGGCCTGCGCATGGTAATATAGTGTCTACAATTCGACTGTGAGTTTCAAACTAAGTCTGGGGTACGTTTTTAAGTGTGGCTTCGGACAATTCTGGGCAGGATGTGAGCCAGGCTCTAATCAAACAACCTTCAGAAGAAAAACATGTTTTTTAAAGAGCACCTTAAAACGTGACAGAACCTAGCTCAGCGTAACCTAACGTGAGTTAACCAATGAACGACATATGTTGTGCTCTGGATGACGTGAGTAGTATTTCCTATATGGCTAACCTTACCAAACCGAACCCGTTCAAACACACTTTTATACCGGTGCGGTACGAAAAGAATGGAATGACCTTTCTCACGCGAAAAAGGTCACGTGCATGTCGCATGTTTATGCTCATGCATGGTCGCATGCTCATACGCAAATGGTCGTACGCGGATGTTCGTCAAAAATGACGTTTGTTTGACAGACGTACGAAGGCTCAAGTTCACATGTTTGAATGGCGTAAGTAAGGAAATGTTCGAGCACAAGCGTTTGGTGGCGAGTGTTCACCAGGGATCGAGTTAATTGGATAGAAGTGAAGCCGCAATTTTTTTGCGTAAATATGCTGCGTGGAATTGAAAATACTTAGATACAAAATAATAGTGCACAGTATGCATATGTAGGATACAAGCTACATGACGTTGCCTGTTTCTAATCCTGGCAAGAAGGGCGGACGTCGCGAGGAATCGAAACCCGTATCTCTGGACGTACAGCTTAGCCACTACACTACCGGTACCCCGTGGTTACTATTTATCGGAGCCTCGTAATCAAGGGTGGGAATCTCCATTTGAATTTGGATTGTGCATCTGCATGCGAGCTCGTGCACGTTTCTGTCTCCTTTGTCACATGAACTTTACCTCCGAAGGGCGTTTGATAGGGCTAGTATACAACCAACATTTGCGTGCAAACAATTGCATGATAGCGTTTTTCTGTTCGATGTTGTCTGCGTTTGAACGTGTCTTTTCGCGTTCGAACATGTCCGAGGGCGTTAAGTGACCAAGTAGTCGGTGTGCCTAAAACCCAAATTATCACGGTGAGCATTGAACACGTTCGTTACAGCCTTTTTTCCACGACGAACATTTTTTTGTGAGCTTTCCTCCAACGAACATTTAACAACACAACTTAGTATATACAAATTAAGCACATTATCAACTTATTGCATCATGAACTTTTGACGTGAAGAACTTAATTCCTCATATAATCAAAGCTGATCAAATACAGACTAACCACCCTTATCCTACGAACATTGAAGGAACAAAATTTTTACCTGCGTGCTTGGGCCTGCAGCCGTGGTGGGGGAGATAGAATAAGTTGCATCAGTGTTTACTCTAAACATTTAAGCATATGACAAAGATTGTTATATCTGCGGACGGCTACAACCTTCAGCTTCACGTGCCGCAGTAAAGTTTCGGAGAATAAATGTCTTCTGAATGCGCTCTTTCCAAGTGAGACAACCTGCCCCACCACAGAGTAAATTGTATCACAGATAACAATAAGCAAAGCTTGTGGTGAAGATGTGCTCATGTCTTTTTTTATGCAGCGTAAATCGCATTGCAGGCAAGTGGAATGCGCTGCGATATGTAGACCAAGTGTTCTCATCTGTGGCATTTTACATTACGCCGTGCTTAACATTGCGTCAATGGTTGGTTAACGACTACCGCATATGTGGTTTCGGCTGCTCAGGTGGAAACAATGGATTATATAGGGAATGCCAATGTTGACATGCTGCCTAGAAGTCAATAAGTTATGACAATCATGCCAGTTCGCCATTTGTAGGAAGTCAGTCAACCACATATTGTCCGTACATCGTGACTAATGCAACATACTCATGCCCAGCTGATACAACATGTACCGTCCGACATTTTAAAAGAAAGTTCGCGCCATCTTTAAAATCATTGGCTAGCAGATTTCAAATGCGTTTCAATATGTGCGATGCTTGTAAATAGTCACGACTAAGGTCCGGCTCGTTTTGGCCTCTACCGGGCGTTTAACTGCGAATTGGGCCATAATTCAACATGCATTGGAAGCGCATCAATGGGGCTGCCAGTTTCATACATACCCAATCACTGAAGCTTTCGGACGCCTGCTATATCGACACAATACTGATTTCAACCCCCCCCCCCCCATGCCGGGCAAGCAATCGGGATCACGGCATCGCCCCTGCTGACACTATTCTCCCAACCGACGAGCAAGTCACGTGATTCCTACGTCTGCACGTGACACTAAATCGCTGGAGGGGGGGGGGGGGGGACCCACACAGGTGGACTCGCACGGCGTGGGCTTCCAACTTCTTGGTGCTTGTCGGATCGTGTTCAGAGTTCAGCGCGGGGCCGCAGCCGGCGTGGGCCGGCGACTTGTTGAAACTTGTCTGAGTGTGTCCAGGGGTCAGCGCTGGGCCGAGAAGGACCCACGCGGCCCAGGCCGGCGACTTGGTTGAATTTGTCGGAGCGCGTCGAGGATTCATCGCCCGGTCGCATCTGTGTATAACTTAGTCGCATTTGTGTGCTTCCCTTCCAATGGAATTTTCGATCCAGAAAGCTTAGGAGTGCTTTTGAATTAGTTATTGAACAAAGCCCACTTCTCTTATTAGGCAACTTAACACGCGCCCGGGTGGCCGGTTGGATACCCTTTGTTCGGGTGGCGGTCAATTTGACCCTCTAAGATCTCAGGAACTAACTAGAGACACCACATTCACAGGGTGTGTTAACCTGTACGTGAACCCACTTAAGTCAAATTTTGAGGTTCCTAGGTTAAGCCCTTTGTGTCAAGTAAGGTCAAACAAAGTTAAATTCCAAGCTGGTCTCCAAGGGGTCCCTTGAACCTAGATAACTGCTCTAAGGAAAATGCTACATGCTCATCTCAGGCCAGTGACCTTGTTTGATCTTTTAGAAGTCATGGTGACCAAAATCATACAAGACCGCTTTGAGCTTTGTATTTGGATAAACGACGAACAGTACGCTAGGCAGTCTGTTCCTAAAAACAAAATTTTGACCTGGGCCATTCTAGGTCAGTGACATATTCTGACCTTTAAGAAGTCCATGGAAAATGCATAATGCGGTTCCTGTTATCAATAAATTCGAAAAGAGCACCAGGAACTACTCCATGCAGCAAGCGCTGGAGTAATAAAACCAGTTGGTTTTGACCTTGGTCTGGCATTCAAACCTGACCCTAGGTCGATTGGATTTATGTATTCAATAGTTGCGTTGTCTAAGAAAGTAGCTCAGAGTTGTATGACTTCGCCTAACACCTCGCTGTTGGACCAGATTGAGCGACTCCCTAGAAATTGCCTTCGCTGAAACCATGGTCTGACTTTGACCTGCCACAGGTCAGCAACCTTTCAAGGTGCACCTATTTTTGTGTTAGACAATCCGCTAGTCAATTGCCCATAGCTATGCAAAATTTGGTGCTGCTACGCCGCACCATTCCGAAACCATTCCGGAAAAAAATATTTGGGGGAATCAATTTGACCTCCCCCGAGCGCGTGTTAACACGCGCCCGGGTGGCCGGCTAGATACCCTTCGCTCGGGTGGGGGGGGGGTCAATTTGACCTCCCCCTGAGATCTCTGAAACTAAGAAAGCTAGAGACACCAGATTTACAGGGTGTGTTGATCTGTACGTGAACTCGCTTAAGTTAAAGTTTCAGGTTCCTACGTTATGACCTTTAGGTCAAAAAAGGTCAAACAAGGTCAAGCTCCAGGTTGGTCTCCAAACGGCCCCCAGAACCTAGATAACCGTTTTTAAGCAATAGGTCACATGTTCATTCAAGTTCAGTAACCTTGTTTGACCTTTTGAAGGTCAAGGTGACCAAAATCATACAAGATTGTTTTGAGTTTTACATTTGATTAAGCGAAAAAGATTACGCTAGGCTGTATGTTCCAACAGCAACAAAATGTTGGCGTGGGTCATTTTAGGTCAATGACCTATTCTGACCTTAAGAAGTTCATGGAAGATGTATAATGCGGTTCCTGCTATCAATAAATTCGAAATAAAAACCAGAAGCTATCCCATACAGCAAGCCCTCGAGTAACAAAACAGGCTGGTTTTGACTTTGGTGTGACCTTCACACCTGACCTTAGGTCAATGTAATTTGCTCATTCAACTGTTGTGTTGCTTAAGAAAGCATCTCAGAGATGTATGACTTCGTCTAATACTCCGTTGTTGGATCAGATTGAAGGATTCCCTAGAAATTGCCTTCGATGAAACCATGGCCTGACTTTGACCTGCCATAGGTCAGCGACCTTACAAGATATATATATATATATATATATATATATATATAAATTGTTGATGCCAAACGATCCGCTATTTAATTGTCTACAGTTGTGCAAACTTTGGCGCGGTTATGCCGTGCCTTTCGAAAACCATTCTGGAAAAACCTTCGAGGAGGTCAATTTGACCCCGTACCCGAGCGCGTCTTGAAGGAAGTTGTGGAAGGAAGTTGTATTATTTCACATTGTTATGGGGTTTTGAATCGAAATAGCGATCTTGAAGATCATTCGGTGCAGCTCACTGCCCTGCCCTTCTGAAGACCTGACTACTTTAGTTACTGAGTTACACGTCCGCGAACATGGGGATACTTTTTCGGGAGGGTATTTCAAGGCCACCTCGGCATTTGTGAAGTCATAATAACGTCATTCGAATCCTGTCATTCCATAAGTCGTGTGGCGATCAAGGCCAAGAACAATATAATGGTCGAGTCGTTTATAACTGGCGCTCGTGAGCACCACTTCCAGACAACGGCCATCAGTTGGGTCTCAGTCAATGTTGTGCAAGGTCACGAAAACGTAATCAGGCAATGACATATCGAGGAGCATGTTTATATCAAATTAGATTAGATTAGATATTAGATTCATTTAGATTTAATTTTCTTAAATGATCGAACTCGTACTTTTCTTTCATCTTCCTATGAGACTCGCTCTGCAGTTGATCTAGCTGTTTCATCGCACTAGTTAGCCGCTTGGCCTCAGTTTACAGTCGACGACGATCCTAGTTTTAACGACTACTTTCAAGTTGTTCTCTACCTAACTTTCCCTCGGCCTCTGCCTCCTCCTCCTCGTGTTGCCTGTTGGTCTCTGAACAAGGCAGAGTGGGACAGTCTTCGAGAGGCGGTGGATAATGAAGCAGGTGAAATGGAAAGTGATGGCATATCGTATGTTCTCTTTATGACCTGTAATGCGGCAGCGCACAATGCTTCGATTACAAGTGCCCAAAGACGAAGACCAGGCACACCATGGTGGTAACCGGAATGCTCCCATGCTGCAGCTAAATGTAAAATAGCTTTAAGCCTATTGCAAAGATGTACATCATCTGAAACTTGCTCTGTCTATGCTATACCTAGTCGACATTGTAGGGCCGTCCTTCCTCGCGCCAAAAAGCATCTTAGCGGTTTTTTATTTATACTTCAATCGTTCCATACCTCTACTACAGATCTGGCGAATCATTAGATTTTTTACTGGTAAACGAGACCCGATTGTTGTTGCCTTTCCACATCCAGTAGGCAACGACAGATATGCAGGCTCAAGTGAGGTAGCTCTCTAGTTCGCGAAATATTGTGCCAGTGCATCATCATATTTAATTTACTCAGTGGAACAGCATTTTCCTTAGCTTCTACAGATTATAACATGGCCTTCACGCTCCAAGAACTCTCACTAGTTATCACCCGGTCAGGAAATTCTTTCGTCGGACAGGGCGGAATTCACTATGATTTCTTCAGAAACCTTTCCCCATATCGCTGGAAATTTTGGTAAGATGTATAAGCCAGGCATGGAGGAACGGTACCTGTCATAAAGACGGGTTTCATTCAATCATCATACCTATTTTTTAAGGCAGGGAAATCTTGCACGGATCTAGCTAGCTGTCGTCCAATTGATCTCACAAGCTGTGTATGTAAACCGTTAAGACGACTTGTAAGCTAACGCCTTCGCTATTTTCTAGAGCTTTCCTCCAAACTCGACGCATTCCAAGGGGGGCTTCGAAAAGGACGCAATTCTGGAGACAATTTAATTAGGACCACAAGCACTATTCAAAGAGGATGTGAAGAAAAAAACAATGCACAGTTCAGTGTTCCTGGATTTACAGCTGCATTTGACACAGCTTATACTTCGACTCTCTTATATCTCATACACAAAGAAGAATCGAGAAAACCTGTCGGTTTTCTTTGGAAACTACTTACAGCCTAGAGCATTTCAGGTCCGCTTTCAAAACTTGCTCTCTCCTCCCACAACCACGAAATTCGGTATGCACAGGTGAGCGTGATTTCATCTACGCTTTTCCTCGTAATGATTCACGAAATCGCTGAAAACTGGAACACGTTTTTTTGGTATACATGCAATTCAACATTTGCCGATGACATAGCGGTTTAGTGTCTTCATCAGTCTGTAGACAGAGCTGCTCAAGTCGTTCAGCTGGCGCTCCACAACATTCCAGAATGGTGTGATAGATAAGGCTTGAAAATATTGGTGGATAAACCAATCAGCGTAGTTTTTACAAGAATAATCTACCGATACCTCGGCTCCTATATCCAGTTACCATGAACAGAGAAGCAATGGATGAACTTAAGTGCTACATATTTCTCGGTTTATCTCTTGGTTTCCACGTAACATTTAGAACATATGCTAACCAGATTAGGATAATGGTCAAACGTCATCTCAGTAACCTTTGCGCTCTGTTTCCCACACAATGGGGTGGAGACAAAAACACCCACCCTTCAATTTCGAATACTTAATTCGATCAACACTAGAACATCCCCTTCTGCACATACATACCTCGCTCGCTTGAATCAAGAGCGTGCTGATGCTGTTCAAGACGCTGCGCTGCGTCCATGATAAAAACTTCAGATTCCAGTATTATCACACAAAGTCTGATTTGTCTCCATGATTTTAGAGACGTGACCAAATTTTATCCCATTCTAGCCACGTAGCACACCTCGTGCAATGTAAATCAAACCAACGTCAGCGCTCCAGGAATAAAGGTTGAATCATTTTGTGAGCGAGGTACAAATTTTCCAGAGTCGAATCCATTCCGATTCTGCCACAAGCTATGTGCATTAATTCCGCATCTCATTCGGTTGGAGGATTAAGTGGACCAAATCCTAATCCGACTACGACCGCAACGAGGTCAATTCCGGAGAAGAGTTCAAGTTCGCCAGTAAGGCTCGAGTGCAAGTCTGATGACCAAAGCACGAGGGCACGAGACATTCTTGGAGTTCTGCTGACCCCAGACTCGTCCTTGACGTCGGGTAGAGTCAGAATTGACTTCGAAAGGGGTATGTTTTTAGCTGTGACAGGATGAAATCAATTCATTTCAAGCACTTCGTGGGAGTCGGAGTTTGGATTGACTCAATCAAGTTCGTCTGTAAAGGAACCGAGCGTATTTCATCATTTGACATTGTTAATGTGCACCAAACGGAAAATAATCATAACTTTTGGATTGCTTTCAAAATCGTGTGCCGTCAAGGCATTCATGATAGCCATATAACAGGCTACTAACACCCTCAAACCGTTGTCACCGAAGTCAACATCAGAAGCCATTGCAGGGCAAGCCATATGTGCCTCCCAGAATCTTTGTCACCTCGACATTGCTTGCGCTGGGCTGCTCTGAGTCAGTGACGGGATCCACCCCACGAGTGGCAAGACAATGTTGGATTCAGCGTTATGGGTGATAAGTCGGTGTCAGAATTAACCCCATCAATTTTGCTGAAGCCGAATCATGCAAAAATCTGGCTGACACCAACTTTCAGGGTCTCACGTCCACATGTCCACCACCAGTAGTGCTATAGTCGGCCGCAAGGGGTGCTGTCAACGGCCGCCAGGGGCGCTGTAGCTTGCCGCCAGGGGATTGTGATCGGCCGCGGGCGGTACTGTGAAACGAATGTTACCACTAATTTGGATTAGACCGATTCGTGAGGTGATCAGAGTCAGGCTGAATATTTTCTTATACTTGTTCAGTCACGAATAGGCCTCAAGCATTTACGTTTCAAGAATGTCTAGCAAATCTGCACTCCATCCGTGACCGGTGGCGAACTCTCCGGCCATGCCAGGCGACGTTGGAATGAGCCACTAGCTCAAGCGTGACGCAAGGCAGACGGGATCGTGTGTCACTGCTGGTAAATGTTTGGGCATCGCCCATCTTGTCTTGTCTGTCGAAAGAGCAAAGATGCGACGGGCACAACCATAATCTTGCACAGAAGGGCAACAAAAACGACAGCATTGGACGACTCCAATCGAACAATGTCATAACCCAAATCTGAGTCAGGATCAGAACGAGGTCTGGTGCACACCCTCATGGTTCCATTTCCAAGTCTCCATTACCCCTGTTGGCCCTGCAAGGCCACCGAGCGCAATTCAGCTTCGGTCAGGAGTTAGGGTATTGGATTCCTCTGGACTCTCGTCCGAATCATTCCGCGCAGACCGCACTTGTTCCACTGCCACCACCCGCCCGCGCTCCGTTTCTTCGTCTCTCCCTCTCTTTATCTCTGCCTCCATCGCTCTGTATCGGCAGGCAGCTTGAATCCTGTTCGTGCCCCCCCCCCCCATCCCGCCGCAGCGCCGGCGTGCGCAGCCGACGGGTCTGGGCGCAACCGGACGGCCGCAGCAGGGCGCCCGCCGGACCGCCTGACCCCACCGCAGCGCCCTCACCAGTCGGTCTGAGCGCCATCGGACGGCCACGGCAGGGTCACCCGGACTAGCGTCTGGCCGACCCCAACGCAGCCCCCTCACCGGTCGGTCTGAGCGCCACCGGACGCCGCAGCCGCAGCAGGGCCCGGACCGCCTGACCCCACCGCAGCGCCCTCACCGGTCGGTCTGAGCGCCATCGGACGGCCACGGCAGGGTCACCCGGACTAGCGTCTGGCCGACCCCAACGCAGCCCCCTCACCGGTCGGTCTGAGCGCCACCGGACGGCCGCAGCAGGGTCGCCCGGACCGCCTGACCCCACCGCAGCGCCCTCACCGGTCGGTCTGAGCGCCATCGGACGTCCACGGCGGGGTCACCCGAACCAGCGTCTGGCCGACCTCACCACAGCGCCCCACCGATTGGGCAGCGATGTCTTCAGCAGGAGTATGGCGATAGCCGAGCCCTGGACGGGCGTCTCCGCGCCCATGGCCGGCGGCTTTGGGGGAGGGACGGGAAAGAGGGGAGGGGGGGGGGGGTGGTTGAAGACGCTCGATGCGGGAGTGTGCTAAGCCGTGGAGAAGGTGGGGGTGGGAGGGAGGTTATGTTTACCAGAGTGCTGACTGGATTAAGGGAGAGCGATGGACTGCAGCAAGTTTCCTTGTACCCAGTGGATCAGGCTTGAAGTTGGAAGGAAGTTTTGTGACTCTCGCCTGTGGCTGCATAAACTACCTGCAACGTTTCCATCGTAGTCGGTGAGGGCAAAATCGGGGTGGTACGTTCGTTTTAGCTGACCCCATCAGCAAAAGATTTAGCACTCAGCGAAACAGATTAAACAGAAAGTTTGCTTATTTCCTGGCTGCTATAGAACGAGAGGAAAAATCCGATCAAAACAGTTACTTGGTCTCCACACACACACACACACACACACACACACACACACACACACACACACACACACACACACACACACACACACACACACACACACACACACACCACACACACACACACACACACACACACACACACACGCACGCACGCACGCACGCACGCACGCACGCACGCACGCACGCACGCACGCACGCACGCACGCACGCACGCACGCACGCACGCACGCACGCACGCACACACACACACACACACACACACACACACACACACACGCACGCACGCACACACGCACGCACGCACGCACACACACACTATGGGCTAACACAGGTTATAATGGAAGTACACATAACGCTTGCTCGTCTTCCGCAAGAACATTCTAAGGCCACAGTTTGGTAGAATTATTCGGCGCAACGAGAAAGCCCTGGCAAGAGAAGGATACATAACGGTTTAGGTGAAAATACTGCAAGACTAAATGGCGCTTCTGGTGCTAAAGTAAGCTCACTTTTAATGGCCCTTACCAAAGTGACACTACCGCTGTGCAGTATGATGCTGGCTAACATAACACGTCGGTATGCGCTCTTCGGCTAAGCTTGCCACGGCGAGCGCTTACCTCCAGCAGGTGTAGCAGGAGCATGGGTCGGACAGAGCATGAGGAGTACTCCCAGTGCGGCCGCCGCCACCGGGCCAGCATGCCGGCTCCGCAGGACGCCGGCAGCACTGGTAGAGGCGACACCGGGCCGCGGCACGGGGCCGTCCTCATCAGCTGCCAAGCGCGAACACCCAGAGTGGCATCCTCACCATCGGCGGATGGAGAGGGTGCCATTTGCCCTCATCCGGCTGCCACGTGCCGTCGTCGCACACCGCTGAAGGTCACGCGGCCGGTCAATGGACGGTGGTGACAAGGCTGTTCAGGTAGTGGGAGGATACACCAGTGAACCTCCCTACGGTCGGAGGGTGTGGGAGGCCCGCCGACGTGCCCGAACGCTCTTCCTCCTTCAGACAGGAAGCAAAAGGTCATGGCATATGGCAGCGGGGTGGCTGAACATGAAAGGCAGCGCGCCCACGGCCATCTCCCCCGGCCGGGAGTCTCTAGCTCGCGTCTCTGGTTCCGACTTATGGGCAGACACGCACACCTCCCCACGGCTTATCTTCCATCGTAACTTGTCCGTGACCAAACACACCACGGCCAAAAGGCTCCGGACGGTTCATCAGTCATTGGGTGACCCGTGATAACCCAAACGATGTCACTAGCCGATCACTAGACAGCCGGGGTGACAGCATAACCAAAAAGTGCGAAACGGGTAACAGTTGCGAAAAAGCAAAGGCATCTTAAGACAAAGCAAAACAAACGGAGGAACTAGCAACAGTTAAGTCTATGACAGCATCCACGGTCAGCCAGTGGTAAGTACACGCAAGCGGACGGTTCAAAACGTGCAAATCAGGACACGTGGTGCATCGTTGCAAAGTTCAAAACATAGAAAGCAATATATGCCGGGGGAAAATAAAGCCATCCTTCACGGCCTGTTGCCCACTTACCGATTCCAGCGAAAATATGAACTACATTAGACTTGCTGCATGTTCAGCACGATGACCATTGTCTGGCAGTCATCTCAGTTATCAACAATTAAAAGCACTTTTCTGTCTGACACGATGACACGATGTGGTCGGCTCTAAAGTTTTCCTTATGTTAAGCTTACGTGTAGTTGGGCGTCGAACACAACGGCGAGCCTGACGTACTGAAAAAACTGCTTGTGTTAAGCCGTAACGCATGCGTGCGATTTCTCTCGAAGAAATCAGATCTCCTCGGATGAGGTCGCAGACCATTCCCTTCTTCCCCCCCCCCCCCCCCCAGCCACTGATCCCCCTCCCCCCACGACGTATCGGTATCGCCGATCGGCCGATATCGCAGCGGCCCGGGGCGAACGCAAACCCGGCAGCGCTTTCCTGCCATTTCAGCCGATCCCTGCAGCATGGCTTTCTCACAACTGTACCGACATGGCCGTCGGCGGATGGAGCGATCTGTTCCCGGATGCTTTCAGGACAACATCGCCAGGGCATTGTGTCGCGTGGGTTACCCGTGGGAGAGGCCTGATCCGTTCGGTCGATCCACAGCCTACGGCTTGACTAATACACTGGTGATGTGCGCAAGCAAAGTACGTAACAAGGCGTGGCGCAGCACTCCGTTTACGGCCGCTTGGTTCGGTCAGTGCAGGCGGAGTTCCGTCATAACTGGCCAGCAACATAATGAGCACCGTGCCAGGAAGCCTGCCATCAGCGCCAGCGTCCTCCCCAGCGTTCCCTTGATCGCAACGAAGCCCGTTGAAAGCTCACTTTGGGGTTGCTCACCAGCGTAGGGACGGTCGGAAGGGTGTCGTAGGCCATGCCCCTGACGCTGGAAAACAGGACCAAGCTGGACCAAGGAGGTGTTGCAGGGAGTGTTGAAGTCGACCTGATGCTGCCCGCCAGCCATGGTCATTACGGCCAGAGAACACTGACGTGTCCTCGGCGCAGGGTGCCATCCTATGTTATGCCCACTCCGAGCTCAACCCCCCACCAGCTCAGCCCAGCTCGGAGGCCAAGAGTTCCACGTGCGTCCCCCACTCCGAACGCGGTGTCAAGGTCATGACAAGAGCGACGTATGTTTGTTGGAGAGGGGGGGGGGGGGCTTGGAGCAGCTCTCCAGCTGATAGTGAAGTTCAAAAGTGTGATGGTGTGGCTACGCAGCTGATATAGCCTTGCTGGGGTCACCGCCAAGGCAAAGGGGCCCTGGACTCCCGACGACAGCAGCTTCGCTGGCACCACAGCACGCGCCAGAGACAACACGAGGCATTCGCCACTCTGACGTCACTGGAACAAAACTATGACGTCAGTCGCCATCAATTTGATTCTGAGGCCGTTCGCTTCAGCGGCAATCTAATCGGATGAGGACTAACGGCCGGCGAAAGCTGCAAATATATGCATGAGTGAGCAGATATGAGGACCAGGAGAAGCGATGCCCGATATTTCACGATGACGGCTGGATAAAAAGTAATAAGATAAAAAGTGGCACATAGCATTACATGTTATATTGCACATTGCCTTATTTGGCTGGTACAAATAGCTGCGACTATCCAGTTAGATTCCTGCTTCTTTATTTCATGAAAATACAAGCAAATGTGACACATTAATATACATGGATTCCAGTGAGCACTGGCATAAAAAATCACCTAGGAGTCCGCGTCATGCACCGTAAACGCATCGTCCAACAGCTCAAGCGGCGTCCTACAAGCAAAACACGTACAAGGGAGTTGTCGTTACGACGATGCCGTACAAGGGATGTGCAAGCACTAAACAACTGCCCAAAAAACATCGCGTCGGTTTACCACATATGCAGTCTACATATGTATACGATAACCACAACGACTCATATACGTCAATTAAGTGAAATGCGGGTGCGGACAGAGTCTAGGTGAGCGAAAAATGGCAAACACCCGACGAAATCGTTGCGTTTCGTACCTGGCTTGTCCTCGTGCAGCAAGTTGCAGGTGAAGCGAACTACGATCGGCGCCGACTGCATACACCCTACACTATACAGAGCAGAGGTCTCATTCTTGGCACCCTGGTGGGACGGCCTTGACCGCACGCGTTTGCTGTTAGGATGCCTGCCGTGGCACGCAGACATACAGAGACATTTACCGATGGCTGGCGCCTGGAGGTTAGACGATTGCCCATACGACCCGGAGCGGAGTCGTGTCCTCGGGGTGGGTAACCAGGCCGTAGGATCTAGTAGGTCGTCCACGCGACTCCACCGCCGCCGGCGCTGGTTGGTGCAGCGTTTATCCCAGGACAGAGCGGTCACTCTCCAGTTACTGCCATCGTCTGGGAGAAGGACACCTCGCCACGATAACACGCGCTAGCCTGAGGTTGGAATGAATGAGGATATCCACTTCAAACTCGCCATTGGTGTGAGTGGCTATTGCCTCTACGAAATTTGTTCAGGTGGTTTGCAATTTTGACGCGGTATGTGTGTGTATTCTATATGGTTGTTTTTCCAAAAATGTAGGTTTCTTATTTATGTGTTAGAAACAAACACAAACTGAATCCGACATTGCACTTTCGTAGATCTCATTTTCTTTCATGGGGCACCTTATTTGTATGCACTGTGCAGTGCGAGAATACGCTTCGGCTTGCACTTCGTCTTCAATGTGGATGAAATTCGTGAAAACCGTGACGCCGCCATGTGGCTGGTCTACACTGCCGATCTCCTTGAAACGATTTTGACCACGCTGTCTCTTGATCTAGACACTTCCCGCTTTGGAGCTGTGTTGTGGGCTTGATACTGAAGTAATATGGTGGTAACTGCGCGTGGTGGGATCTATGGTGATAACTATGGTGGTAACTACGCGTGGTGGGATCATTAAGTCTCCAACACAGCAGTGCAGTTGCACAAATGAACATGAGTTGAGGAAATAGCTAAACTTGACCCCCCCCCCCCAAACGACCTAAAAACGGGTCCCCCCCTGGATTTGACTCACTACCCTCTCAAAGTTTGTTGTGGAGGTGGGAGCTGGACTGGATAAGAAACAGATGAAAAGGAAGCAACTGAATAAAAAACCACACCACTGCTCGGCCACGCTTTCCCGTTTTGTCCCGACGGAAGATGTCGTCGGGCATAAGTATAATCTTGTTCGGCTTTGATGGTCGAAGCCAGGTTTCGGCTTTTGACGTAGGGCCGACGCTATGCTGCTTTAGATGTTGTTTCGCGCGTACAGCTTCGCTAAAACAGAGTGTAAGTTGATGTGCTCCACCGCTCGGGGCTGCCACGGAAGGCCCCGATCGCAGGGCGGGCTGCAGGGTGGAGAGCAGCGTTCAAGTCGAGTATGTTTGACACGGCTTGCTTTCGAAACTGTTTCGCTGAAACTTTACGTCGAAGTGTAGGTCTGAAAATTTCAAGGGTGCTTCCGAAATTAGATCCGTCACGCTTTGGTGAGCTAATATGCGACTGGTCTGTTTTCATTCACCGATGATTCACTGGTAAGACCTAGCCTTGTTTGTTTACTCAGCCTTGTATAAGTCATCCAGGCAGATTAGTGCAAATTATTGCAGCCTATAGAAGTTGGAGCCTCACTGAATGATGTCATGCCACAAAACTAGATAAGAATCAACAATACATGAATCTTGCAATAAAAGACATACAGCGTGCATCAAAACCTGAAAGTACCGAGTGGATAAGGTAGAACCGGAGATTAAAAACTGTAACTAGCTGTCAGCTGTACTTAATTGTAGAGAACATTGCAGTTGTCTTTTTCTTGGTTCCTTTGGCCTTTGAAGCATCTCTTACAAACTTTCTCTAATGCTTGTATAATTTTGGGCTTTTTTCGGAATGTTCTGCTTGCACTAAATCCCCACAAGGTTGTGGGGGGGAGTAAACTCACCGCCGGGGGGCCAAGCAAGCCATTGGGGGGGGAGGAGGGGTAGTGGCCCACCCAAGAGGATACAAATCGACACCCGTGCCTGCCACTGCTACACGGAAACAGCAGCCAGGTCAGCACCTACCCGCCCCCCTGCCTCGCGGCCCTGAGCCCGCCCCTGCGAGGCGTGGCCGCTGAATCCGGCGACCTCCCGGGGACGCCGCTCCGCAGCCCTAACGAAATTACCTAAAAGGTATTGCACGGCGCACATGCAGGGCCCGTCTGGCGCCGGTGAAAAAGGCCAGGACCGCGCGCTGACCATCGCCACCAGGCGAATGCTCTGTGTGTCGCGGGGCGAGGGAGCGGCGGACTGCATGTTGAAAAGTCCTGGCTGGGGACGGGTGACTGTTCGACATTGTTGCCGGGTGGACGCTCTGCTGGAGCCACGTGTCCGCGCTCAGAACCGTCTCGGGACCAACAGTCACATGCTTGCGTGTTTGCAAGCCTGACCTGTAGACGTCACGGGATTAAAGGTCAGCTGTTCGGCTTGGATTTAGGAACGTCTCTTAATGACTCAGCGAATTAAAGAAGAGCCGGCACGTGTTTTAACTTTAGGCCCAAGGTCCATCACGTGTAAGAGGGTGATATTGATTCCATATTTACGCTGTGTTAGACAATGATCACGTCTACCAGGTGTCACGTCTATCAGTTATTTTTTTCAATCAGTATCAGTGTCGCTTTTAACTTGAAGATTTCAACATGCAAATTGCAAAATACAGATAACTTTAGTACCAGCACCGGTCAGAAGACTTGAGATCTGCTATTTTTGTCACGTGTACGCACCTGTACCGTGCCTGTACCGCACCTGTAAGTGTCTGCGCGATTTTTATTTCGGTGTTTTCCATGTCAAAGCCAGGTGCCAATATCTCTACTGAAGACACGCCGTGTCGCGTTTATAAATCGGACTTATTATTCTCAAACTCTTCAGATCCAGCGCCCGCCTCGGATCTTCACGTCAGGCTTCAGCCGCCCGAGACCCACGCGGCCACCGAGCCCATGACCCCACCCGGGGTCAAGGTCGCGCACTGCGGCAGCCGCGCCGCAGACAGCGTGGTGGCTACGAGGGGGCGCCACGGTCGGCAGCCACGTTGAATCGACCGGAGATGGGACGGCATTCCGCCCATGCCAGGCTCCTGCCGGCCACCTCCCAGACGAGGCTCCGGTTGGCGGGGGGGGGGGGGGGGCAGACCGCGGTCGGCGAGAGGCGTCGGCCGTGCAAATGGCGGCCGGGAAAGACAGACATACGCCGTCACATCGACAGCAGCTTCTGCGAGAGATGGGACCTTGGGTCAAAGGAGAGGACTCTGCCCTTCGTAGGCCGAAAGTGGCCGACAAAATGAACATAACCAGACTACCAGAAGATGAGTTACACCCGTTTGAGGGGCATCAGCTCTACCATCTTCCACGTAATCGTCCGCCTCTTGGCACGCTTCGCCAACACCGGGATTTCACCGGAACCCCGCACCAGAGAACATGACCTCATGTCCTCCCCCCTGCTCAAACGGCCACCAAAGCACCAGCAGGGCATGACCTCGAGCTCCCCCTGGTCAAGTGGCCGACCCAGCACCATCAGGGCATGACCTCGAGCTCCCCCTGGTCAAGTGGCCGATCCAGCACCATCAGGGCATGACCTCGAGCTCCCCCTGGTCAAGTGGCCGATCCAGCACCATCAGGGCATGACCTCGAGCTCCCTCTGGTCAAATGGCCAACCCAGCACAAGAGAGCACGACCTCGAGCCACCCGGCTCAAGTGGCCACCCCAGCACCAGAAGAGACCCGCCTGCGATACGGAGGGCTAGTGCGGGATAAACCTCTGGGTCTGCGGTTTAGGCACCATGACTGCAGTGTTGCATCACTCCTCGCTGATTACCGCATTCCAAAGCTCCGAGCTTGTCTGCACAGGCAAAAAATGATCCAGCCGAGCGAAAACAAACGCCCAAGTAAACGTCAGAGCGTGTTTCGGAGGCCTGTTCGTGAGAGAGGCTGACCCACAGCAGCGTGACCTGCGCCGCCTGAGGACATCATTTGCCTCCTGACTCGCAACCTGGCAGGTTCTGAGAACCGTGTACCTATATGGTATTTGACGTTGACAAAGGCGTGGGAAAGCTTTCCCCACAGCTCTGACGCAATGTAAAACAGCGAAGGCACGGTCCAATGCATATTTTTGCAAATTTGTCCTTGCGCAATCATCAACATTGTCACAATAGCCGGTCTTTGGTATGATGCCATGGACCAACATGAGACAGGTTACCTTATTAAATGAAGCGACGGTCTTTGCAATAATGACACCACGTAGACTCACCAGTAATGACCATTTCCAAGTGATGAACATTTCAGTATGCTATTGCATTTGATGCGCTTCAGCACAGGTCACTATAGCGTATTTGGCAACAGCATCGCTATTATAACTCTCTAAATAAGCACAGTTTTAGACACCGTTTATTCAGCGTCATTGGAGACATCCATGAGCTCCATTTTGAACGCTCCCTTGCAGTGGCGGATCCTGAGGGGGGGGGGGGGGAGGAGGGCGCGGTTAGACCGAATGAGCATAAAAATCCTCATTTCGGGTCCACATCACCTTTATTTTCAAGACGCACCAGCGTTCAATGGCACCACAAACGGCCCGAAATCTTCCAGTTCAACATCTAAAAATAAAAGAAACTTTACCTCTGGACGTAAAGTGGACTAAAGCCAGGAGACGATTCCGGCGGAACCCATTTCACCTATTAAGAAATAAGAATCTTTCAGATTCTTATTTCTAGAGTGAACGAAATTCAAACGCTTCTTTGTGAGAGGGCACTAAGTTCCAAGGGCACGACAAGGAATATAGCCCCTCCCTTGACAAGATCCTGGATCCGCTGCTGCTCCCATAGAGCAGTATTCCACAGTGGCAGGAGCCGCGCTCCAGCTCTGTTACCACCCGGGAGGCTGTAAAAGGCCATCGCTGCTGAGCGAGACGTGCGGTTTGTTGCTTGACTGCAAAAGACGAGCGGGTCCTTCACTGAAGGCGGTCCACACGCCCCAGTTAGGCTTGTTCACAGGCGCCGCGTCAGCCTCCATCATAGCTTGATGGATGGGGGGCCAGCCAGTCTCAGACGGCCTGGATGAAGTACGGCCATGGCGGGACAGACCCGGTGCACTCCTCGCTGGTAAATCTACACCTTTTGCCGTCTTGCTGTTTGGGTGGATGCACGCTGCGCCCCACGCACATGCATGGTATCCCAGGGAGGCCATGTCCACAGTGAGGAATGTCAAAAGTCTTGTTTGTTAGTCCGCACGGGTCAACGGGTTCACAACTGCAACTCTGAACACTTAAGCTTAACTGATAGTCGTCCATGGGAACTAGACCTAGGACCACGCCCAGTACCTTCACCAAGGTAACAGCGGCTTGTGAATGTTTACCAAAACTGGCGGCATTACTCGCTCCGGTCCTCCTGCTCCCTGATTTGAACGGAAGCAACGCGGTTTTGTTCGGATCTATTTTCAGACCTTGTTGATTAACCTGTTTGCAGGCAGTTGTTAGACACCTTGCGATCCCAGTTTATTGACTGTTCTTTTTTCAGAACATGGAAGCCATCTGGCCGCAAAAGGAACTACCATGAGAGATAGGTGACTGAAAGTCACTTTTAAGACGTGGAAGAACACTGACACCAATGCAGAGCCTTGGACGACACCATGAGCCACACACATGGCTTGAGAGCCCTCCCTGGCGGCCCGGGGACCACCAGCCGGCCATTTGCCAGACCATTGGTTACCCACACCGCACCGCCTGAATTTTCCAAGACCGAGCCATGTCGGAGCCATGTCGGACACTATCAAACGCCTTGGAAATGTCAGCGGTCACCGGCGACGCCGCACGAGCGGCATCGACCAGCCGCGTGACGTGGGTGGCCGCGTCCGGCGTGCCAGGCTCAGTGGAATAATCAGGACGGAAGTCGCATTGTTGTGGTCGTAGAATGCGGTTTCGACGCAAAAATGTCACGAGTTGTGTGCGCACAGCCCGCTCGCATAGCTTTCCCGGCGCCGGCACAATGGATAGCGGCCTGCAGCTGTATTTTGTGATTTGTGTTTAAAGACAACGTCCGGATCGTTTGATTGGATGTCTGAATCTGAACGGTCCCCGATCTTAAAGTTGGTACGACAAGGAGTTCCAAACGTGCTAGACCTAGCCAGTCGCTGGCGACCTGAACAGTGACAGAACTGCAGTAGAACAGCAACAGTACCGCAGTGGAACAGCGGCAGTACTGCATTCGAACCTCGACAGTAACACGGTAGAACAATGACAACACTGTGGTAGAGCTACGGCAGTAATGCATTCGCACCGCGACAGTACCGCAGTAGAATAGCGGCAGTACTGCATTAGAACAGCGACAGTATTGCATTTGAACCGCGGCAATAACGCAGTGGAACTGCGACAGTGCTGCGTTAGAACAGCGACAGTGTTGCATTAGAATAGCGACAGTACTGCATTCGAGCCGCGGCAGTACCACAGTGTAACAGCGACAGTGCTGCATTAGAGCCGCGACAGTACTGCACGCGCCAGCGAGCGGCACGCTCCGGGCGGACGTCCCAGCCACAGGGAGCGACGGGCGCACCATTAGCATGGGACAACGTCGGTGCCGGGCGCCCTCGACGCTCCCCATTTGTCCGAGGGACACTGACAGCTCCGGCAGCGTGACCACGGTCACCTGGGACGCACTGTGGCAGACACGAGGAGGGTGTGGCTTGCAGTGCCTCCCCAACATCCGGAACCGCAGCCAGGGACTCGGGCGCCACAAGTCGACCGAGGCGGAGACTCGGGCCCCGCTGGCCCAAGGCGGGGACTCGGGCCCCGCTGGCCCAAGGCGGAGACTCGGGCCCCGCTGGCCCAAGGCGGGGACTCGGGCCCCGCTGGCCCAAGGCGGGGACTCGGGCACCGCTGGTCGACCGAGGCGGGGACGCCAGCCAGCCTGCTCTCTCGTTCACTCGCGTTCTCTGCAGGCTCCCAGCCGGCTGTGATACTGTTCGTCTGTCAGGACGAACATTGGATGCTGTGTTTAGGTGCACTTAGACTGTTCAGACCGTGCGATGAAAGAAGAATGAAGAGGGTGGGCATGCTCTGAAACTCCTCGAATCTTCTCTGCTTGTCTGGAGTGCTCACGCTGAGTCATTATCATTTTGGTACGCACATGTACCGTCAACATTACGGTCGCCATTACTACATACCATGTGTCAAAAGCCCGCAGACTTTACTCCATTCTCTATCGCGTGACGCAGCGTTCGTCAGTGTCACAATATCTCACTTCGGCTGTCCGTCTGTCGAAACAGTTCTGGTGGCACGAGGAGTCACCTGCGACTGTGAGGCCGTTCATACACCACCCGAACTTCGGCGCTGCACCACACCCCTTCGGCGCTGCACCACGGCGCTTTGGCGCTGCACCACCCGAACTTGGGCGCTGCACCTCGGCACTTGGGCGCTGCACCACGGCACTTGGGCGCTGACTCTGACTGATCCAGATACGTACCGGTGCATGCATCCCGAAACTAATCAGCTGCGGTCCGGTGCCCGAGCGCGGGGGAGCGCCCGTACCAAAGGTCACGGCTCTCGAGACCATGGGCGAGAGCGCGATAAAGGTCATGTTTGGTTAGTCAGGGATGGGATGAGCGCTGAAACACAAAGCAGATATGACAACAAAATATTCATGCTGCCACCGCTCGGAAGGCATGCCATCACTCGGTCGGCTCATCTGTATGCTGATGAAAGATAATTGCATCCATTATGTCGTCTGTCATGTACTTTGATATCCTTCGTGTTCAGATGTTTACTTTTTCGCACCCTGATAGTTTGTATTTAATGGAATGTCACTTCATGTTTCGTACCTGGCCTCTCATACACCCACCATGCTTTGCCCAGTCACCGTGTTATCCTAAACTACTCACAGCACCCGTTTTCACCGCGGCCTGCTGAGACAATTAACTATCACCAGACCTTATGGCTGCCCTGAACGGAGCCCCGCCCCCGAGCGCCCCTCCCCCCCAAAGAATACCCCTGTGGGGTGCAAAGCTCGTTGGAGGAATACCCATATGATGGCCGCAGCACTGCCCCAGCCCCCGCTGTCTACCGCTGCCCTAAATCTCACAGGCTCAAAATGGCGCTTATTGGCCGAAAAGGCCCCAATCCAAACTGCACAGACGTGTCGGGCACTGCTCCCAGACAAGGAGCGGCTACACTGTGACGTCACTACCTGAAGCGGCCAGCTTCGACCCTGACGATCTTCGCCATACAACTGGAGCGCTAGCGACGTTTTAAAAATCGCAGCACACGACTTAACAGCTGTTCGTGGGTTTTGACACAGGCCCAGACACGATCAAAACTTATCGCCCCTTTCCGTCGACCTCGTAGGTAGCCTCAGATTTTCAGAAGACGGCCCCCGAACTCAGTGAGCACTGTCATAAGGAAACAAAAACAGTCATCTATGGTAACAAAGTACAGAAAATGCGGACTTAAGAGCTGGTGGTGAAGGTTGGGGTGGGGGTGGGGGCAGAACACCCTTCTGGTCGTGCCCTTGCTCTCGGTCTACTTTTGTCCCCATCACCCACACTCTCGATCATTTCACCATTGACCTGAGCGTTTTCAGCGGCCCAGCTGAGTCAAAGCTACAGCGACGTATAGCTCGGCCGAAAAGGAACCTTACAACGGCTTCGGTGCGTGAAAACTATAACAGCCGCGTTGACCGCAGCCGCCAATGCCTCTTGACGTGGTGCTTGAGCCAGCCGGCGAGGCCGGATGAGAGCAAGCGATGACCGAAGTGAGCGCATTGAGCAGCCTTCTGTCCAGCGCCTGGCGACCGGATGCTCAGAGCCCCGTCATGGGGCGAGGGTTGTGGCGACCACGCCACCTCTAACGTGTGCGTGGTTTCCCGGCATGGCGACCGCGCTGATCCGTGCCCGAGCGGCATTTCGGCCGGTATTTTGCCAGTCGCAGCATTTTGCGGTGTCCGTCGCCGATATCTAGGCCGCGTTGATGTTGGGACCGTGGTGATAATGCGGTGTACCATGCACCTTGACCTTGCACGGCATCAACTGGGGAGAACGGCGGAACGTCAGGGGCTGGAGACTCGCCTCACAGCCCGGCCGGCGGCCGCCTGTCCCAGCATGCGCGACCGTCGTGGGGACGGGAGAGGGGGGGGGGGGCGCATGTCCGGGTCAGCCGATTGCTGGACGACAAGATGTGCTGTGGTGGAGTCCCACGACCCGTGCCGATTGGCTGTCGTCCGCGGCCTTATCACCGGGGTTCCCGCCGCCTTCCGCCGGGGCTAGGTGGTTGGAGACGGCCTCGAAAGATTCGGCACCCTGAGTAAGACGAGAGGACATGACGGCTGCTCTCCTGAAGATCATCCACAACGAGGAAAGGACTCAGTGATTCGGTGACTCAGGTGCCGGAGTCAGCGAGTCTCGTGGCATTCTTTGACCCTTAAGCGTCGCACTGACTTATTACATCAAGCTCTCAGCTCTATGTAGCCTGCCTTACAAATGAACGTCTTTTGGCCGTTCTTCGCGGCCGTGGGTTACGTGATCTAGTCGAGAATGGGGCTATTGTGCCAGTGTCGGAAACCATTGTTTTCGCCGATTGCCTGCGACAACGACTAAACGTATTACGGGTTATTTTAAAGAGAATGCTCCACATTTGGAGACCGTGAAGCAAACAGCAGATATGACATAAGCTGACTGATAACTGTTGGTATACCTTTGGGTGGAAAAGGCTACTCTAGGCCACACAATTTCTCTAGGTAGCAAATATGCTGCCCAATACGTCAATAACTGCGTCATCGTTCCTTGCAGAACATTGATCGAGAGCCAAAGGACGGCCGATGTATCCGGAAATCGTGCTCACAAAAGCCAGATATAACCGACTCGAGAAGTATGTTTGCATTGGCTTTGATCACCGCATGACGAATGGAATGTCCGGATTTTAACGATATTATTATGACGTCATTGATGCCTGGGTGACCTTGAAACAGTGTGCACAAAATTGTCCGCACATCTTTACGGGCATGTACCTCAAAAAACTAGAGCAGCTTAGGTATTAGGAAGGGCTGTGAGCTGCACCAACGATCTTTAAAATGATTATTTCACTCCAAACCCCCTTACAAATGTAGAACGCTCCTTTTTAATGAGCCAGGAACAGTTCCAGCTCGCCATAAACTGCTTAACATTGGGCTTTTGCATCGAAAAAATTCAGTTCGTTTCATAAACTGCCGAAGTTCGGGTCTTTCCATTCAAATAAATTCTGTGGTGTTTGGGCGCTAAACTCTCCAACACACGCCGGCTTACAGTATTCCAACAGTACGCCGGTATACAGCAAGCCTCTAAAAATTCGGCGTACTCACAGTATTGCTTTGGGCATGGCGTCTCCGTGCTCATCAATGCAAGACTGTCCTAAAGAAGCAGCACTCTCCGATGCCATGGTCTGCGGAGCGAATGGTCAGTCTCGCCTCGTGTTACACACAGACTGTTGGCGCACGCTATCGTAGGAGACTGTAACGCTCGAAACTCAGGCACAGGGTTCGTGGTCAAACGTGACCCTTGACAGCTATCGAGCACACCAAAATTGTGCGCGTGATTCTTTGAATCTACTCAGGGTATTTCAAAGATGAGCAGGAGCGCCGCCGGGACTATCGTGAGGCGTATGTGGAGGGGGGGGGAGGAGGTCACGTTCGGTGAGACTGCACCACGCCTATTTTTAACTTCCTGTCCATGGCAGTCTGTGGAGAAAGATGAAAAATGCGGCCGTAAAGAAAGGCACGCTCACTACCTCGGTTGCACCCCTCAGAATAAGAAACGGCAGTATGAGATAATAGGCTGCTTTTGACCAACCGTATCTTAAATCATAGCTCGTCTGGTCTGAGAGATTGCTTTCGCAACAACACATGACATATGCAAGCTTGATAAGTGCAGCATCTTCGCCTGTGAGGGCAAATGTGAGATTAATTCACCAATCCAGCTTCATAGCCTAGACATTACTGCATTCTTCCCTGTTGGCCTCATTGGTACTTACTCCGATGGTGCAGTGCTACTCGTAGAAAAAGGAGTCTTGCTTCAATATTTTCTCGGTGCACTCAAGTAGTCTCATAAGAACCATAAGCCGATTCCTTTAGTCAGGAAGCACGAATGTCACCCATAACTCCACTATAAACACTTTGCGACTTTGCAAAAAAAAAAACAAACACTTTGAGTGGTAACTAGTTTACGTACCAGAACAGCACATTTTAGGTAATTTATATTTATTTTTAAGAAGAAACGCAACGACGTGCGATAAAGTGGTCAAAATCCAGGGAGGAAACGGATCTGGGGTATGTTATGCCACACGAGGTGGGTTCAGCCCCCCCCCCCCCCCCCCCAACAGCCGATTTCACGAGATGAAACCGTCGCGGTGGCACGACGCCACGGCATGAAATGGCATGCCAAGATGTCCTGGCATGCCTCGGAGAGTTCTGCACCCCCGCGGGGCCCGCGCTCCCTGCCGGTATGAGGTAGGCGACGCCACATAGCCTCAGCAGCCGAGTGCGTCACGTCAGTAAGTCCCAATGACGACTAGAGTTCTGTCACCAACTAGCAACAGCCGGCGTGTTGCTGTGCTCGACCCACGGCAGGATCTGCCAGATAGCAGTATCCGCATAACAACCATCACGCCATAAGGCCGTCTCACAGCGGGACGTTCAGAGTACAGGCGCTGTCACTCAGGATGTCTCGAGCCTTCGAGAGCGCGTCATTCCGGGGCATTTCATAAACCAACATCCGCAGCTGTGCCGGGGATGGCGCAGGCCAGCCAGCGTCTCCCCGGTCAGAAGAACAGGCACTCTGTGCAGAGGTCAGTCAGCAGTACAACGTGCTGGTACGCGTCCACGACCAGACCATTTTGCATGCAGGCACCCTACACATAGGAGGTCGGTCACCGGTCCAAAGTACAGAGACCTCTCACAAATATACAGAGTCCAGCGGCTGACCTGAACAGCAAGCTCCACACCCTGCAGGACATCGGCCAGAGCAACGCCACGCATGGCACGTGCAGGGGAGAGGTCGGTTACAGAACTGAAGTACGGGATTAACCGGTCTGGGTCAAAGTACGGCACAAGCCAGCCTTCGGTCGAAAGTGCAGCTCAGCTCGGCGACGAGAGTGACGTGCACGTCTGGCGGAGCGGGAACACGGGTAGGTGCGGCGTCCTCCAGCTGACTCGGAAGGTAGAACCGGCCCGTAAACTTGAGAGGACAGGTTCGAATTGGTTCTCCGACGTCGGAGAAGGTTACCTCGGATGACGTTCACACGTTCCCATGTGCCCGTCCGCACCACATCCCCTAAAAGACCGGTCTCCCGCCGGCTCGAACTCAGACTCTCCGACCGCCGCCCGCGCCGCCGGAAGGCGCGTGCCCCGCCCCCCCCCCCCCCCCCGACGCTCTCCCACGCGCCGTCCCGCCCCGCCTCCGCACAATGCGACGACACGCCAGCTGGCCGCCTATGGCCGGGGTCCGATCAGTCGGCGATCGAGCGGCGACTAACGGCGCCAGAGAGCGTGGCGGTCCGCCCCCACGCACGCCCGGCCGAGAAGGCGAAACGAGGTCACAGACAACCGGCCAAGTATGCGGGAAATGACGGGAATGACAATCACATCCGCAACGGTTTTGAGCCCGCGTGGGACATCTCTTAATTAGCCTCAGAGAAATTGTCGGCTATTGAAAAGCGACCCATTTGACAGCGGCGGGTCGGACTGTCGAAAAGTGGCATGTTTCCATTTGTCGCAATATCGCCGTAACGCAAGCGTACAAGCTAGCGATTACGCTGTAACCGTGGGCGGAATGCTTTCACCTTGGGCCCTTGTAGGGCAGATAGTCGGTCTGGCAAACACCCGTGGATCGGATCCGCCGCATTTTGTGCCACGTCACGCTGGCTCAGACCGAGCACTCACCGCCAAAAGAGGGCACGCCGCTTCGCAGCCGCCTTGCATGCAGTTCGCCCACACTGGGTACGCGCGTCTATGGGCAGGCCGTGTGTGCACAACAGCCTGGGGGCATCACGCCTTCGGCGGCGCCGGCGCGTGACGTCACTTGTCCGCCATGGTCTCGGCCGGGACGTCTGGGGCGGGGCCGGTCGGAAGTCTAGGTGGCGCCACTGCTGCTGCTGCGGCGGCGGACTGAGAGGACCGGCCGCCATCTGCGAATAGCACGGCTCGACGGCGATCTAAAACACCACGCCCGAACATCCAGCCTCCACAAACAGAGCCGACAAATAACCATCCTCCACAAACCGACCCGGAGGGCGGCCATTTAACCTTCGCACACAATTACGTCATCCAATCATTCAATCCACGGTCGGGGCTCAAACAGGCCGCGCTGGCGCTGCCGAGCCGGCTCTCGGCTGAGCGGAGCTGCAGCTCCGGCTGGGCCCGGCCTTCCACGACTGACCGAGACCGCCAGGGGTGACCTTAGGCAGCCCCAGCCCCAGATCCGCCTCCCGTGCCCCCACCCCGCCGCTGCAGAGGCGTCCGCAGCCGACTGATCCGGCTGGCCTCCCTGCGCCCGGCCGCGGCGACGCGCTGCTGCGCTGACGCCAGCCGCCACCCGCCCGAGCCCTCGTCCGGCGCCGGCCGCAGCTGCCGGCCCGGGGTCGTACAGGCCTTCCCGGAACGGGGCCCGCCGGCCTGCTGGGTCTTCCCCGAACGGCGTCCGGACGGGGCCCGCCGCCCCTCACAGCCCGCGTGGCAAGTGCAGCTGCGATCGCAACGGACGCCACAGCCCGCTGCACAAGGTGAGGGGTGAAGCTCCGTCAGCCGACGCCAGGGTGTGACTGGCACCAGTCACAACCCGGCACGCCGAACAGCAGACTGGCACCGCGCCCACGAAAAAACCATGAGGCACATGACGTCACTCTCGGCCCCTGCGGCCGGTGCGGCGTAGAAGAAAACGCCGAGAACTGGAACCAGAAGAGATGGGGGCCAGGTCAGCGCAACACTGCACGGCACAGCACAGCACAGCACAGCACATGACGGGACGCTGTGACCTAAGAGCAGGAAGGAGCCGTGAAGTGACATCAGAGCGCGTGGCTAGGACAAGACATCCTGCACAGGGAGCATGGAGGACGGGGCTGGGTCAGAAGCCTCTGCACAGCGTGCAGATAGGATCCATTCAACTGGCAACGGGCCGCGACCGCGACAGGCCACTCAAAACTGCACGGCGTGTAATGGCGCGGAGCTCTTTCACGAGGCGTTAGCGACTGCTGTGGTGTCATTAGCGACCGGAGGCCTTTGTAACTTCCGCCGGAAATCAACCGGGCCTCACGCGAAGTTGGCGTCGTTACTGCTGCTTGCAGGCACCCACCCGCACCAAGACAGCCCAGCGTGCGGGATCAAACCGGTGAAATGGCGTCAGATAACGCAGTCTTTTGTGTAATCAGTGGGGGGAATCCCAGACAAGTAAGAATCGCGGCACGGTGACGGTGGCTCCCTCTAAACAAAGGAAAGCGCCGTTGCAAATTCTGCTCATTCCACAGACAACCGCAGTTTTTCGAACAGAGGTTCAGTGGCGACCTGAAACAGGCCCTCTTACACCGCCAGCGGGGCGGACTACCACGCAGTTGAACAGCGAGATCCTGCAAGACCGAAGGCCACTTACGGCCGGGAAGCCCCACACCATGGGCTAGCCGTCTGCGAGCCTGCGGGCCTCAACGGTAGAAGGGCGGCAGGAAACCGTTAGGGGCAGTTTGCGATCGGCCTCCAAAAGGAAGGACGTTCAACCGCCATGCACTGAGCGTTGCGCGCTTTCCTCTGCCGCGCTCCAGCTCTCAGAGACGCCACGGCTCCCCACGGCCGCCGAGATCCCAGCCCTCACTACGCCCGCGGCGCAGCGTCGCAGACCGCGCTGCCGATCTTCCACGATCGGTGGCGGCGGCGGCGGGCGCGCCCGTCGCCGCCTGCGCTCCAGGTGACGAGGCCAGGTAGTCGGCCCCGCCCCGGCCCCGGAAAGGCCCGTTGCTCGCGCCGTTGATGACTCAGGCGGCGCCTGGCCGAGCGGCGCGGCGGCGGCGGCGCCTCCGCGTCCGGGAGGTCTCTTTATCGGCCGGCGGTACCGAGCCGTCGGCCGCCCCTGGTATGCGCTCTATGTGGGCCAGGGCCGGCCCGACCGGCCGGGCCCGCCGCCGCCGTCCTGCATAAATGACGCGGCGTGCGGCGCTTGCTTACATTATGGACGACTAGCGTGACATGTCGGCACAAAGGGACGGACGGAACGCAGGCCGGCCGACGCCGAATGAATGGAGACGAGGGCTTGGCCGGCGCCGCGCGCCAAGCCGGCCGGCGGTCCTGCGGCGGCCACGGCCTGGCAGCGCGACGGCCCCTCCCCATGCAGACGCGGTCCGACCGTCAGCGTGCAGCCCGGGGGAGGAGGGGCGGGAGGGCGAAGCGCAACGAACCGGCCGACCACGCGGGCTTCCCGTCATCATCACGAAGCTGGGGTACGGGGCCGTGAGTCACGTTTTCCGGCTCGCTTCGCGTGACTGCGGCGGCTCCAGATCTGGCGGCGGCGGCGGCCGCTCCTCGCAGGAAACCCGACCGGCCGGCGGCGGCGGCCGCGCCAGCTGACGGCCCGACCTCGGCCGGCGACACGCGGCCGCCAGACGGCGCCGCCGCGACAGAAGCGGCGGCCGCCGCCGCCGCCCGACGGGGCTGCCGAAGCCGCGCGCCGTCACGCCCGAACCTCGCTCGTTACGTAACGGGCCCGGGAGAGCGAGCGGACGGGCCCGCTGCCCACAGCTGGCAGCTATCGACTCTTGCCGGCAGGCCCCGGCGCGCATGGCAACACCCCGTCGCTCGCGCTGGGCAGATGGCGCAACGTTTTTGCGCAGCCGTCACATAGAGCGGCGACCTCGCCGGTGTCCACGAACGGTGCCGCGCCCCAGCGCACAAGTGTCGGCGACAGCTGTCGGCGGAGCGGCTAAACGCGGCCGAACACATTCGCGATCATCGTCCGCTAGGCGGGGCCGCGCCGGCTGCACCCGCCGCGCCGCGAGCGCCGCCGATCCCCCCGGCGGCCGAGGACGTAGCCGTGCAAGCCGTCGTTCGCGTCGCAGCCCCGCCGCCGAACACGCCAACACCAGAACACGACCGCTGCGCTCGTTGAGGGCTCCAGGAGCGTCGAGAGAGCTCCGGCAATTCGTTTGCACTTCAGCAGATGCCGGTATTCAAGCCACCAGAACACCTGATGAAGTACAATCAGAACGCCAGGCGTGCTGCAGCTCCAAGGCCCGGCGACCAAGCACCGCACCGCCGGCGCTCGGCAGCGCACTTCTTCGACTGAGGCCGACCGGCCGGGCGGACGCGGGCGGACGCGGGCCGCCCAGCCGCCGGGGGCCGCTGCCGTACTGACGTGGCATGGCGGCCGCCGCCGCTGTTATCCGGCCCGGTCACGTGGGTGTGTCCCGATGACGTCACTCGGTCGTCATTCAGCGCAGCCACCTTTTCCAGCCGGCGGCGGGTCGATGGGCGGCCGCCGGCGGCGCCATGGGAGCGGCGCCCGCGGCGCTGACCGGTCACCAGGGCGGCAGGGGCGGCGCCAGGCGCCGGCGACGCCCGTCGTCTGCCAGGGGCGGATCCAGGGTTGGGCCGCGTCGACCCTGACCCGGTCAGCGGCACGGGACGCCGGCCGGCGGTCGCTGACCGGGCGGTGACCGGGTCAGGGTCGCTCGGCTCCGGGGGCGACGATGGCAAGGCGCGTGGCAGCAGGGGCGGCGCCAGGTCGGTGCGACGCCGCCGGAGCGGTCGGGCAGCTGCGCCGCCCAATTAAAGCGCCGCCGCCGCACCGGAAGCGTCTGGCCGGCTTTGTCGTCGGCGGCGCGCCGCGGCGGGAGCGGGCGGCCCGGCCGGCCGCGCCAGGCCGGCGCCGACCGCATCGATCCGCCGTCAGCTGACTGCGGGGCCACCACGTGGGCCGCCGGCCGGGCGGCGCGTCAGCTGAGCAGGCGGCCGCGCCCGGCCCGGCTCAGCTGACGCCGCGCCGCAATGGCCGCCGGTCGGGCGCGCGGCGCCGGACTGATTCCGGGAAAGGGAGGGGCCGCGCGAACACAGGGACGTGCCGCACCAAAAGGACCGCCTGGCCCAAGCGTTTTTAGCGGCTCAGAGGTCATGACCCTGGGGTCGTTGATCGGCGGTTGGTACATTTTCGGAAAGAGGCGGAACCCAGCATTGGGTCGACGTGGTCGGACATGGACACACTTGAATCGAAAATGATATGGTCGACCAAAATGACACCGAACAATTTTGTGGAGCGAGGCGAGAACAACATTTCCAAAGAGCGAGAGTTCAGCTTGATCAAAGCGACAGATCACGGATAGCGAACATGTGGCAAATTTTGCGCCTTTTTCTCCGACATGCGACACCGTAGCTCTGGGTTAGTCCTCAAATACCGCCGCAAAACTGGGACATACTGGGGTGGCGGCAGCAGCCTTCCACATAACACATGTCTGGACCAGACTGTTGCAGCATTATTGTCAAGAGCAAGTGGCTGACGAAAGGAAAGACACGGCAGACGGCGTATAAATCAAGAGGCATCGCAATTTTCGGCGCATGCAGAAAATGCTTATTTTCGCTGGGCCAATCACTTTCAGACATAAAACCCTAATGCTCATGAAACTGTGGGGAGGGGCAGTTTTCCCAATTTGTCCCCATGTCAAACGTGTCGCGGGTGAATGCTCGAACGGATCCCAGGAAATGCGATATCTCCCCTGGAGGGATACTCACGACTTCCAGTCTGTAAGTCCCTGAAGGCCGATGCTCAAGTCTATCGCAAACTGCTCAGGGTCCGCCGCATAAAACTCACAAGTCGCGCAAAAGGGTGCTAGAGTTCCAAATTCGAAGAACATCGCAAAAAACATCCTGCCACGGAATGGTAGAACCAGTGATGACACTTCGTACATATACTGACGGGGGATGGGGGAAGTGAGTGGCAGCTTGTCAATAAATTCATATTTTAGCAAGACACTTTATGGTAATGCCTGAACAACATCATTGCTAAAATTGCAAAGCTGCTGTTCGAGTGCCACAATCCTATTTGTAAACTGACGCCCCGGCACAGGACTGGAGATCAGATGAACATGACAGCGAACCGTGCAACTGGGTCAACCGAAACCTGCAGCAAGCAGTTCATTTCAATTGAACCTGAAGAATAATAAGCTGGACAGATCTGCAAACAAATTGCTGCTGAACTACAGCGACGGCCAAAGTCTGCTGGCAGCTGTCCAATCGGTTTGAGGAGCCCGACGGATTCGCAGCAACCGTGGCGCCCAGGCTTTGGGGTTCCTGGCGCTCGCCGGCGTCCATCTCACTCGCCGAAGTCAAGTTGCTAAGTTTCGGACGGGTTATAATGCTGTTTTTATAGCACATTTTGTCGAATTGGACATCACAAGGTCTTAAGAAATGTTTTACAAAAGTCGCGCACAAAGTTTGACCAACAAATGCTTTGGCCGCAGACAAATACAGCAAAAAAAGTCGATGAGAAACAGTGCACCTGTAGATAGTGAGTAGGCAATCCAATGGAAAAATTCCGCGGATACATTCATTTGGAAAAAAAATTAAGTCACCAGGGCTGAGTCTAAAAAGGCGTGCAGACCGAATCACACGCAACTGACCAAGACGCCTACGCGTACGGCTCAGTGCCAGCGGACCGCAAGGAACAGTGGGGGAGGGAAACAGAACCTTAAATCGCTTCCTTTCATGCTGCGCCGTGACCTTTACCTGGGGCTGACGATGGAGGGGTGACCACCCCCTCTGCCTTCGCTTCCGCCATTCTTGGTACAGTTGCATTCTCATCTAAAAGGAATGCTCTCTCTCTAGAAGGCTCTTAATGTTAAGGCGGCGGTGACACGCCCAATTAGTTTAATTAAAGTGTCCATGGGGACCGCGGGGTGCTGACCAGATGCGCATGCAGGGTGATGAGCGACTGGTACACATCCAAAACGTTCGTGGAAATTCAGCTGGCATGCAAGCAAACCGGAAACACTTCGTCAAAACGTGAAGGCGGAGCAATGCATGGTTTCTTTGCGCATCCTGCCAAATGGAATCAATTGTATTCCAGCATTTAGGCCGATCACAGTTCCGTGGGGCTCCCTCGAATCTCAACAACAACATACGGCCGGTCCTAGCTGATGTATAGCCTAGAACACCCATAGCTGGTCAGTCAGCAGCATGCGGCAGCGTTCCGCCGGGCCTCGTTTCCCGCTGCTGGCTCCAGGTCGGCCGCGTCCAGCCGAGCCCCGTTTCCCGCAGCTGGCTCCAGGTCGGCAGGGTCCAGCCGGGCTTCGTTTCCCGCTGCTGGCTCCAGGTCGGCAGCGTTCAGCCGGGCCTCGTTTCCCGCTGCTGGCTCCAGGTCGGCAGCGTCCAGCCGGGCCTAGTTTCCCGCTGCTGGCCCCAGGTCGGCAGCGTCCAGCCGGGCCCCGTTTCCCGCAGCTGGCTCCAGGTCGGCAGGGTCCAGCCGGGCCTCGTTTCCCGCTGCTGGCTCCAGGTGGGCACAGCATCACAGCGTGGGCGGCCCGGCCTTACGCCGGGTTGGATCGGGTGTCACGGACCCGACGTTTATAGACCCCAACCGGAGTGATTAACACTTCTGTGGGGTGCACGAGTCCCGAAATAAACGGCTCGTGCGTCCCCGCAGCGCGGAGCCAAACAACCTCCAGTGCGCGGTCGGGCTTCGGGTGACGAGGATCGGACCTGTCAAGTAGTACTCAACGACATCGCTTTTGTTTCTTGAGAAGTTGTATTTTTTGAGTAAGTAATTTTGAGAACATAATGATGGCGACGGCAGGGTATTCTGCAGCAGTTCTTCGCATTCAAAAAGCCGATTTAAAGCAACATTAGTTGCCCAAGACTACTCAATTTAGAAATAAGATTATTTCTAGAAACAGAAACGACGGCCTTGATTGGACTATCGAGAAGTATTGAACGCTATCGGTTTTTGTTTCCAGAAATAATCCTATTACTTGAGGAGCAGTCTTGGGTGTATAATGTTGCTTCAAATAGGTTTTTAATTGCGTGGAACTCCCGCAGGGCAACGGAAGCGTATTCACTCAAGCAAAGTTGGGCTCACTGCGCCGCTCACATAAAATACGAATAGTGCGTTACAATGCTAGCATGTAACGCATTATTTTATTAAATTTTCTCCGTATTCTCTATTAAAGGGAGTGGTCCACATTTCAATGGAGCTTTGAACGAAAATTGCCGTCTTGAAAACCTTTTGATGCAGTTAACAGCTTTGCCCTTCTAAAGACCGAAGACATTCTAGTTTCTCAGCTATACGCCCGTGAAAATGTGTAGAGTACTTCTAGAAGAGTATATCAGTCACCTTGACAGTCACGACGTCATAAAAACGTCATTCAAATCCTGTCATTCCATAAGCCATGCAGCGATCAAAGCCGATGAAAATGTAATTGTCGAGTCGTTCATATCTGACGTTCGTGAGCACAATTTCCAGGTATAACGGCCGTCAATTAGTTCTCAATCAATATTGTGCAAGGCACAATGACGCCATTAAGCAATGACGTATCGAGGGGCATATTCACTAAACAGAGAAATTGTGTTGTCGAGAGCAGTCTTTGCTACTTAAAGGTAGAAAGAAAAGTAGGATAGTTGTGGATGAGTTTGTTCCATTATATCTGATGCTTGCATCAATATCTTCAAATGTGAAACATTCCCTTTAACTCAGAAAGAACAGGGTTCAGAAGACGGAACTCCGCTAAAGTGATGCATGAAAAGACCGAATCACTGACACGATGAAAACATCAAATGAATCTGGAAGTGCACGGCAAATGTTAAACGCCTACGTTTGTGCCAGTCAAATGTGATTTTGGTTGGTTTCTCAATGGTACCGAGCGGTACCGGGTTAAGGCACTGAATGGACTATAGTCGTGGAAGGGGGGGGGGGGGGCGTGGGTGTCATGGCACTTCTCTTCCCGAGAATGCTGAACATTAACCGGGAAGTCACCGTATATACTTGGGGGGGGGGAGGGAGGGAGGCTAAGCAACCCAATGCTGACTTGGGCTCTCCCCCCAATGCTCCTTTAAGCCCGCCAATGCACATGTAACGAGGGAGCATTGAGCCAGCTAAATGCAGAACAATTATCATAGCTTTTAGTATACTTGGTAGCAGGTACCTTAGAACATCACTTGTTAATTTCGTACTGAATAGTGCAGTGAAGGTGTCTAATGTCTTTGTCATGCTAACTCTTCCCAATGTTAAGACGGTCTGCAAATGTTCGGCCATGTTTTCATACAATAACACCTGGATCGGGATTAAAAACAACTGACTGCAATATGCTGCAGCTTTTAATAGAACAGGGTGGTTCAGCAAAAGTTTACGCATGTTTTTCCAACAATGAGAAGTGAATTTGCACAGCGCACAATGTATTTGTCGATAATTGTGGCTGTGGTGATTATACAACACGATCAGCGACAGCGGCAGTCATCAAAAACTCCTTATGAAATTTACTAAGACTGTGTTTTCCATGACTTGAACTGCATTTTAAACTTTTCACAAAAAACAGCTCACATTCCCTTGAAATCGGCAGCCAATCCACAGGAAAACAGTTTTGAATCGACGAATTATCTTGACAGCTTTTCTAATTCTGACATCAAGAACGTCAATTCAAGTGGTCGAAGCCGAGGGAAAAATCTCGGTTTGAGGGTAAGTCAGATCAAACTTTTCGGCTGAGCTCTTAACCAATTTAAAAAAGTGACACCCCTGATATTGACCCTATGACGACGCCTGGAAAGAACCCACTTCGAAAACAATTTTGCCACCCGTCCCTTCTGAGATGCTCCTTCACGTATGGAATGGATCCACCACAGACGCGGTCGGTCCATGACGCAAGACGTCCCCTTGTGCTTTTCACGAAGCCAACGCCATGATCCTCCTGGGATCAAGCTGTTCAGGTGTAGGGGGCGCCCTGCCAGCTCCGGCAGGGAGACGTTCGAAAGAAAGAAAAAACCGACGCGGTTCACATCACGCCATCAGTAGCCCAGCACCAAGACCAGAATCCCCCCCCCTCCCCCCAAAAAAACGCCCGGCGGTTGTGTTTAAAACAAGGCTTGGACCACAATTGATGATCTGAAATCTGTCTCCCTTTCCACGTGAGATCGTGCTATTCTCACTGGAGTTGGCATTTGAAACAAAAACAGCGTCCCGAGCGGTCGCAAATCACGGCACCGGCTTGTGACCGTGATCATACAGCTGGCCACACGTGAAATTGTCCGATGGTAGGATCGCATTCAGTGTCGTGCGCAAACACGTAACCTTTGCTGTCCAGCTAACGAATTTATAGCCGAGAACCACGACATGGAGATAAGTGCTGATCACCTTGAAGATGGTGATCATGGCACCGCGTTTCTTGAGGAGTTGGGCACATCGAGGAGTTCCATAGAACAAAGCTTTTAGACGAGTTCGGTTGCCTAACTGCACACGACCACAGCTCATTGAGTTCCGGAATCCATGTCGCGACGCATGTGAAAAGCGCAATCCTTCTTCAGAATTTGCTAGCTTGTCAATCACATCTTAAAGTCTGGCATGATTACGGACTCCGCCGCACCCCGCGCGAGTCGCATTCGAGCGATGGAAATATCTTTAATTTGAACGGCACAGCCGGCCGCCACCCCTCTATAACCTAATATATTTGCAGCCACCGATCACAGACTAATGGAATGTTTCGCGACAAGAGTTGCAGTTCTCGAAAGGCTGTGTTCAATAGATTGCTAGGCATGCGCGTGCAAACAGTTTGATGAGGCGAACGTTTCCTGCAACAGTGCAATATCACCAATATTTCATCTCCCCCATTCGATGAGCATGAAAGAGGTAAAATTGTCCAGATTGGGGAAAAGGATAACGTAAAGAGTTCAGAACCTAATATGCTATGCTATTATGCTAGCTAAAAAGCTGTCTACATTATGCTAATGTATGCTAAAAGCTGTGCTAAATCTTATGCTAAAATCTTATGCTAAAAGCTGTCTACATTTAAATCCCTGGCGGCATGGGCAACGCTATGGATTTTGAGTGGGGCAGGATCTTCCAGGGAGCCTCCTGGACAAAATGGGGCCTGCTCACAGGGGGCCTTCCCGGCAGTGTTGCATTCAAGATTGGGGGAGGGGGGGGGGGGCGCCGGAGCCACATGCTACTTTATCAAAGTGTTACATATATCAACATCCATGCCAATTATAATGACAATTGCAAAATTCAGAATAGGGGCCTTCTGATTAATGCAGGTGTCTTCTCGATAGAGCAGAGACTCTCTACTCTAAAATGGGCCCTCCTGTTCCAGAAAAGGGCCTCCAGATGCAGAGCCTGGAGGAGAAATGGGCCTCCAGGTCTTCCGGTCTAGAACAAAATCCATCTGATTCACAAAATGACCTCTCAATCCAGCAAAGACGTTCGTTACCCCAAAACAGGGCATTCTGATTTGGAAGTGAGGCTACCTGTTGCATACAAGGGTCTCCTGCTGCAGACAAATGACCTTCTGATAAAAAGGGGCTTATTATCCAAAAAGGGGCCTCCTAGTTCATAACAAGGGCCATCTGAGCCAGAGAAGGCCTCCTAAATACAAAGTCGAGCCTCCTTAATGCAAAAGTGAGCCTGCTGATCTAGAGCATGGGCTACGTAACTCATAAAGGTGGTCTCACGGAATAAAAAGTGGGCATCTTGATGCAAAGAAGCCCTCTGAGCAGGATTTGCTGCCCTCTAGCTTAGCTATGGGAACTCCTTGATCCAAATTTTGGTAATCTACGTGGGTTACAAAGCCTTTAGCCTGGGCAAAAAAGCGTTAATTTGGACACAATTTTGAGCGGTAAAAACACGCTTTTGCCCCCTCCCTGCTGGGAATGGAGCAACTGCCCATTCTGCCTCTTCCCCTCTCCCTCTACTGCGTCACTCCTGTCAGGAGATCCTGGCGAAACAACGGCATCAATCAATATTGGAGACATCGCCAGTGCCCGACACTTGAAGCTGCGCTTTTCATCGTAAGTGAGCTCGTGATCTCACTCGTGAACTCGTAATAAAAAGCACAGCTTGAAATCAAACATCGACAGGTGGCAATGTATTTAATGGCTGTGTACGTCGTTAAACCAGTACCGCCCGGTTTATTAGAGGCGCATCAGTGTCAGCATAAGATCTCTAAACTTATAATGCCGAAAAACCAGGAGCTCAAGACCTTTCTTGCTTACGCCAAGCAAAACATTAACGACACGGATCGAAATCGCCTCCCATCCCGACGAACCGACGTCGCGGCGAAATTATACGAATTAACAAAGGCGAAACGAGCAACTGCGCCGATAAAGATGTGGGCCCCTGCGCGCAGACCTGCGCGCGCTATGATGATGTTTGGCACGTTTACATACATAAATCTGCTATATACATGCTATACGTACATCAATATACATATTGGTACATGTTAGCGACGCATTTTTACTTGGACCTACGTGATTCAAAAGTAAGGGATTTTCAGCTTTGCCGTTGAGGCTCGGTGAAAACTGATAAAGTTATGCGACACGGAATACATACTTGGCATCACACGTTGCGAGCTACAAAATTTAACAAAACAAAACGCAATACTCGATGCAGGGTGCAGTTTCCTATTTGGCTGGGGGTTTCAACGGTCGCCCTCACCTGGGTTCCAGTCCCTCCCATTTTGAGAAAAAAGTTGGCCAAATTCGGAAAAATGCGTTTTCTGGGGTGTTTTAGGGTCAGGTTGTAATTTTTCACTGCCCAGCCCCGGCTAACTTATTTTGCAAAACTACGCCCAAGGCTGCATGCCACTTATTCTAGACCCATGTCCTGCGCGGTAATCAGCGCCACGTTCATTATTTGTGTGATTTGTTTGCAAAGTTACTCCAAAGATAAATGAAAGGCTTTCATTTTAATGTTTAAAAGGTACATGTGTACGGTCAAGGAAAAAATGTCAGCATTTTGTGCAAGAATTTGGCGCGTGAGCGGTGTACCGTGATCGCGTTGCATGTGATCTTCTGGTGCCCCTTCCGTGAGGTGCACAGCGAGTAATCACGATAGAGGTGTTGCAGATATTGCCAATTTTGCGTTTGTATCTAAATACCAATATTCAGATGCATCTATACATAGATAAATAAATAGATAAGTATATATGTATATATATATATATATACATATATATATATATATATATATATATGCATATATATACATATATATATATATATGCATATATATATATATATACATATATATAACCAACTCTTCAAAGTACCAGCAATGCCAATGTGGAAGTATATTCATTTCCTATTTTCCACAAACAAGCAATCAGTCACATCCATGCTGTAGTCCTACACAACATAGCGTCGGCCGCGGCCGCGCCGGCGCCGCCTCGCGACAACTGCGGAGGGCGGCCACGTGACCGGAAAGGACCGAACAGCGCCGCGGCGGTCCGGTGCGGGTACATTGACGATGGTCTTGACGTCACCGACACAGCTACAGGCAAATAAAAATAGTGCATTGCCTTGGGTAAGGTACGCTTCATACAAATGGGAAGCACTGAAAAAACTGTCCGGGCCTGATCGTATTAACAGGCACAGAAAGGCGTCAAGAGAAATGGCTGACAAATGTCCGTCATTGAGCTATACGGACGGCCGCCATATGTTGTCCCATGACGTCGAAACATTGCCGCTGAGTTGGAAATGAACACGTTGTCTTATTTTTAAAGTTATTTTGGCATTTACACATCCCGACACACGGCATGTACGTGACAGCCTACTGGCGACGCCACGGCATGCAATGAAATCATCACAAAATTGTAACAAACCTTTCAAAAGGCGTAATCCGCGTGAGCGTTCATAAACAACGGCAAAGATCAACATCCGATCTTTACAGGATTGCATCTAGCACACAAGAGGAACCTGATATATTGTTATTATGAAGATGGCCAACTGCATGCCAATAATTCAATAACTATATCGTAGGCATCATAAACAAGCCCAAATGAACAGAGATCTTCCGGCCTCAAGCATTTTACCAGCTGTCATCCATGGGTTGCCTTGTTTCAGATATCCAAAGGAGTGCTTGGCGCGCAGTTGATCATCTTTGTTCTTATCGCAATGTCTCCAATCCCGCCAGGGATTCAGCGTGCCCGAAGAACCTGCAGTAGTTATTGTCGGTTGTTTGGATACAGATAATACCCCTTCCTCCAGCAAGACGCATTACGCGGCTTGGGAAGAACGGGTTCAGAATCAGAGTTGTCAGTAATCATGTAGATCAGGCGAAGGCGTTCTCAACGGGACCCCCCATCCCCAGAAGGAATATGAACGTCTCAGGGTAAATTGTGACGCGGCTAAGTCATGTCTAATTCAAGAAAGATCAGCGCCAAAGTAGCTGCTGACCAGAGAGTGATGTTGCCACAGGCAGAGTCATGCACCACAAACACTAGGCGCTAAATGTATGCTAAAGCAACCCAAAACAGGGGCAGTGATTCCACTCACATAGAGCCTAAGGCACGAGCGACACATTGCGAGTTCAGTTATTTTATGTGTGTCGAAACAATCGCTGTGTAGAACACCTCTCCGAACCTATCTATCGCTTATAACATTCATACCCTTTGCCTATTCATGTGCATTCATACCTGTTGCCCTTTCATAATAAGGGGTAACAATGTGAATCACTTATGTTGATTAACTTTTAGCTTACTTCGGTGAAGTCGCAAGTGACTCAGATCCACTTCAAAACGTTGGGCAGCGCTCACGCAGATGATACCAAAACCGAAGGCGGCGGGAGCCAGGCGCTTTTGGGAGCCAGCACTAACGCGGCCGGGCTGCACATTAGCAAGTCTGCTGCCCATCCTGAGGCCTTAGCAGGCAGATGCTCTCTGTCGTGGCATTCGCCCGCTGCTGTCCAACTTCCATCGCCCGAAAGTTGGTCGGCTGTGGGTCCGAACAGGTCCGGCAGTGCATCCAGCGACATCGACCGGTTCCAAGTAATGACGAGTTAGGGGTGCTTCTCTAGCGATGGTCTGGGTTCAGTGTACAGGAGGTACCGGTAAAACGACGTTATCAGGAGTGCGTTGGGCATTCTGACAAAACCAGACGTTCCGAGCTGTGCTCCTGTTCACGAAGGCTGAAGGGACATACTGAACCTTCTTTCAACTACCAATGCTGTTCTCATGCTGCCGAAAAACAAGCTCACCCTTGCTCATGTCTAGTTCAGGGTGATTCGTGGCTGCACCGTGACTTTAACCAAAGGTATTGAGAAAAACGCAAATATATTAGATGCACATTGGTCACGGTGAACTGAGCAAACAACTAAGAAGTCTTCATTGTCTGCTCCCTCTCGGTTCAGGCTGCAGCGTGGTGCATTCGTGACAGCTTCCGAAAAACGTGACGGGTGCATCTTTTCGCTCGGTAACGGATGCTCTCACCACCCGGACAACGTTGAGATGTCTCAGAGTTTGGCAGGCGATATGTGCAGCTCACCACACAGTTTATTTCACACCTTCCGCTGCTCTGACCTTCGAGATCCGACATCAGCCATGGAAGACATCCGAAAACGGCGGGTCCACGACTTGCGCCCGAGCGCGCGCGTAGCTGGCTCCACGAACCGACCGATGCTTCCAGCCCACTTCTCTGTCGTTCCCTCCGTCACATGCGCTGGTCTCAAGTCGTCGCGGCGCCGGATGATTGATGTGTGGACTCGGCTTCTTCCAGCGTTACGTGGTTTTAGCTTTCAGAAAAATCTGCACTTGGAATTATGCGCTTCCCACGTGCACCCAGTGACAAGGCAATATTTTGCTCAAACTGCACTGCTGCAAGAAAATTAGGACCAATTAAACAGCCTGTGTGCAAATGCGTTAGAAATTAAGACCGCACTTCTCAGCGATAAAAACAGGCAGAGCTGTGAACCACATGTGCAAAGATGGCACCTAGACAGCGTGTTTGCCAGGCAGGACAGGTCTGCCAAGTCGGATGTTTTTTCACTGTTCCAGGTCAGACCTGTTCGGCCTGCGTTCTTGCTCATGATCATCGCCTTCGGCATGGCCCTTAATCCCTCGTTATTCCTGAATCCCTTCACACAAGAATGCGCTGGCATTTATTCACGGCTCATAGGCTGCGGAAAAGCCGAGCGCAATTTTTATGCGAGTGGGCATCACGCCTGCTGGCGTTGCACGCTGAGGAACTTTTCAGAACTAAAAATTCCCACATCAGTTGCACTAATCGTGACTGAGTCCGCACCATGCCGCATGTCTGTTCAACCGAACGAGTCGAAAGCCTACAAACTTGCTCGTGTTTCTTCTTCCACCTGGTCAATGTAAGGCATCGAAATCCGCTGCGCACGTGAACGGCCGTTTCTTTCGTTTTCCCAAGCTGCACGACAGCGGAAGGCTCGATGCAGTCGAGGCGCTGCTTGACAATAGCGACCCCATGCCCCAGAGAGCATGTCCAAGGCCGTTGCCCCGGATTGCCATCTTTTGGCAGTCAGTCACAGCCAGATTGCGATCGCTGAAACCCGCTGAATATATGCCGGAGGTCATGTGCAGTGCGCACAAGTCAGACCCAGCGCGCCTGTCTGCCGCTACCCCCCCCCCCCCCCCCCCTCCCTCTTCCTGCATCACGCCACCAAGGTCCCACCGCAGTCTCCCGCCCACCACGCCGTGAAAACGGCGCCCCATCGCACGACTCCGCAGTGCCGGCGGTGGCGGGGGCTCGCCTGACCTACCTGCAGACGGCGAGGGCGTCTGCGTCGCCGTCGGGTCGCCTGGCGGTCGTCTAGTCCGGGCGTGACGCGCCGCTGCCGACGCGGCGGGCTTTCCCGCCTGGTCAGCCGTCTGGCCACCGCCCCGGGCGGTCGATGCGCCCGATCAGCTGACTCACGGCCGTCAGCTGACTCACGGCCGTCAGCTGACGCCGCGGCAGGCGAGCGGGGCGAGGGGGAAGGGGAGTGGGGAGGGCGGCTCTGAGGCGCTGATCGGATGAGGGCAGTGGAGCGGCGGCAGGCGCAGCTGAGATCCGGGAGAGGTGTTTATTAGTCGGCTGAGGGATCGCAGCTGTTACAGTAAGGCCGTTGTGCAGGTGTGGAACCACACTGATTATGGTGATCACGCGCAGCTCATTGGTGAACGGCCGCCGCCGCCGAAGCTGAAGCGCGCTTCCCGTGCGGCCGACTTGTGATGTGCGACAGCTCTGCTGACAGGAAATGCTGTTTCTGTTTTAGAAAACGGCCGGGGTACACTTCAAACGGCTCAAAGTGTTCAGCTTTGCTGGACTGCCTGTTTTAGTCATTCATGACTTTCATTGACCGCTCTCAGCTGCGTGGGCCTCCTGCAATTCGCCTGCCTTATTTCGAAAACGAATGCCACAGCCGCCTTCAGTTTCCGTGCATCTGATATCTGTGTAACCCTTCATATCGCGCAGCCCTCCGGGACAGCCGTCTGCCAGCTGTGCATGGACCTCCACCCGTCGCCAGACGATGGGCGCACGTAAACCGGAAACCGCCACATATGGTGCCGAGTTTCCATTAATACCCAGTCAGCTGCAGCAAGGCCGGGTGCTGGGAGGGCAGCAAGGCGGTGCGTCCACCTCCCCCCCTCCCCTCGGCCTGTCGCCCCCCCCCCCCCCCCCAGAGAGGCTGTCAACGCTCAGGAGGCGCCCGTCGGTACGCGGACCGTACCGGTCAGTTCGGCGTATGCACCGACAGACGGGGCATACGCCGCACTGTGGGCTGGGCTGGCAGCCGACCCTTCGAGCAGCCCATGTCGGTTCTGTGGGAGGCTTCATATCCGGCAGCCGAACCCAGCGGCGTCCATACCGGGGCACTCGTCATAGTTGCGGTCTTGGCTCGGACAGCTCAGGATAGGGTAGGGGGGGCCGTGCGAATGAGCGGCGTCGATGCTTGAGAACAGGCATGCAGCCGGTGCAGACTTGAGAGAATTGGCTTTGGTTCAGGCAAGTCACGTGACCACTGGTCGTCGGCATTGTGCGTCAGGGAGAAAGTCCGTCCGACCAGCCATTTATTTGATGGAGACCTTCCGACCAGTAGCAAAATATTACTTCCACATCGATTCCGTACTCTTACTGAGAATCACTTCTAACACTGGTCTATTCCGTCCTATTCTGAAGAAGTGCCAGATTTGAAGGCAATCTAAACAATCCTCTGCAATGAATGCCCGGTGTTAGCATCATTCTTTGCATCAGAATAGAAAGTTCACCCGCATCATGCAAGGAAACAAGAAATAATGGTAGCTACATGCATACAAACTTTGTCAAAGCTGTCCACAGCGTTTTTTTACCACGCGTATGGTAACCACTGCGCTTACCAATGTTGGTCGTCATAGTACATACACTGATCGACTGTGAGATCAATTGGAAAGGCCAAACGAATTTGCCGCAGAACCGGCGGCGAGACTTTCATGTTGGCGGATGGTTAACTTTTTCGCTGCTTCTATGAGGCCGCGGTCCCCACGAATTGGAATGCTTTGAGCAGCGTAGCCTCATCGAAGCAACGGATCAGGGGTGACAATTCGCAGACTTTCGGCGGGACATGGGGTCCATCGACAATTTCATACTCCAGCATTACGTCTATAGGGATGGATGAAAAAATTTAAAAAATAAACTTCTGATGGAGCACCTTTTAGTCGTTTTGGAAAGTACTACCACTGTAGGTTACTATAAACTCACACAATGCAGCACAAAAATGTGACCCGTAAGCTCCACTGAACAAATGCTTTGGCTACACATGAATAAAAGTAGGTAGACACTGTTAGTGAAAAAAGTAATTGATCAGCAAGTGGTCCAGTGGAAGAATCTCACAAAAACGTCAAAAATAAAAATCTGAGCTTTGGTAAATAGTCTGTGAAGCTGGATTTCCAATTAAAATGGGCCATACCTGACCTAGCTAGTCCATCACAGTTTAAATTAGATATGAAAGGCCAATTAGCGGATGGTTTAGGAAACCGGAATCGCCGCTGAGTGTTTTTGCTTCTTTAAACGATTGAATATATCTAGACATGATACATGATAGTGCATTGAATGGCAGCCTTACTTGTGTGGTAGGATAGCAGGTGAACAAAGCCTATCGGTGACAAAGGGCCTGATTAAGAGGGCTTGCTTGATCGACGATTTCGCTTGAAACATGCGTTAGTATTATGTTTATTACCGTCTGTGGTTGTTCATTCTACTCCACTAATGTAAGAATCTAATCTTTGAACTTACAGAGTGCTCCGAATACACGAGGCAACGATAGAAAGGCAAGATTGCACGGCTGCCGGCGATACATTTGAATGCCTGAGCAGTGGAGTGCTTGAACTCTGTATCCTCCTTGAGTCGGCAACTAGCCGGGCTAGGCTATGATAAGGCGTATCAGGCCGGGCTCGCCTAAGGTGACATCACTTGAAGTAAGCGTCTCGCCGGAACTGTCAGCCTACTCCACTTAAACGCTGTCTGAGGGCCGGTGGCAGGCCAGACTTGCATTGCCGTTAGTGAGGGCACAGCACGTGACTGAGGGGGGGGGGGATGGGGGAATGCCACCGTGCTTGTGACCACTGCAGGAAAACTCAGCATAAGGCCGAAGGACCTACAGTATTGCATGGAAAGGCACCAGTTCGTCATGCGGTGAGGTGTTTGTGGATGCCAGGTGGTTTCCACTCAAATAAAGACAGCACACCTTGCACCGTCATATGAGTGGTTGGTATGTCCAGGGAAAGAAAACGCGGCATGGGGGCGTGGTGGCTACCTGGCCAGCTTTCACAGGGGTTCATAATTGCATAGCTGCATTATTTTTCGTTGGAGGATATCCGGTCTGGCGGCTTTCCAATCCCAACTTTCCACAGCATTCTCAACGTTTGGGTATGTCGTGCCAGTACGATTGCTGTTTCCATGTGCTTCGCGTCCGATTTGCTGACCTTTTCGCAGTGCTCGATACCGAACTTATCGCGCCGTATCAGCGTCTCGATAGTTTGACGGTGTGGTGCTATCAGTCTGCATGTATTGGCAGTGTCGCTGTGCCGTTCCTTCCCGGGGTCTGGGAATATTACATAACACGGGAACGGATGGCTGGTGCATGAAATACCTAGGATTGTGGACATGCAGTAAAAACTATTCGTAAGTCCAGTTCTGATTGAATTCTTGGGAAAACTACATTAATCAATTCATGAGATCCATGAGATCCATGAGATCAATGCCGCAACTTTCTTCACATTAAATACAACTACGATTTTAGGGTCGGTCATAACTCTTCCTCAACTCAATTGCACTTAAGGGATTGGACCCAACGAGAAAATTAGCCTTTAGCTCCGTGCGTAGGCGTTTTACGTTTTCCTCATGCTTCATGTAGCATATTGAGTTTTGGCTTGCGCTCGCTTTTTCCGCCGTGGTATTTCTCCAAAGTCTTGGCAATAAAATTGAGGCCAAAGAAGGATGGTAGAATGTTTTAATCTGGCAGCACTTATTATTGCCGCCTGAAGTAAAGTGACGCTTTTGGCAATAGCGTCACAGCGAGATTAACTGAATGACGGCTTACAAAAGCGGCATATATTTCGTCCTTTGCAAGTGTTGGGGCTGAAAGACATGGTGATGAATGCGCTGAGATAAGCATTGTGGAAGATGCAATCAAAGATATCATTGAATAACATTTGCTCATCATACGTGAGTTACGAAGAGCCCCATGTTTTTAAATGGTGGCTATATGTTTGGCCTGCGCATTAGAGAGAGAGAGAGGCTGTAACTTTCGTTTGTAATTGGCTATTCGTTAATATTATGTACCGTCGAATTCGTTGACTCCGTCCCGTGCTGAGCCTCACGTTCAGGTCCTGATGAAGGCGCATGTGACCACTGCGGCCGCTGCGCTATTAACCACTGCTAAAAAAGTGTTCGTGCTTTTTCTCACGCATTGTGAGCAATTGTCCTTCAATATACCTTTGAAACATTATTTTTTCTTTTGTCCTGAAAACAGGTAAAATTGGGAGGCAAGTTTGGTAGGTTCAGTGCCTTCAGTCAGCAATGCGCAAATAGCGCATCGCATCATCGCCGTGTCGTAAACAGCCGTTGTCGGTTGCACTAATTAAGTTACGGAATTCAAACGAAAGGCAGCCTTTCTTCCGCGACACCAACGTAGCTCCAACCAGGCCGGCAGTGGTCGGTTCAGCTCTGTCCTGCCTCTCCAGACCCCGAGGCGCTGGTGGAAACCGGGAGCATTGCTCCCGACGGCGGCACAACGCATTGCGTCAGCCATTTCTGCCGTTAAACCTGTCCGAACTCCCCACGCGAGACGCCACGTGGTCGGGTGTCCCGCAGCGACCCCGAAATCGCGCAATTTACAGTTGGCTCTGAATTAGACGCTAACTAGTCACCTGGTTAAACTGGGTTGAAACGTTCGCGGGCTGGCAGGCGACAGCGGACACATTTCCATCGCTGCGCGGCGCCGCTGAGTCTGCGGCCTTGTCTGACGCCGCGGACAGCCACGTGCATTTTGCAAGTCACCATTTCAGCTCACTGGAGGGAGATAGAGCCCGGAAAGATCCGCTGGAGCGTGGGGCAAGACCCACTGGCAAGAACGGAACGGAGCCTGTCCGTCTCCATCAGCGAGCTTCCCCGCCGTCTCCCCTCCCGTCCTCCCCCTGCGTCGAGTGGGCCGCATCAGTATGCACTCCTCCTGCGGCTTCCGACCCGGCGCCGTGACATTTCGCCGCTTGGCTGGCTTCTGGGCGTCGCCTCGGCCCGGCCGACTGCTGGCCGCCGGCGCCGCCTCGGGACACGAAGTCAGCTGACCGCAGACGGCTGGGCGAGCCCGTGACCGGTCGGCGTGCCGACGCAACGGATGTCTGCACGAGCGGCGGGCGGCCAATGGTGGCGCGGCGCGGCCACAGGCGCGCGGCGGCCGGCGCCGGTATGTCGTGTCAATACAGGCCTCCCACGGCCCGACGAGGCGGGTGTCTGGTGGGGGAGGTGGTCCGTGGTCATGAGCGGATACAGACGTCTGGTTGGGGAGGTGGTCCGTGGTCATGAGCGGATACAGACGTCTGGTTGGGGAGGTGGTCCGTGGTCATGAACGGATACAGACGTCTGGTGGGGAGACGGTCCGTGGTCATGAACGGATACAGACGTCTGGTGGGGGAGGTGGTCCATAGTCATTAGCTGGTACAGACGTCTGGCGGGGGAGGTGGTCCATGGTCATGAGCGGATTCAAACGTCTGGTGGGGAGGTGGTCCATAGTCATTAGCTGGTACAGACGTCTGGCGGGCGAGGTGGTCCATGGTCATGCGCGGATACAGACGTCTGGTGGGGGAGGTGGTCCATAGTCATTAGCTGGTACAGACGTCTGGCGGGCGAGGTGGTCCGTGGTCATCAGCTGACACAGACTTCTGGTGCGGAGGTGGTCCGTGGTCATTAGCTGATACAGCCGTCTGGCGTGGAGGTGATCAATAGTCATGAACGGATACAGACGTCTGGTGGGGAGGTTTGTCCGTAGTCATAAGCTGATACAGAAGTCTGGCGGGGAGGTGGTCCGTAGTCATGAGCAGTTGCGGGCATCAGAATGCAGTAGCCGACGTCAAGGAAGATGTAAATTGGCTTGGCTTGAATGGCGTCTGACACATGACAAATGGTTTAAGGTTAAACAGTGGCTCGAATCAAGACGTCACACTTATTAACGACGTGGGAGCGTTTCCAAACCCTGGCAAATGTTAATTACTTGCAGTAATAAATGGTTCCAGTCAGTCTGCCATTAGAAGAGTATAATCATCGTGAGACGGCATGTAAAATCCATATGCATGTATAGGTCCCAGACACACGTGCAGCGTCACGGTGGACGTTCGACGCCTGGTCTGGGGACGCGCGGGCTAGCAGGCTGGGCGCCGCTGGCCAGCTCGACGGTTTAGTGACGGTGCAGTGCGTTTGTGGCCAGCTGGGGGCATCTCAAGCTGTTGACCTCCATCAAAAAGCGTCAGAAAGCGTCAAGCGTCATGTGATTCTTCTTGGTAAGCCATCAGCAGCCGCAACGTATCACCTGTGCTTTTTAATGCTGAGAAATACAAAACAACTAGCGTGTCTGAAACACCCACATGAACAGGGATCTAGCTTGATGCTCACAAAATAGCCACGTGTTGGAAATGTAATGGCTTTCTCGACGTGGCTTTTGATGGACAAGGACACCAGTTTAGCAGCTCTGTGCAAGGCAAAAAAGAAAACCACGGATCATGCTGAAATGCTGGCAGACTGACAGAGAATGTCTTCGACACTTCAAGATAAGTGATGGTTTTCCTTAGATGTGCATTTACACCTTGTTTTGACAAGCCGAGATTACATCCACAATTGGTACAAATCAGACAGATCTTGGTGAACGATGGCTTTTTACAATTGTGACATAGAGAGTGTAATAATACAACCTATACCAAGACTGACAGTGAACTACGCCGGGACGAACAGACAAAGCTTCCATTGTAATAAAAATCGAAGTCTTGGGCTTAAAAACAAGACGAAAAAGTATGTACGTAAGCAATCTCTCTCTCTCTCTCTCTCTCTCTCTCTCTCTCTCTCTCTCTCTCTCTCTCTCTCTCTCTCTCTCTCTCTCTCTCTCTCTCTCTCTCTCTCTCTCTCTCTCTCTCTCTCTCTCTCTCTCTCTCTCTCTCTCTCTCTCTCTCTCTCTCTCTCTCACACACACACACACACACACACGCACACACACACACACACACACACACACACACACACACACACACACACACACACACACACACACACACACACACACACACACACACACACACACACACACACACACACACACACACACACACACACACACACACACACACACACACACACACACACTCATAATCAAATATGGTTATGTACTAGTGTTCAGGCCCTTTTTCGTGGCGTTCTAGCATATTTGCTATTGAGAATAAGGTATTAACTTGTATTGACAGGCTCAGTTATGACGTTAGTATTCAATTTTAGCTCCTATTCGAATATAGCCCTTACTTTCTCGTTCTTTATTCTTTAGTATTCTATTTTGGCTGTCATTCCCGCAATAGCCAGCTTCCTTGTCCAGGTTCTTGTATTACGCGGCACAAAGCATGATTTTGTTTTTGAAGCTTGCACTGCCTGCACATCATTGGCTGCGAGCCAGTTGAAGTCTGTTTAATCTGGAAACCGTGCACAAGAACGTCAGACATAAATTACGCGACGATTATATTCTCCTTGGTCTTGAACGCCGCATGGCAAATGCGGTGCAGTATTTGGATGATACCTATATTAACCGCACCGAACGATATTCAAGGCAGCTGTTTCAGTTCAAAACGCCATACAAATGTGGAACACCCACAAATGTCGAATCCTGAAAAAAATGTTTCACATTTGAAGATAGTGAAGAAAGCATCAGGTCTGGTTACTCACTTAAACGTTTAGTATGCCTTAAAGTGGAAAATGCTGCTCCAGACAACACAATTTCTCTGTTACGGAAATATGCTCAATACGTCATTGTTTGATTACGGCATCGTACCTTGCAGAGCATTGATTGAGAGCCAAGTCACAGCCGTTACATTTGGAAACTGTGCTCACCAACGCCAGATATCAAAGGCTCAACAATTAATTTTGGAGGCCTTACTCACCACGTGACTAATGAAATGACAACTTGAATGATGCTTGTGTGACCTTGAAATATTCTTTAAAATGCTCCGGACATCTTCGTGGGCGGGCAACTAAGAAACTAGAGGCCTTAGGGGGGGGGGGGGGAGGGCGGTAAACTGCACCGAGTGATCTTCAAGATAGTTATTCCGGCTTAAAATCCCGTACAAATGTGTAACACTGCCTTTAAAAGGAATGTTTCACATTTGCAGGTATTAAATCAAGCACTAGACATGATGAAGCAAGCTCACTTATAACTATCGCTATAATTTTAGGTAGAAAGAGTGCTCCAGACAACACGACTTCGCTATTTAGTAAACACACTCCCCGATAAGTCATTGTTTGATTGCGTCATCGTACTTTGCACAACATTGCTTGAAAGGCAATTGACGGCCGTTTTTCTGAAAGTTTTAATCACGAACGCCATGTATAAACGACTCGAACATGATATTTTTCTCGCCATTTATCGCTACATGGGTTTTGGAATGGTAGGATCTGAAGAACCTTATGGCCATGTCATGAATGTCAAGGTAACTTTGAAATACTCTCCTCAAAACATCCTCCCCATTTTCGCGGGCGTGTAGCTTAAATACTAGAGAAGTTCAAATCTTAAGAAGGGCTGGTCTGCGAACCGCACCGAAATATTTTCAAGATGATTATTTCAGTTTATAACCCAATATAAATGTGTAACACTCACTTTGAGTACTGGTGGAGTAATTTTAGTTGTATATCTGTGTATAAGCCGTTCTCATGCCTAGATATTTCATGCACTTCGAACGGATGTCGATGCGCTCGCAACCGCATAAGTGTATCAAAAGATTGAAGACAGCCGCATGCCTTCCCCCTCAGGCTTTGCATTCCTCATGTGAATGAGGCAAGAACAATTATTTGCACAGCTTCGCTGCTTACAAGCACGAAACATATCTCTTATGCAAGTAACATTCTTGTGGCGATCAGGCATGAACTCAAAGCTTTTGACCATACGTATCGACGACCACACGATTTCAACAGCAATCTTTGACGTAGGCGATACTATGAAAACGACAGCCCGGAATATAGAGCAATGCATTAACACTGGTTAAAGGGAATTTTCCACGTTTGAAGATCTGGAAGCAAGCATAAGATATGCAATAAGCCCACTTTTTGCAAAACTCTTGGTATACATTTAGATGGACAATATTACCATAGACAACACAATTTCTCCATTTAATAAATATGCTCCTCAGTATGACATTTTTTGATTGCGTCATCGTGCCTTGCAGAACATCGATTGAGAGCCCATTGACGGCCTTATATTTGGAAATCGTGCTCACAAATGCCAGATATGAACGACTCGACAATTATAACTGTCTTGGTCCTGTTCGCCGCATGGCCAATGGAATGGCGAGATTTAAATGACGCTATCATGGCGCCATGCATGGTAGGTGACCTTGAAATAGTCTGCACGAAATAGTCCGCACATATTCGCGAGTGCGTAAGTCGGAAACTAAAGGGATTTAGGTCTCAAGAAGGACAAGGCTGTGAACGACGCCGAATGATCTTCAAGATGGCTATTTCAGTTCAAAACCCCATACAAATGTGGAACACGTCCGTTAATGCTGAGCCGGCGGTTGCATTCAAACAATAGGCATCAGTCACACATAGAAGTTTAATGGTGAAGGGTTATATTCTTGTACCATTGAAATGTTGTACGTTGAACATGGCTGACCTTCAGTTTACCAGGAGAGGCATGTTCAACGACTATTTAGAACAAATGTTAACCTATGCTATGAAATACTCAGCGTCTAGAGCAGAATGCTCAGCTGGCAACATTACAAGTCATCATATATTTGTCGTGATCTTTGGGGTTTTACGACACACTCAGCTGCTGTGGCTAAGTGGTGTCGCCTGCCTCTCACCCTGGCAGAAACGGGATATTCCAATGACTGTCTGCTATCTTCGTTTAACCAGTACCTGCTGACAGGGGTGAAGCTCCTTATTCAGTGGGAGGGGGCCCTACTAGAGCTCCAGATTCCCCCACTTCGAGAAAAAAATGCGTCCATTCGGAAGACACCCATTTGCTGGCGTACTTTCGGGGTACATTTCGTCATTTTCGATGTTCAGTCCCCTCTTCAACACAAGATAAAGCTAGTAGCTGCGTGCTGTTGCACCGTATCACGTCAGAACCTATGATACGATCGCATGGAAGCTGGCTAGGAAAAACCAGCACCCAAGCTCCAGATTGCAAGAACAGTGCTTGATTTCGTCACATGCAAATTTGGAAGAATATTTTGAAAAAGATTTTGCCACTAGAAAACGGTCCTTCCCATTCGCCGAAGCAGTCCAGTTCATTGGAATGTCCAAGGCACGAATTGCATTAGAGAACAGGTACAAATCAGCCAGCATAAATATCTTTCGCTGAGGGTGGGCCCGCCCTGAGCCGACCGGTCCGGCCCGCCCCGCCCTCGCACCAATCTCGGGACCTGCCGGGGCTTGTCCGCCCCTCGTGCCGACAGCGTGGCTGGCGCGGCGGACGAGGACGCGCCGAATACGTCACGCGGCGCGCGGCACGTCCGGCCGCGGCCGACGCCGCCATCCCATCCGGGCCCGCGGCGACGACCAACGGTCCGCTGTCTGGCAGCGCCGGCTGCCAGATCTGGCGACGGACGCCGGACGCGCCACGCGCCCGACAATGCGTCTATCTGACGTCACGCCGACTAGATGAGTGCAAAGCCGTCACTGTGACTCACCTCTGCTGGGTCGCGGGGGTTTCGTGCGAAGCAAACGCGGACTTAAAGGCGGAAAGCGAGGTCTTCTCGTGATGCTCGCCCGGTGCAGGTGTTGAGTGCGAGCGGTCGACGCGTCGTACGATTTGGCAGATTTGACAAAATCGCGCTTGCCAGCCTCCCTCACTCCTTAAAAGTATGATTTTTGGGTAATAAGTAAGCCGAACACAATCTCACATTACACAATTCTGCAACTTTTGCCGAAGCGAATTGTTTCAAATGCCACGAAGCCGAAGCTGAAGTTATCCATTCAAAATGGCACGAAACCGAAGACGAAGCCGAAACCAACCGTGAAAACAGCTCGAGGTCGAAGACCAGCCCAAAGCCATCGGATGAGAACCGCGGCTCCGCGAAGCCGGAGCGGAAGCCGGCTTGGTTCCCATGCTTGCTATCTGTATGTGCTCGCCTTGCTCTCACGGTGGTCTTGGCGTAATAGTCCCATTCTTCTGTGAGAAGGCAGATCATCTGAAATGTGTAATCCAGAGCGCTCGTTCTTAATAGAGGTGACATTACGTAGAGAAACATGCTCATGATTCACACAGCCCGGGCAACTATTGTTGGTATCTGCCAGCTATAGCTAGTAGATACCAACGGGGTGTGTCCTCGCTTCAAACACCCCGAACAACTATCGATGGTATCTGCCAGCTATAGTTAGAAGATACCAGCTGTAGGGCTGGCATATATGATAATCGGAGCGGAAAAATACACCTGAAAGCTGTCATATCTGAAACATACGGACTGCATTATTGCACAATGAAGGGTACTTAATGCCGTTGCGACATATCTGAAAGTCGTCAGAATACGAAAGAATTCCGTCCTATTTCGTGCAATGACGTGATGCCCAACAAAAATGGCACGGCCCATTACCTCACTGCGATCAGCGGCCCGGCTGGGGTCAAGGGTTGGAGGGGGCATCCATGTGGGGTGTTCAATTCCTCAAAGTGGCTGGGATTTATCCATGCATGCCTCAGCAATGGCACTTATAGTAATTGGACGAAAGTTGTTTTTCCTTACGGCTTGGCCTCTTTCTTCTTAAACTTATCCAGGTATGCTAGAGTTAGAACAAAGTGGCATCAGACATTTTCCGTGAAAACCGCGTTGAGTTTTATTAGTTTTAGCTGGATTAGTTTTATTGATGACATTTTCACAATTGGTTCAGATGTACTCTCTCAACCAATTTAATCACTTATATGCATGCGGTAAAAAGTAGAAATAGTTACAACGATTTTTGTGAGACATAACACCCACAGAACGCATTGCACCATACGTGCCGCTATATTTCTAGCTTCGGATATGGCATGTGAAATGCCAAATAAAACCACTCCAGATCCAACCTCACGTGCATAAGCCGCTGCCCCGCGGCGTCCCAATAGCTGAACGCATTGGTACTGTGCATTTTACGGCGAGGTGCCTGTACACAGTGGTGTGGCTATTAGGCCCCGTGTCAAAACATTCATGAGTCGAGGTACAAACATAGCCACGCCATCCATTCTTAGCTAACTTGTATCAGGTTAGTGCTCAGTTTGGCGTTCTTTCCAGGCATCAGCATCTTCAAAGTGCGCATACAGCTCCGGTGCCTCAGTGGGATAAGCTCGTTCTATTGGTAGCTGGCTGTGTAGCGAGGGAGCCCCTTAAGCAGAGCCGTCGGTGTGTTGCCTCGGTTTGGACTGAAGTACGTGCAGCAACCGGTCCTGACCAGCGGCTCGCTGGCATGCTTCGGTTTGTGGAAAGGAAAACTTCAGACATTCGGGCCCGCCGCTCGCCATAACTTTGGAAGTCAAGCGCAGCGTGCTTAGGTTGGTTAATTACTGGCTCTGCAACCAGCACAGTTTCTCTAGCAGGCTCAAGACGTGATCAAATTTTCGTATTCCGAAAGTACTCTGTCATCCTAATAAAAAATGTGCCGTCTTTTGTCCAGAGTCCATCTAGCCTCCATCTTAATTTAATCTCATTTTCGTCCAACTCTCGTCTACGCGTAGCTGTTAACACTGCGGTGAAACGTCAAACATTTGCACAATATATTCCAGCCGTTGGTAGATATCGTGGTTTACTAGTTCCTCCTGCTTTTGAAAAGTTGGTTATTTTCCACACAAAAATTCACATGACGACCTTCTTATGTTCCTCAGCACCATGGTGCAGAGGCGCAACCAGTCTTGACAAGGGGGAGGCAGGGTTGTCAGATAGCCCCTTACTGGTGAAAGACCTCATACACAGATATGGTCGAATTTGTTTAAAGGGAGCACGCAATTCATCGTTCTATTTTATTATTAACCTTTTTGAACCGAAACAGGAGCCAAAGGACACCGGAGGGTGCAACTCTGCTTGCATTTGAAGCCAATGACTTGACGGAGCCATGCGTCAAATGATTGCATAGACATTCATTTTTAAATGCTTTGGTAGAATCCTCCTAGATCCATAGCGCCCAGGGGCCTTGTGGGAACTTCTCTGGGTTTTACAGTGATATTGAGGATCGCGTGATCGCGGATTATAGATAAAAATGGGGCAATGAATTTGAATTGACATGGCCAACCCGTATTGTTCTGGGAATGCTCAACCACCGTTCAGAAGCAAGCAGTGAAAAAATATCATAGTTTTGACCACTCGCGCTCGCAAGCATAGAAACAAAAACCCGACGCCATGCGTTGCAGTCTCCGTGGGTCGGGCGGCGTCGGCCCATGGCTAACACTCAGCGGCGTTTAGCAAACGGACGAAAACGATGACGTTTCTGAAATACGTTCCTTTGAACGCCATGGGACATCAATTCGCATACTTAGGAGGCAGTGCGGGAGTACATATCACCTGTGCGATGTTTGTATATATAAAAGGAGCGGATTGGCATTCAAAGCACCACGAACCGGTTCTGAAATCTGGTGGTAGAACTGGACAAGTAAAGGTGGAATGCTGATTTCCGTGATGCTGCAATTGTTAATCTGTTCAGAAAACAATCTCAAAGTTACACAGGTGAAAATACGCAATGGCTTAATCTTTGAACGGAACATGTTGAATTTGAAATATTTTTGAAGGCGTCATTTCACGACGGCTGTTGACCGACTGCTGACGGCATCACGCGCCCGAAGCCCGGCGCCCGGGTTTAGCTGCGGCGGACAACACAACGCCAGACCAACAGGGAGCCAACTGTTCAGTACTAACGGCAGCTGACGGACATGAAGGATCTTTTCGACTCAGTGACCCCCGATCGGAGCGAAGGAGTCTCTGACTGTCATTCGAGGGTTCGGCCCTGCGATCCGGGGCCCATTAATATTATCTTCGGCCAGCCCTTCCTGCCCTCAGGTCCCATAAATAGGGACATTGATTTCGGCCCCCAATGGCACGAGGGGATCCTGTGAACCCAAAACTGCTTTTTGCTGAGTGCTTCTAATATTTACGCCAAATCTTTGTAAATGCTTCAAATAATTTACAGAAAATGTCCGGTTGCTATTTTATTTTTCCCGTGGTACAACAGCACTTTCCTCTCAATCTTTGCGCTTATGGCATATTGCCTCCAGCCGTTTGCACCTTTAACTGTTCTTCTTAACTTCAAAATGCACACAAATACATTGCGATCTTTGTGCATTGGGTGACCAAGGTTCATATTCTACTGCCGTAACCAGTGATCCTAGGTTTCCAGACCCGTTTTGAAGGGCGCATCGCATACGTTAAAAGGGCAATGACGTTGCTTGGGAGCAATGACATTATTTTTGACGTCGTGATCGTCAAAAGAGCAATGGCTAGCTTACCGGCCTGCACTTACACATTTTTATCCCGCCAACAACCGATACGAATTTTCTGGTTAGCTGCTTAGGACAAATCATAATGGAATCCCGATCCCCTAAGGCTCTTTGCTTGCTTCAGAGTATTTGACAAAAGGATCTGTGTTAAATCACGTTTTCAGAAACTAGATGGGCATCGGTACACTATTATAATGCAGTGGCCATGATATTAAAAAGAGTTTCCCCACAACAGAGATCCTTGATAAGGCTTGCATTTTACAAAATGACTCAGACTTCGGGGAAAAGCTACCCGGTCTCAGGCCTCTCAGCAAACTGCGAGAACGTTACAATCGAGCTGTTGTCAGGAGACGAGGTGGTCAAGTGACTGTCGCGTTGTGACATCACTTGGAACGTTGAAGCTTGTCGGCAAAATGGCTTGTTTCGCTGAAATAACTCCACTGTCGTGTAAGGACTAGGGTCTTTGCAACAAGATTGCCATTATGAAAGACGTGGGTCCCAAGATGTCCATCGCCGCAAGTCAGTAGTGAAGTTTCAATTAAAAACAGGCTCGGTAGTTGAGATAATGTGTGTTTCAGAAGCCACCATATCTTTGCAAGAAAACTACGCTGTAAAACAAAAGCCCATCGTTATGATCGGCGCTGCAGGCCAAGCCGGTCTCAACGCAGCCTGGCCAGAGACCGTCCAGTTTCAGCGACCTGGCACGGCCAGACAAGCCACGTTTGTAATCGACAGTCACTGGTCGCAACGCGTTTAAGTTTCTGGTAACAGCAACCATAACTTTTTTTATTAAAGAACAACACTGCCTCCGCGGGGCAGTGCAGTAATATCCTCGATGCCTTTAAACGTAATGTATATTCGTTGGTGTATTTGCTGCCGTGTTGAAATACCGACACTACTTCATCTGCCCATTCGGTGAACATGGGGAATGCAAAATTTTAAGTCACAACAAGCCACAAAGGCAGGACGGAAACAAATTGAGCGTTTTCATATACCAGCCATATTTGTTTACGTTTCTTAGGACTGAAGTCAATTCCGGCAAGGTACAGACGTGAAACCAACTTCAAAGTGTTTACAAACGTGCCGTGCGCAAATCATGAAGGGATCTCAATGCTGCCCGGTCTATAGGCGTTTTAAACGTTGGCCGGCAAGCAGTCAGTGTCGCCTTTGCCGTAGCCGTCGGAAATTGAACCATGCAAACCGCATAGTCACATAACTCAGTTCATCGCGACCAATGTGCATCTGAACCACTGACCATTTTGCCATGTGTATCTGTGTGACTCCACTGTGTCAATGTGTATGTGTATCCATGTGTATCTGTGTGACTCCACTGACCAATGTGTATCTGTGTGACTCCACACCCGTCAAATGGTGACAACAAAAGGTGCTCCAGAAAGCCCTCGACAGTTCAGAGTGCGCGTCAGCTGAACCCGCCGCAGGCGTTCGGCTGCCCGGCCCATCGTCCACGGTGATGCGCTCCATCTTAAGGTTGAGGGTGGTCTTGGCCTTTGGGAGGCTCGTCGGCTTATGGGGGTGGTTCTTGAGGTTAACCCCAGCATGGAGTTCAGTGGCGACAGGTCGGGCGAGCGAAAGGCCACGTCAAAGCAGTCTTAAGCCGGGGTGCATTTTAGCGAAATTATTTTGAATTATTTCAGTGAAGCCCGTGCCTTGTGCAGTGTCATTTTATCCCGCTGGAGCCACTCCTCGTACCCATCGATCCTGCAAAGTCGCCCATGGCCGAGCAGAAAGTTATCAGAGCGGTGGCGGTGAAGCACTGTGAGATGGTGTTGACAAGATACCCGGTCTTTTCCTCAAAGAGACATCTTCTTTTTAGTTATAACTTAACGAATTTGGGATCACTGACGTCTGCCATTGTTTTTGTCACGTTATGCCACTGAATGCTTATTCGAATGCAGGCGCAGTCTGGATTGTGCGAGAAATACACTTGCCACTGCTGATTAAAACGTGAGTTAACTTTAATCTGGACTACCTTGTATATTTCACACAGGCACAATCTGTTAAGTTCACCCTTCTGTGATATTTTGTGAACCTGATGCATGGTTAAACAAAAGGCTTCCGGCACGATTGGGAGACCTCACTCAGTGCTTCAAGAATCCGTTCCCACAGGAAGGAAGTCCTTAGCACGTCTACATTCGCACGAATGGGGATCAGAATACATATACACTGCTCTTCCCACCTGATGTAAAAGGACTGCTTTCTCAGCAGGCATGGTGCATACGGAATTGTAATGCAGCATTATTGGGGCAGTCATTAGTTTTCTAAAGTTTTCTCCGAACTTTTTGATTGGATGCATTTCTGGGACGAGCACCCACGCCAAGCGGTGCTCTTTCGGTGAGCCCTGACCCAATCGTAAAATTCCGGGTCAGTGGCAGAACTTCACGGCGAAAGGTTAACGTGCCGCAATGCTCAGCACGGTCTGTCCTGCCCTCTGACACTGCGTGACCCTTAGCGCGGCCACTGCCACCAGCCGCAGGCTATCCCAGCCGGACACCAGCAGCCAAGTCAAAGGCGACTCGAACCCACCCCGCCAGTGCCGGAAGGCAGGCGCTCTAACCAGCTGGATTATCGGGACGGATTAAACGCATTGCGGACGGGACGATTAAAAAAAGAACAGCTTGGCGGTGTATCTTCCACCCGGCTGTACCACAAAAAGCGTGTCGACAAATGGCATCAACACAAGTTATTCGGTGTGTTCCAATGTGAAAGGAGTCTTGCAGTGGTGTTGGACTTTGTCAAGAAATCTGGCCATGAGCACAGCTTCAAAACGTCGGTTTTTCTCAATATAACCGATGAGTTTTGATATCGTCGAACCGCAATCTCCTGACCTTGTGAATGACGACTATTTTCAGCACGTGAATTCCCAACTCAATACTCCGAAACACCGACATTCAACGCTTTTTTGGTATATCGACTTGCGATACGTGTCAAAGCGTTTGGTCACGCCTCTTTTTAAGACGACCACTGACGACACATTCAGTCATCAGTCTTTGGTTACTCTGTCCTTCCAGTTATCGACATGCTCTTCAGGGATAGCACGCAACATTCTTCAACTAACGCACTTTTTGCAAGCCTGCATCATTGCCCTCGAATTGGAGTGCACCTAAGAATTCCATGAGACGATTCAGCATCTACCACATGTCTTGCACACACTCTGGGCACTTTACATATCTGTCGTGCAACGGATTTGGTGTGTTTTCAGTTCGCGTAACCATTTCAAAACAGTCACCGTACACTGCGCTACGGAATTCTTTGGCGCACTTGCGTTGAATCATTGTCTCACGTTGGCCATTGTTTTTGCGGTAAATTCAAAGAGGAGTAAAACACATGGCGTATAAACGTTTCTCAGGATTTTAAAACCTTTTTTCAGTGTGCGCCTTTTTAGAATATCCGTCGTCACTGCACATGCATGGCCCCTGCCTGCATGAAAATGTGTCCTCTTTGGCATCAACCGTCTGGGGAGAGCTTCCTCCACCGTACACTATCGTGGCATCTGTCGGCGGGCGAGCTGGGGTGCCTTGGAAACATCTGGCAAAAAGCAGACGCTACCATGGCGTGGAAGGTGAGGAAGCTGTGCCAACTCCGAGATAAACCCTGGCACTGGTTTGTGGATCTTGGACTCAGCCCTGGCTATGACTGTAATGTAGGCATGGGCGCTGACACAAGAAGGACGGGGACAGACCCCCTAACTTTGCAGGATCCAACGTTTTGCCAGGGTGTTTGATAAAGAGAAGCGCACATTAAATGTGAGTGTGATGCTCTGGTCCAATTTTGCCCCGTGGATAAGCTCCGTTTAGGATCCGATCAAGAGGACTTTCAGGCGGTGTTGGTCAATTGCTAACGGTTCTGGAGATAAGATGCTCTAAAGAGCTTAATAACTTTCTCCCATTCCCACTATCCATGATATCTTAGCGATTGCTCCCAAATCAGCTGTCTCACTCATTACAAAGGTATGCGATTATGGTATGTTCAACAAGGTATTTTAGTTGTTGAGCTATTCAGGTATTACGTAACTTGTGTGCGTATGTGAGGAGCATCTTGCATATAGGTTAGACAACAGTCATAGTCTTATCCCTCTGGAATTTGTGTTTTTGTGGTAATTTTTCTGACTAAACGGCAGAACAATTTGTGATTCAGTACGATGTTTTGGACTGCATGATTTAGCTCGGTGGATCTCCCGGAGCCCAGCATCACGGTAACACAGCCCTGTTGAGTTGTCTTTCTGTCAGGTTCACAGCGTAAGGCTCACAGATTCCAGTAGACGACCATGTCCCTACCCTTAAATCTCCGAGGCCCAGCGGGGACCTGCTAAACAGCTTTTGCAGGATCCATGATCTAGCTGGAAATTTCGTTTTAATATGCAATGAGACCCAAACCCAAGTGCAGTGATGGTCGAATTAACTCTGTGAACTGTTACTCAAAGAACTAAAACAGATCAACTGTAACTCAAGGAAGTCAAGGCTGCCCAGAAAAGCCGAATGACGAGTCCCAGTACGTTTATCCTCGAGCACTGCTTGTGAAAGCCTTGTACCAGTGGACACTGGACACGCGTTAATAAGAGACCAGCGGCAGTGAATGGTGTTTGCTGTCAAGTGACTCAGCCATGCGTTTATTTTTCCGGTGTGCTGCAACTCCCTTCGCGCCAATCTTCTTCTCAGTGATTATGATGCAACGGATGATCGTAATAGTCTGGCTAGTCTTTGGCGCATTTAGCGACATGCGTATTACCGATTGTCATTTCTTGACGAATGCCATTACCATCCGATTCACGGATATTCATGCCTAAACGTCTGCACGGGATGCCACCATGAGAACCAGTACGAAACGCTGGAGGCACCAACGAACCTTTCGGAGCCATTATATATTGCAACATCCAATTGCACAAACATAACAAAATGACATAACAAGACAAACACAACAAGGTCATGACGCCATCGTTTCATCCATCTGAAAATACGCGGGATTTAGCCCACTGTAGTCCAAACTGATCTTCATTTCAAGTTTCATTATCCGAACGCGCCGAGTCAGCAATCAATCCGACCCAATCCGAGTCAGCAATCATCTCGTGACACATCGCTGACGCCACCCCCGCCCTGGCGCGCGTGGCGGCGATGTCAGCTTCTCCGCCGCATCCCGCCGCGAGCACACTCGCTGCGCACGTCCAAATGGCGCAGTTGGAGCCAGCCGGGTCGGCGGACTTCGCCGGCGCGCTTCGAGAGGCTTCGGCGGCGCGGACCCGGCGGCCCGGCGCTCAGCGACCCGCGGGGACGGTCCGGACTCCTGTTCGGCAAATGGAACTTTCCGGCAGACGCGCCGCAGCGGCCGCTTGTCTGTGACGTCACAACCGAAACGCCGGATCCGGGCCTCGTTGCATCATGGGCCCGCTGCGGTCCGTCCAGGCGGCCCGAGATCAATGCCGCGAAGTAGCCCGCCCGGCACCAGGTCGCTCGGCCCTTTTGGGTCATACGCCGCCAGGGCGGTGTGTCGGCGGTCGGCGGAGCACGGCCGCTGCCGGTGCCGTCAGGGTGTCATCAGCTAAAATCCCGCGTGTCTCGCTCCCGGCTCCGTGACTCAGCCGACGTAATGCGTTTGCGCTGTGCCAGTGCCCCCCATCCGAATGACGCAGTGACAGCGGCAGGGTTACACCCCACGGGCACCTCTCTCTCTGACGGGGCTGCGCCCGTAGTGACGTCACAGCGCAAAGCGGCACACGTGACGCACGTCTAGTCTACCCACCCACGCTCTACACAGCTGCCTATCATACGCGTCCGTCCGGGGCGGGAGATCATCACCACGGCAACGACCGGCCCAGAGGTGAGATGACGGTCGGATGACCGTCATCCGGCCGGATGACCGACCGATGACCGTCATCCGACGACCGGCTCCGCCGAGTCGATAGCGTCACGCGGAAAGTTCGGCAGGGTCTCCACCTCGTTCACGGAGAGCACCTCCGTCACGCCGGGCACCTCCGCCATGAACGACGTGATCAGCACGTTGAAGGTGGTGAGGAAGACGGAGGCGATCATGCAGATGTTGTTGAGGGTTTCGGCCCTGCGGAAGTGGTCGGGTCGGTTGATGTTGTAGCGCATCTTCACCAGCAGGCACACGGCTATCATGACCTGCACGATCAGACTCAGCGAGATGAAGACCATGCAGGCGACGTAGAAGGGCGAGTTCGAGTCACCCGTTTTGAGCAGCGTGCGCAGCTGGTCGGCGTTGGCCGACAGCAGCGCCACGTCCATGAAGCCCTGCGCCACCGACTTCTTGGTGCTGTACACGTCCGGGTCGAGCCGCGGCATCGGTCGCGTGTCGGCCACTTCCTTCCACTTCTTGCGCGGACGCCGGGGCGCCGCCGGCCTGCCCGGCCCCAGGTCCGGGTCAAACGTCTCCACCTCGGACGGGTCGGCCCCGTTGGAGCGCAGGAAGTCCTCGCGGGGCATGGCTGGACCTCACGACGGCCGCTGAAACGGCAGGTTCGTCGACAGGTTCAGGCAAGTCGCGAACTTCAAGGCGTTTGCGGCCCGTCTACTGGCGGTAGTGCTCGCGCACGGGTCGGAGGGTCAAACCGAGGACGGTTTTCCTATTTCAACACCCAAATTGCGATTATCGGCGACAACACCGAGCGACGTGCTCGCTATGGCTGGCACGTGAGCTCTGACTTCACATTTGAACAGGACCTCGCCATATAAGCGGGTACTCCCCAAACGCCTCCACAGTCCACAGACACGTGTTGCTTTCTGAAACAACGGACAAGACTTACCGCTATTGCACAACGAGGACGAGATGCGAAGCACGATGACGTCACCAGGCCCGGGTGAAGCTCCAAGTAGGAGCCGCCAACTTACGTCGTCAGCGAGAGGACGCTCCGATGTGGCTCGAAGCACCGCCAGCAACCACGGGATCCAGCTACACGCCGAGCCGGGCGCGCCGCACCAGGCGCGTGATTCACAGATGGCGCCTGCCCCCAGGCACCGATTCCGGTCCGCTGGAATGTATGCAGGCTGGCCAACCCGCCGTCCAGCGACCTTGGCTCGAGGGGTAGTGATGCTCCTGACATCTAACAAAAATATTTAACACTAGAGTTTAAAAAACTGCTCGCTACGCGACGCACGCGGGCAGCTCGCCAAACAGCTGACCCATGTACTGCACGCACCGCACGTAAACAAAGATCGCTGTGCGCAAATTGTGTGCCGAATTTCATGAGCCGCGCGGAGCCGTCCCGGTTGGTGGCGGCCGCTTCTGTCGATTCACTCCCTGACGCGTCGCGCGCTGCCGCTGCGAGGACTGGGTTCAAGGTTAGTGGAGGCACACCCTTCGTTTTGTGTTAATTCTTGTATTTCAATAGGTTATCTGAATCCGCAAACGCAAAAGTCGAGAGGCCGCAGGCAAAGACGGGAAAGGAGTGGGAGCCACCAGCCTGCGCTAATTGTCAGGTCGAGGTACACATACAGGTAGATAGGTGGACCAATTTGGATAGGAAAGGTCGGATGTGCTGAGCAAACATAGTTTAGTACAGAAGCTGCTTTGGCACCATTGCAGGCTGCCACTTTGCTATGATGAGGGTATATGACCTTTCATAAAAGGAAAGAAACAATCCTTTTCTAAGAAGGATGCAAGGATTTACAATAAAGGACCTAAATGTGATTGCCTATGATTTTTCTCCTAAGGCCAACAAATTTATAACCCCAAATATGACGTGAAACCCAAGAGTCCCACTTAATTGCCTAAATATTGCCTAAATATTTTATGCTCTTGCTGTGATTGTAATATTTTATACTAAGACACTGGCATGAACAAATATCTGTGCTGCTGACCTACAAAGCTATCCATATGATCCATGCATATGGCTTCACACATAATTACCACAGCGTCTCAGCAAATTTTGCACATGTTTTGCCTGCATCAGACATGTCAGGTAATGCTAGGTAGCCTGCACATGCAGTAGCAGTTTTAGCTGTAACTTTCTGTGTCTTAATTAAATAACTGTTTTGTAGCCCCTGTGCACAAGAAGGTTGCTAATCACACCCTGCTGGAAAGCAGGTACCTATCAGCAATCTATCCACCTGTGGTATGATACCTGTGATGTCCGTGGTCAGAACAGGCAGCATGTCATCACATATACCATTTTGATGATCAAGATGCAGCTGCAGCCCATTTCCCAGACATTTCAGCAAATAAGGTTAATCCTGTTATGTCAACAAGAGGAACATGGGTATTCATCTATATCATACAGATCATTAAAAGCTCTAGCACTGGCTAGCTAGATGCTCTGTAGCAAGATAGTATGAAGGAGGATGTTATCTTACTGGCATCATTTGCTTGACTGGTGTAATGCATTGACATCCTTACTCCAGCCACACATACATTCATTCAATAAATGCTAAAAATTATCCTGCATCTGCACCAAGCTTCACCAGAATCATACATATATTTTAATGACATACACACAATGTTTTGCCTCATCTTGAAAGCACATCAGAAATACCAGGTTTGTTCTTGCTGTGTGCTCTTTTGCAGACCTATAATATCTTAAGGGATGGATATATCATAACAGCAACTTCAATTTTCTTGCAAAATGTAGATAGCATTCTTAAATGCTGGTATTTGGCAGGTAATTGCATCATATATGCCCTAAAAGCATTTTTTAAAAAATTCTCTTGCATTCAGCAATAGTGTGCAAAACTGATCTCCATGATTTTGCAGTGACATGAACTTGTTTTGACATTATTTATAAATGATGATAGGCATGAATTCATGTTCCAACTATGTAGACAAATGTTGATTTGCATAGTTAAGAAGATGACTGATTGGTAGCAATTACAGTAGGCTCTTGCAGAATGTAAGAGATAAAGCATAGCATGCAGCATTTCAGGGAACTAGGACAAGGGACTAGGACTAGGGATAGGACTTAGTGTCAAATGTGTCATGGATCATCATAGGACTTGCATGCAGTACAACAGAGCTATAATGTGATAAAGCTTCCCTTTGTTTGATGATCTGTTGGTTGGGATATGACTGACACACATATACCCAGATCTAACCTGTTAAAGGTCCTAGATCCTGAAGAAAGTTTTAATGTCAAGATAGAAATACTACATCTTGGGATCACAGGGTGGATTATGGATCCTAAGAAACTGTTTTTGAAAGATACAGTTGCAGGCAAAAATATAGAGATTTTTTAAAGTTTTATTTTTGTCAGAGTAATACCTCATATAATAATGTGAATGGCCAGTCATCATGCAGAATGCTCCCCTGACCTCTAATACTGGCATGAAATGCTGTATGCAAAGAGGCAGGCAGGTGAATGCCTGTTGTCTGACCTACCATCTGTCTCCAGCCATGATGGAGAGGGTCCCAGTGTGTGAGCTGTCCCCTTCTCCAACCACAGACTAAAACTGGTGTCTGACCTACCACCTGTCTCCAGCCATGATGGAGAGGGTCCCAGTGTGTGAGCTGTCCCCTTCTCCAACCACAGACTGAAACTGGTGTCTGACCTACCACCTGTCTCCAGCCATGATGGAGAAGGTCCCAGTGTGTGAGCTGTCCCCTTCTCCAACCACAGACTGAAACTGGTGTCTGACCTACCACCTGTCTCCAGCCATGATGGAGAGGGTCCCAGTGTGTGAGCTGTCCCCTTCCTCAGCCATGGACTGAGGCTGTTGTCTGACCTACCACCTGTCTCCAGCCATGATGGAGAGGGTCCCAGTGTCTGAGCTATCCCCTTCTTCAGCCACAGACTGAGGCTGTTGTCTGACCTACCACCTGTCTCCAGCCATGATGGAGAGGGTCCCAGTGTGTGAGCTGTCCCCTTCTCCAACCACAGACTGAAACTGGTGTCTGACCTACCACCTGTCTCCAGCCATGATGGAGAGGGTCCCAGTATGTGAGCTGTCCCCTTCTCCAACCACAGACCAAGGATCCCATCAGCTGACCTGGTGGGGGCAGGGAGCCAGGTCTGCCTCTATGAAGAAGTCAGCCTCCTCACCCCCAGTCAGCGTGCGTTTCCTCAACAACAGCTGCAGCGACCCAGATGGCTCTGGAGATGAAGGTCAGTAGGTCACCATGACCAAGGGCAGGTGATGAAGACTAGATGACTCTGATTGATGTAGATCATTGACAAGGCAAGGCTCTGTGGCATTTACTTCTCATTCACATTCCATAATCTTTGCCAAGTGAGGTTGCTGAGTAGACTTTAAGAAACAATTGAGTCACCTAGAAGGTTCCAATAGAAAGTTGGTTGCATGTAAGGCCTGTTGCACCCCAAGAAGTTCATCCATTTAGAATGCTTGGGCTGTTAAAAAAATCAAGACTTGATTTGCTTGCCACATTTGATCAACAGGTGAAACAAATAGACGTTGGTTTCATTTTGCGAGATTCCATACAGCAATTAATTGAGTACTCTTTAAGAACATAATTAACTATGTTTGATCCTCAATTTTTGCTTTACACTGTTGCAGCCAACAGCATTTGTTTGAGCACTGCTGACGGAAAGTGCACCTGAGTGGTTCGCGTCCTTCCACTCTCCTCTTCTGACAATAGTGGATACAACTCCCAAATGCAGCCCAGATTCTATCACAAGTGGCAGAAAAGCATATACACCATGTAGAGAGGAGCATTATTAGTTAGCAATACCTGCAGTGGTGATACCAGCTTCAATTATAACAGCTATCGCCTAACGGTAGGCGCTTGGCATCGCTCGTGCACGTGGCGTTCCAAAAATGTTGTCAATACTGAGCTAACAACTCTGTGATGTCGCCTGCAGCAGGCCAACTGGAGCTGCAAATGGGTAAGCCTGTTTCTGCTAAATGTTACGCTTTTGGGCCCCCATGTCGCGTTCGCGTCAGTAGGCTGTTTTCTTAGCCTGGTTATCTGCCGTCCTTGTGTACAGCATGTTAAGTGTGTTATATTGGACTTTGTGGCTTCAGTTTTGCTTGGCTGGAATCGCGGTGTTTTCTCTGATGTGTGTATGTGTGTGGTGGCTTTATTTATGGTTATAATTTCAGTCTTGTTTGCTGGGCATTATGTTTTCTGGCGAATTCTGTCGATATATCGCTGCTTACGTTTCCAGGGCATTTGTATGTAACGCTGTCAAAGTATATGTATTTGTATGAAACATTGAAACACGTCGATATCCCTTGCTTACATACCTATGTGGGCAGCTGTATGAAGCATTGGTTGGATATGGTACTGTTCTCTCAATTGCCAAGGAATGTAAACACACATTATTTTCGGTGATGCTGTTATCATTAATTTTAAGTATAAATTATAATTTGGGTTAAGGAACAGAATCTGATTCACTCACATTACGTTTCATCTCCATGGCTGCCTTGCATGGCAGCCGCTTTTTGACCTTTGTAACTTGCGAGGTCGGAAGCATGACGTTCTTGTAAGAAAGGCTCGCCAAATGACGCTCAGTAGACCAGGGACGGTGGGTTTGTTTGCCGGGGGCCGTTGAGTGAACTCCGTTTTAAGATCCATCATTGCAGACTGGCTGCAAGCTATGCGATGCAGTATCGGCCAAAAGCTGTCCATTGTCCTTTTCTGTTGTTTTTGTTTTTGTTTATCGTACCAGAACCCTGGCTTATCTGCGACACCTTAATGTGCAACGGACGAACAAATTATCACTGTGCAGTGGCTGTCACAGTATTCCTTTTATGGCGCTCTTATGCTTCTGACATAATGTGTAGTGTCTGTCTGACCGCTGAGGAGTATTTGTGGCGGAGACTGTCAACCTACTAGTGTTACATGAGGTGCTTTCGTGCTGTGATGTGCGTTCCGTCAGTTCTTGCCCGTCGCTCATGTTTGTTCGTCGAAGCTCACCCTCTGTTGATGCCTCTGCATATATATATATATATATATATATATATATATATATATATATATATATATATATATATGGGTGTGAGCGTGTGCGTGCGTGCGTGCGTGCGTGCGTGCGTGCGTGCCTGCGTGCGTGCGTACGTGCGTACGTGTGTGCGTGAGTGCCTTCGTAAGTGCCTTCGTAAGTGCGTACGCGCGTTTGGGACTTTATGACGCACTCGGTTGCTGGGGGTATCTGGCGTCGCCTGTCTGTCGCCCGGGCATGAAGGGCAGTGCAGCACAGCGCCTCGCCCGAGCTCCGGCGCCATGCTCCTCTGCATGCGGTCGGTGACCGCGCTCCGCGCCGCCCTCATTCGTGGCTGGCGCTGTCGCTCTGCTGCTATGTGACGCGACCTGACCGGCGGCTGACGGCCTGTCGCGGCCCGGCGGCCCCGCTCGCTCTGCTTGCGTGCGCGGGCCCGCCGTGCGCGCCCGCCGGCGTCCTGCCCGTGCCGCCACGCCGTCGCCAGCGCGCCGCTGGCGGACGCGAGAGCTTGCCGCTTGCGCGACCGTTCCATGTCACGCGTCGCCACGGTGGTGGTCAGCGACGTCGGCGAGCGTCTCGGCCGTGCGCGGAGACGGAAGAACCGACGGGACGTTAAGACGGGGCCGGGCCCTCGCGCGCGCCGCCGCGCCGCGGTCGCTCGAGCACATGTGTATATGGTCGCTGCTGCAGCGCGCTGCCGGCGCGTCCGGCGCTGTTCAAGACCTGTGCTCGTCGCTGACGGGCCGGCCGGCGCCGCCGCCGCCGGGCCGCCAGCAAGGTAACCTCGCTATTGATCGGTGCGCAGTCGACAACACCTTGTCATCTTGTCATGGACGTCTGCGGACGTCCGGCCGCGGAGGAGCGGACCGGTGACCCCGCGGCGATCCCGCGACGGCCGCGCGATGGCCGCGCGACAGCCCGCGACGGCCCCGCGGCGGTCCCGCAGCGGCTCCACGACCACCTCGCGACCACCCCGTGACCACCCTGCGACCACCCCGTGACCACCCCGCGACCACCCCCCGCGACCACCCTGCGACGGCCTCGTGACAGTCCCGCAGCGGCTCCACGACCACCTCGCGACCACCCCGTGACCACCCTGCGACCACCCCGCGACCACCCCGCTACCACCCCGCGGCCACCCTGCGACGGCCCCGTGACAGTCCCGCGGCGGCTCCACGACCACCTCGCGACCACCCCGTGACCACCCTGCGACGGCCCCGTGACAGTCCCGCAGCGGCTCCACGACCACCTCGCGACCACCCCGTGACCACCCTGCGACCACCCTGCGACCACCCCGCGACCACCCCGCGACCACCCTGCGACGGCCCCGTGACAGTCCCGCAGCGGCTCCACGACCACCTCGCGACCACCCCGTGACCACCCTGCGACGGCCCCGTGACAGTCCCGCAGCGGCTCCACGACCACCTCGCGACCACCCCGTGACCACCCTGCGACCACCCCGCGACCACCCCGCGACCACCCCGCGACCACCCCGCGATCGACCACCCCGCGACCACCCCGCGACCACCCCGCGACGGCCCCGTGACAGTCCCGCGGCGGCGGCATCACGTGCCGCGCTGCACCGCCCGGCCGTTGGACGGCATGCCACGTGTGGCGTCCGCCGCCGGTCGTGATTCATTGTTGTCACGTGTGGAACACACTGAGGACGGTGGTGTTGCGCGAGTAGTCGGGGCTCGGCGAGATTGCTGGGTCGTGCAAGCGGCATGGGTCGTTCGGCGAGGCCGATTAGGAAGCGTTGTTGATAAGATCGCGTTATCGGTAGTGATCCGCATTTGGGGGGACGGGCAAGATGGGATTAGTTTCGTCGCCAGAATTTTCGTTCGGTGTGGAGGCCGATGTGGTACAGCGGGCGTGGCTGCCTGATTTTTCAGCCGCCGCTGCCTTCCTCGGCTCACAATCGCAGCACAGGTGTGAGGGTGGAGGGGGGAGGGGGCGATGAATGTAACATGTAGCTGCGCAACAGCGTAGCAGGCCGGGTGTTGCGGGACTTGGCTCGGTAACCGCTACTGAGGCGTATTTTTCACGAATGATTAAATCCAACCTTTCAGAGTTTTTCCTCCACCGATGTTGCAGTACTGAAGTGAGGGGGCGCGATAGCGCCATCATGAGTTACCGCGTAGCTGTATGTTTTAGGGAACCCAGACAAGCGTGGAGGCGTCGGTTGTCGTCGAGCGATGGCGACAGCTACGGTTTTGTTCAGATTGCGAGGTACTTTGAACCGTTTAGGCGAAATTTGACGTAAATGTATACCATCCAGATTTGGCTCCCAGTATTTTTGGCCGGTCTTTCCATAGTTGTTTCGTGCCAGGTTGCATGCACCAAGTATTTCGAGCGTTGGGGCAGTTATGGTCCATTGCGCAGCAACATCTGGTCGCGGATCGAGCTAACGCCAATGCTCTGTTTGCCAACTGGCGAACGTTGTACACGTTTCTGATTGGATTTTTGTATCAATTAAGTGCTACGCGCAAGCGCAAGCTGAAATGTCAGGTGTTGATGACGTGCGACGCGACTTTTACCACTTACAGTTAGATCGTTTTGGTGACTCCGTTACATCTGTTAGATAAGGTCCGTTTTTGGAGACTGGGACTCGTGAGACTCCGTCGGTTTCCTGTCGCACTGCCTTGCAAGCAACGATGGCGCGTAATTCGCGTTTTGTGTGTGTAAGGAACAGGCCACGCGCCGTTCTGTGTGGACGTATGCCACTATACGTATTATGTTCTGACAGGACGCATACCAGCATACTTGACAAGACACGCCACGCGGCCTAAATAGGAGATGAACCACTATTCGTGCGAACTGTCGTTAACAAAGGATCGCTGACGTGGGCGTTGGTACATGCAAACTGTATGGTGTAACCGACCATTTTCCGCAACTAACTCATTGAGGATGTCGGGCCGGTTGGACGGCGGCCAGCATTGTTATGTGTTTTGTTCGAAGCCGTTGAGGTGTATGACTGTAGGGGGCAGATGTCTGGTGTCTTCGTGCCTGCGTGCAGATGTCTGGCGCGGACTGGTCTGCTGTGCCGCTCACGCCGTACCCACTCGCTGGCAAAGTCAACAGCCTGTTGGTGCATGCATAGGGAACGCGTGTGAAGACGCGCACGCGTCGCCTGTCGACACTCAGTCAGTGACTTCATGTCGGCATTGCGTGCCATTGAGCGAAACCTGTGGCCAGCACGCCGTGTTTACATTGTAACGCGTGGACCCCGGGCCGACCGTCGTCCTCGGCGGTGTCCTGCCCCCTCCCCCCCCCCCCCAACCGGCCGGACGTGACTCATCTGCGCGTGCGGTGACTCATCTGCGCGTGCGTAGGCGTGCCCTCTGCGCGACCGGGTGTCCTGCGCCTCGTCTGTGTGTGTGTATGTGCGCAGCGGCCCTACGCGTAACAGGAGTAAGACAGCGCTGTTCGTCGGGATGGCGGGAGGGGGACGACACGCGCTGATGGCGCTTCACCTGAGTGTGTGTGACAGCGTGCCACCCACACCTCATCGGGGACCCACTTTCTTTGTGTGTTGGCCTGGTTTTAATTTCCGTTGCGTAGTTCAGCGCCACTGTGTGCAGGATTTGAGTGTTGCACTTTGCAGGACCCGCTTGCGACCATTATCAGGTCCCACGGTCGTGCGCTGGGCGCTGACGCTCCTGCGCATGGCGTAAACGTCACTTGTGCTGGGCGCCGCCGTGCGCCAGCTGACTGACGCCCGGCCGCGCACCGTGCTGGGCGTGACGCTGCTGATGCTGTGCGCTGGCCGGAGCGCGGCCGTGTGCGAGCCCGGGCGGCACCCGTGCGCCGGCACTGAGCGTCCGGCCGTCGGCAGGGCTGGAGGACGACCGGCAGATACAGGAGGAGGCGGCCGGCGACGGTCAGAGGGTAGCGGGGACGTCTGACCCGGCCTCCGCCCCGCTGCCGCCGCCGCCGGTGGCGCCGCCGCGTAAACACTCGACACGCAGCCGGGCGGAGGAGTGGAGGGGCGCCCTGCAGGACCTCTCCCCGGTCAAAGGTCAGTGACCCGCGGAGGAGTGGAGCGGCGCCCTGCAGGACCTTTCCCCGGTCAAAGGTCAGTGACCTGATGACCAGAGGTCAGTGTCCCACTGACGTGAGGAGGAGTGCCCTGCAGGACCTCCCTCCCGTCAAAGGTCAGCGACACGATGACCAGAGGTCAGTGTCCCACTGACGAGAGGAGGGGTGCCCTGCAGGACCTCTCTCCCGTCAAAGGTCAGTGACCTGATAACCAGAGGTCGGTGTCGTACTGACGAGAGGAGGGGTGCCCTGCAGGGCCTCTCCCCCGTCAAAGGTCAGTGACCTGCTGAGGAATGGAGGGCCGCCCTGCAGGACCTTTCCCCGCCAAAGGTCAGTGACCTGATGACCAGAGGTCAGTGTCCTGACAAGAGGAGGGGTGCCCTGCAGGGCCTCTCCCCCGTCAAAGGTCAGTGACCTGCTGATGAGTGGACGGGAGCCCTGCAGAACCGCTCCCCCGTCAAAGGTCGGTGACCTGCTGGCGAGAGGCCAGTGTCCTGCGAATGACCCACGATTGAACTGTTGCTCCTGCTCACGCGGCACGCGAGAGTTAGTGCTAATATCTACTGAAACATGGTGTGCTCATGTAAGGTCGACCAGGCCTAGAACCCAGGCCCACCGTCGTTTAACGCCATAAAATGACTGTCACCATTATGTGACTAACGTAAATTATCTGAGCACTCGACTGCCTAAACAGGTTAACATCGCCCGCCTCCGTGAAACTTCGTAAGGTCGTCTCGTACAGAAAAGGTGTCGCGGGCTACCAGTGCTGTTACGCGTCTCACGTCGTCTCCCCCCCCCCCCCCCGCCCTGCAGCAGCGTTTCAGAATTGCCTCAGCTAAAGGTGTCATTTAGACCGAGCTGTACTAGCCAAATGTTACAAGGACATCGAAAACAACGAAAAATTAGGTACGTCTGTGAATCGGAGACTAACAGTGATTAGCGAAAGCAGAGAGAAATTAGATACACCTCTTAATGAGAGGCCAACAGCTACGAAAGTAGTTCAAACTGCGAGCACCAAATCGTCCTTAAAATTGCTAGTTTCCAGCCGAAATGCTGAGTTTTGACGACCTGCTTGGCAGAGCTGGTGTCGCGGCTAGGCAAGACGCGCTCGTCGAGCGTCGACGCAACGGCGGCGACGGCGGAGAGGGCCGACAAGGCGGCCGGTAAGACGGCCGCGGCCACGGACAGAGCGGAGAAGGCGACCGGGAAGGCGGCGGCCACGGCGGAGAAGGCGGCCGAACCGCGACCGAGCCAGGACAGCGATGCCTGGGCCCGGTTCGCCGAGCTCAAGGGCAAGATCACCAAAACTGTTGAGGGTACGTGTCGCGGTGAGCAGAGAGAGGTTGCCGACATTATGGGGGGGGGGGGGGGGGTCGGTTGGCAAGAAGAGGGGAGGCACTGAGAGGGGGCCGATGGAAGAAAAATATGCTATGGTCTCGTTGGGGTTGTGCGGATGGCGCGAGGGAAGGAAAACTTTATGGCGCGAAGTCCGCGAGAGGATACGCGCCGGAACGAGCGCCAGAGGAGCGGCAGGTCTCCGTGGTTTCCGGTCGGGGATGTTTGTTCCGTCCGGAGTATGTTGAAACACGTGTGTGCTGGTTGGATGCGTCCGCCGGTCGGATCTGGACGCCAGTCGGACGCGCAGGTCAAACAGCAGGCGATGGCTTGTAAACGCTGTATATCAACGAGACTGATGACGTCGTCAGCGAAAAGCGCAAAACATGTCTAGCGGCTCGTTCGCTCCCTCGCTTGACACCGGCGCGCGGCGCGTCCGCAGAGAAGATCAGCGACTACCGCGGCGGCTCTCGGCCGGCGGCCAGCGCGGCGCCGGCCGCCTCGGAGCTGCTGAGCGAGGCCGACGTGCTGGAGGCGGTGCGTGACTCGCCGCCGCCGTCGCCGGGCGCGCGCGCGGCGCCCGCCGACTGTCCGGACGTGGCGTTCGTGAACGTGCCGACTCCGGTGGCGGCGCCGGCGCCGGCGCCGGCGACGGCGGCGGCGGCAGTCGACGCCGCCGAGCCGGGCGCCTCGCCCTCGCGCCGCGAGTTCCGGCTGGCCAGCATCCGTCCCAAGATCTACGAGCGGCTGCAGCGGCACGTCGGGCGGCCGGCAGTGCCGCCGCCGGCCCCGCCGCCGCCGCCCGACAGCGTCACGCTGTCGGCGCTACAGGGCAAGTACATCGACGAGGAGGCGGTGGAGGCGGCCGAGGAGGCGGTGGAGGTGGTGCCGGTGCTGTCGCCGCCGCCGCCGGCGCCTGCGGAATCGAGCCGACGGCGGTGCGGAGCGCTCGCCGCCGCCGCCGATCATTGCGGTGACGGAGCCGACTGACGACAGCGGCGGCACCGGCGGCGGTCTGATGGCGGCGCTGCCTGGCCCGCTGGGCCGCCGCTGGCTGGCGCCGGCGCTGGTCGCGCTGATGGCCGCTCCGCTGCCGCCCTTCCTGTCCGGCCTGCTGCTGGGCGCGGCGCTGACTGCGCTGCTGGCGGCGCTGCTGCTGCCGCTGCTGCGGCCGGCGCCGCGCCGCCTGCCCCCAGCGCTGGTGCTGACCGACGTCCGTCCGCACGTCCGGGAACACCGGCCGTCGCTCATGCACAAGGTGGGTCGGACGGCCCGCGACCGCTACCTCGCGGAGAGGGACTTGGCCGAGGGCCATGTGGCCGGGAGAGGTTTGACGCTACACGGGCCTCGCTGCGGTGACGCGGAGGCTGGTCGGCATTCTCTCCATGCGCGTATTGATGGATATCTTTCGGGGTGGGTGGGGGGGGGGAGGGGGGGGGGGGTGGTATGCCTCGTGCGGTAACGCCTGTCAGCCGCGCCCTTTAACAGGGTCCTGTTGCCGACGGATGTCGGGTTTCCCTGCTGGGTCACAGACTAGTTGGGTCCTCGTTTTTGGCAGCTTTGCGTCACGTGTGATCGGTCTCTTGTTACCATTAATCCTTGCATGGCTTCGTCTTACAACGCGGTCGCATTAATTCGCAGTGCGTCATCAGTGGCTTGTGTGTCAGCGACGCTGATTCAGCGCTACCGTCATGTTTGGAACTTTTGACAGGTGCAATGCAAAAGGCAATGCCGCTTTTCTTACGCTTTATGTTTGCTGTTGGAATCCCTTGAAAGCTGCGGCACTTTGCAAGAAAATCTTTGTAGTTGTTCAGGCATGGCGAATATTGTTCTGCTCGCATCGCTCTGAACCGCGCGTGTGGACGTGCCAGGTCATCTGGCTCTCCCATCTCCTGTCTCCTGTTTCCTGTCTCCTGTCTGCTGTCTCTTGCCGTGTCTCCATTGAAACGCGGTCCCCTTTTAGCTTGCGGCATAGTACGCGTGATAGTACCCGTCCTTTAAACACCTGCTTGATCGCGATGAATGTCACGTGCCTTTTAACCTTTCGCGCAACGAAATCGCATCGCGCCGTTCCCTTGATGGGTGAACTCAGTTGTTTCCATGCGATGTCAAAGACGTGCCAACTTCAAAACGTCCCGGTACACTAGTCGGTGATCGTGGGCTTAGGAAGCTACCGTAATACCTGGGTAATGGATGAATCTGGTGATAGTTGGTGCGTATAAATGCTGAATCCGTTTACCAAGGCTGTAACAGAATAACGGCATTGCCTTTGGAATACACCTGCGATCGCTCCCACCATCGCCCCTATATATGCTAGAAAAATATACTCGTAACAATCTACCATCGTATCGTGGAATAATTTCTGTCCCTGGTTCCCAGACATGTTCGTATAACTTCGCCGCTATACGACGTCGCCGCTGTATGGCGTTACTCTCTGGACGTGTCCGCGCACGTAGCGCCAGTTTGCAGGCGCTGCTGCGTGGCGCGACCACTGTTTGACATCATCACGCGGACAGTATTTGCGCTGTGGCGCCATTTCGCAAACACCGCCGCATAGCGTCACCGTGCTGACGTGTCCGAGCGCCCGGGCGGGGGTTCCCGGCTCATGGCGCCACCACCCGCGCGTGTCCGCGCGCTGCGGTGGCCGTCGCGCGTCGTCACCGCGTGACTTCACCACGCCGGCGTGTGACGCGCGGTGGTGCCTCCCGGTGCCGGCCGCCGTGTGTGACGCTGCCTGACGCGCGCGCCTGCGCCGCCAGGACTGGATGCACGAGCTGCTGGTCGAGCCGTACGAAGCCGGACACGCACCAGCCCACAGAGGCGCGCTTCGTCCGGCTGGAGGGCAGCATGCTGCGCATCTCACACCCCAAGGGTGAGCAGCGGCTCTCACCGGCGGGCTCTGACGCTGCGGGGCGGTGGGCAGGCTCACCCGGGCTTAGCTGGGAGGTTTGTGGTTGTGGGCGTTTGGACGCCGCCGGTCGTTTTACGTCATGACGCTGTCGCACAGGGAAGTACCGCATCGGATGAGAGCCATCGTCCGAGAGTGGAGGCACTGGGAGGTACTACACTGAGTTTAGCTCTCGTTCGGAAGTTTTATAGTGCGCTGGTGGGTGGATCTCATCTGGCATAATCCCATATCCAAAACGAATCCGTGCGCTTACTGGCAGAATGATTGCAAAACATTTCGTCTGGCCGGGAACGTCGAACGCTGTCGGTGTATCGATCATGATAATGGACACCGGGTTTATTGATTTAGCCAGCCAAAACGCCTCCCTGTGGTGGATGTCACCACTGGTGCTCTACCAGTGCCATGCACGCTATCTGGCGAGCGGGCGGTTGATGGCAGCGCGTTCGATTTACGATTGCGGAGAGAGTAACATTGCGGAGGTGGTATTCACTCGGGGCGGGGTGTGAACACGTCCGCCCGGCCGGCAGGCCACGTGCCGAAGCGCGCCACCTGCGACGAGCACATCCCGAGCCTGCCGTTCGTGCAGCAGCGCATCTACGACATCGCCGGCTGTTCGGTGGAGCTGCAGCCGGCCGGGCTGCATCACACGCGGTAAGAGCGAGCGCCAGGCGCGCGACACCTGGCGCCACGGCCGGCGCCATGCGGGGCCGGCGGTGAGGGGGGGGGGGGGGGGGAGGGCGAGTAGTCAGAAGATGGGATCCAGGTGTATTGGAATATTTTAGGCTTTTAGGTCAGTTGTGAACGGCTTGAATGTGGTTTTTCTGACTTGCTTTTATGGCATTCTACACGAATGGGCAGTTAAGAAGGCAGGTGCTGGTGGTGAAGTCCAGCTTTTCAGCACTGTTTGCAACCAGCGCTTTTGTGTTCACTTGAGTTGCATTCGTCGGCCGTGGCTTCAGACTTCCGCCCTGCTCATTGTATTTGCTGGCTATGCTCTCGTTGGGCTGGTATGACTCCGTTGCTCGTAGCGCCTGCTGCCCCCTCACCCCCCCCCCCTCCCCTTGCCCTCCCCCAACACCTGGCACGGCCCTACGCGCCGACAGACGGTGGAACCGGCGCTACCCGCTGTGCGTGCGACTGGAGAACTGTCGGCGCGTGACCCGCTCGCGCGGCCTGGGCGCCGGGCCGCAGCGGAACGCCAGCTTTACGGACCGGACCGGCTCGAGCCCCCAGCGCAAGATCAGCGCCGCCGACCGCGCCGCCTCGGACCGCTCGCAGACCTCAGGTGGGTCGCGTGGTCCGGAGACCGGCTGTCCGGGTGGCGGGACCGTCGCGTGTGGTGGTCGGGCGGCGGCGGGACAGGCACGGCGAGCGGCCCGCCAGGCCGGTCACGTGGGCGGGGGATCCGCCTGTTGTTCTGGGTCGGCCACACGCTCGTAGGTTAGGTTTCAGATGTCATTGGTGTGTTTGAGAGTTGTCCCGGGATGTTGATGTGTTGCGAGTGTTTGATAATTGTTTCTAAATGTTGATGTGTTGCAGATGTGTGATAATTGTTCTTAGATGTTGATGCGTTGCGGATGTTTGAAAGTTGTTTCTGGATTTTGCTTCGTTGCGGGTGAATATGTGGGATAGCCGCTTACAGGTTACGAATCGTTTTCTGAGACGTGTAGCTGTCGTATAAGTCTTGGCTACGAAATTTAGGGTCGCGCCCCATCTTCTCTTTGTTGAAGCCTGTCATGCTAGGCACTCTGCAGTTAAGTTGCTGCCAGCGTGCCTCATCATAGCAATCGGGTTTTCACGTTTTTGGTTTCGATCAAGTATCCTAATCTCATAGCATCGATGCAGTTATGTTCTACATCGTCAGCACCAACACATGTTAAATCCTCACAATTACAAACATAGGGCTGTGCTGACCACACTGCCCGCCCTGCCGCTTCTCGCCGCGCTGACCGGACCCGTTCACCGCCTCAGACGGCGAGTGGGAGCCGGGCAGCGAGGAGACGGCAGCGCTGGACGGCGCGCCGCCGCCGGACGCCGAGCCGGTGCTGACGCTCTTCGCCCGCACCGATCGCGGCAAGGAGGAGTGGTGAGTGAGGGACGGACGGTCGCCGTCCCCGGCGCCAGCGCGCGTGATCGGAGGAGGCTGCTGCGAGGCGTCCGGCGTCCGGACCGGGATGGGACCCGCGCGTATGATTTTCGGGAAGGTCGTTCACTGGACTGCCACTCAGGGGTCGCGGGGTTCCGAATGTCGCATCCTTCGCGATGCATGGCGTGAATGCCAGTATGCAAACTAGACAGGCGGCCTCTTCGGCTGACGTACCAGCGCAGGACAGCGATGCCGGCATCAGAGAACAGGGCGGCCAACGCCGTGTGCCCTGTCACTCGTCGCGCCCAGCGGCTGGTGGCACATTGTGCTGCGCGTCTGCCTGCTGCCCACCGTCCCGTGCGCCTCGTGCCGACATGGCTCGTCTCCACGCCGTGACCCGCTCGGCCGCCCGGGTGCGACCGGCAGGTTCCGGCTGCTGAGCCAGGCCACAAGAACGGGAGAGCGGCCGGCCTCGCCCGCTGCCCAGCCGCCGCCGGAGGCAACCGGGGTCCCGGCGGCGGCGGCGGCCCCCGCCGCAACTGGACAGGAGGAGCCGGCCGCCGCTGCCGCCGCCACCGCCACCGCCGCTGCTGCAGAACCGACGCCCAAACTCGACTTCGACTACTACATGTCCAAACTGGTGACGGCGGTGAGCTGGGAGCGAGCCGCCCGAGAGAAATGTTTGGGTGTTGTTTGCGACTTGAGGGAGGTTCCCACGGCTGGAGGCCCTCACTGTAGGCGGACAGGACTGGTGATGCTGCTTGTTAGCTCATCTGTGTTATCTCGCCGTGTCTGGGAGCGTCCGCTGACCCCGGCTGACCCCTGCTGACCCCCGCTGACCCTAGCTGACCCCAGCTGACCCCCGCAGACCCCAGAGGGCGGCTCAGACTCCCGGCCGCCGTCGCCGACCGATGGCGTCAATCCCGCCCCGGTCGCCACCGGTCACGTGATGTGGTTCAACGCGCTCATTGGCCGGCTGGCGTTCGGCGTGTTCGGCAGTCGGCCATGGGTAGAGTTCGTGCAGCGCCGCATCCAGCGCAAGCTGTCGCGCATCAAGGTGGGTCTGCGTCCTTCAGCACCAAACACCGCCATTGGACAGTGTTCAGGCGCGTGGCCATCGTTTGTCAGGTCGGAGTCTTCTGCATTGAGGGCGTGCTGTGACATTGTTGTGACACCTGAGCTCATTGTTGACCTGTGCTACACTCCATGTCTTTAGCTGCCAGCTGCATTGAAGAACTTGTGGGTTCGAAGGTTTGTTGTGCTGTAATTTGTGTGTTTTGTCTCCAGCCGCCGTTCTTTATCGAGGAGCTGGTGGTGACCTCGTGCGACCTGGGCTCGGTGCTGCCGCGCATCCTCTCGGTGAGCGCGCCGACCAGCGACGAGCGCGGCCTCTGGACCGACATGGCCGTGCTGTACGAGGGCGGCGGCTGCATGACGCTCCGCACCAAGGTCAACCTCATGAAGCTGAGCAAGGTCAGTGGCGCACCGGGCGCGCGGGCAGTGGCGCGGCTGGGTGATCTGGACTGCTGATCGGTGAGCTCGAGTTCGAACCCCGCGCATCGCTGAAATGTTCCACAGGTCGCGGTACGACAACCAGCCTGAACGGCCGCCACGCTGATGGCCTACGTGCGTCTGTGGTGATCGGTCATTACCCTGGGGGCGGCGGCTGTGCCATAACTGTGCCTGTGCTGTGCTGTCTCTCGGAAGTGCCATGTTGTGGCGATGTGTGCTGTATCAGTCTGATGTATGCCGTTCACCTGTTGTTACAGCTGCTCCATGATCGACGCGTATTTTTCGGTCTGCCGTGTATGCCATCTGGTTTGTCTGACGTCTTTGACGTATCTGTCCCGCTGTGTCGAAAATACGGAATTATACGCTTGCCAAGCGCGCCTGTTAGCCGGGTCGGACACGTGGGTGTGACTTGTCTTTGGTGCGTCATAATTGTGGATTCCTCTGTCTAGCGGGCTGGAAGATCGGTACGTCCTAACTGATCATGCATCACGCGTGTACGTGCTTGTATTTTAGTTTGTCTGATGTTTCTGGATGCCGTCAAGTGCGACGCGTCCTGTGTGTGTTTTCTGTGAACAATGCCGCTGCCCGCTCGCCATCGTGCGTGCCTTGTCTGACGTCTCGTGGGAGCGCGCCTGCCGGTGCTAACGCCGCTGCCCGCCGCGGACAGCCGGAGAAGGAGCAGGCGGCCGAGACCAGTGGTGATAAGGACAAGAGCAGCGCGGACAAGGACGGGGAGAAGGAGCCGCTGCCGTCGCCGTCCTCTCACGCCGACGGCAAGACGGAGAGGTACCGGCCGGGGCTGACACGGGTTGGCAGGCGTGACGGAGGGGAGAAGCACAGAGACGGGCCGGGCGGAGAGGTACCGGCCGGGGCTGGCGCGGACCGGCAGGCGCGACAGGGAGGGGAGGAGCACAGATACGGACCGGGCGGAGAGGTACCGGCCGGGGCTGGCGCGGGCCGGCAGGCGTGACAGGGAGGCGAGGAGCACAGAGACGGGCCAGGCGGGCTGTGTGAGACTGTAGAGGACGTGAGGAGCGCGCGCGGGATGTGACACGGGACTGATGAGTGGCAGGCAGGGTGGGCACGCGGCAGTGACCAGCACGAGGGCGGAGGGCGGCGCGCGACCTCTGGTGGAGCCGGACGTGTCCTCGTCGTTTTCGTCAGGCTTTTTGGGAGTGGACCGAACGCTTAATAGCAATCATAGTATGTAAAATGCAAGGCGCAAAGCCTGCAACTAAAATGTCCTGTGCCCTGATGCGTCTAATGCGGACAGGCAAGCAGATATTTGTAATGCTAGTATGTTTATTGTGATGTGTATCCCGTATGTACCCGGATATTTTTTAGGTTATTTGCGTGTTCACATAGGAGGGCCCCTCTTCCTTGTTCCCGTAGCACGTCAAAACTCGACACGCGTCCCCGCCCGTCAGCATCACCGATCAACCAGCAGCTCTCCGCGGGTGTGAGGCATCGCACGCACCGAGGGCCGCCGCGCCCCGCGCTGCCGGCTCCGTCCAGCTGACCGCGTCCCGTTCACCGTCTCTCGTCCGTTCCAGCTGCGCCGTGTACCAGTGCGACCGCAACGACGACCTGGCGAGCATGGACTCGTCCAGCGACGAGGAGGACGTGGACACCTCGGGTGGCTCGGACGGGTCAGTCGGGCGCCGCCGCGCTCCCAGCCGATCCCCGGGGCTTTGTCGCTGCCGTGTTAACGCGAGACGGCGGCGCCGGGCTTGGTCCGATCTTTGCGGAGCGAGATAAAGCCGACGCAGCGTGGCACGGCCCCTCTGTCGCTGGTAGTGTACCGCAACCGGCGGGTGCGTCGCTCCTTGCGCGTTTGCGGCAGTGTGCGTACACGGCGTGTCACTTGGCCGGGTGTGGCCGCCCGGCGCGTGCCAGGCTCGGTCAGCCGTGACAGTGACGTGCCGGCGTGTCCGCAGGGGCAGCCCGCCCTCGCCCGCCTCGCCCTCCCAGCCGTCCTCCAAGGTCGGCAAGCGGTTCATGCAGGTGGTCGACAAGGTGACAACCTCGCGCTACTTCCAGCAGGTACGGACGCTCGGCGCACGGGCTCGCGCTCCTAGGAAAGGTCCTTGGCAGACGTGTCGAGACCGCTCGCTGTACAGTGGGTTCGTCCGGCGTCGCGTGCGACGCCGCTTGTTGCTAATGCGCCGCGCCGCTCTGCAGGGGTCCATATTCAGTGATCAGATAGTTGTGTTGCGGAGCACTTTGAATCTGTAGTGAGTCATTTTACGCACGTCTGGTTGTGGATTTACGCGGGTTTAGTTTGCTGCGAAAACGCCGGTGTCGGACGTGGTTGGTGCGGACCAAACGAGGCGCCTGGCTGTAATGCATCTTCGTTTAGCAATCCGTTTGGAAACCTAGGTTGCGTTTTTGTGACGCAGGTTTTTGTTATTCGCTATGCTTGTGTCAAAATCAGCGGCCGCAAGACTTGCGGACCCCTGTTTACGCTTCAAGCCGGTGCCACTCACGTCTTCCTGTCGTGTCCTGCGGCGCCTGGTCTGTTCCCGCGCTGCTGTCAGTTAGGAGGCCGTGCTGTCTCCCAGCCGATGTCAGCGGCCTTGCCAAGGATGCCGAACACATTCAGCAGTTTTGCGCCACTGTGCGTCATTTCTCGCCATTTCTGCTGGTGTGAGGCAAGCTCGATAGGACACGGCCCTGACGCCTTCTTGCCTGCTCCACCCTCCCGACGCATCCCTGTTTCTCCCCCTGCCCCGGCGCGTCCCTGCTCCAGCCTCCCGACGCGTCCCTGCTCCACCCTCCCGACGCGTCCCTGTTTCACCCTCCCGACGCATCCCTGTTTCTCCCCCTGCCCCGGCGCGTCCCTGCTCCACCCTCCCGACGCGTCCCCGTTTCTCCCCCTGCCCCTGGCGCGTCCTTGCTCCACCCTCCCGACGCGTCCCCGTCTCGCCGTCCTGACGCACACCGCCGGTCGGCTGCAGGCGGCGCAGAACCGATACGTCAAGCGCTACATGGAGGAGTTCTCCAACACGCCGCTGGAGTTGACGGTGACGCTTAAGCACCTGCAGGGCGTGCTCACACTCAACGTGCCCCGGCCGCCCAACGACCGACTCTGGTGAGTGGCAGCGGGCCGGCCGGGGGTCCCCTCAGGTCAGGTCGGACTGGGGCAGGGGCAGGACAGGCTGAGAAGCCGTCCGTACCGGCGGCCCTGGTGGGTGGCAGCGGGCCGGCCGGAGGTCTCAGGTCAGGTCGGACTGGGCAGGGACAGGACAGTCTGAGAAACCGTCCGCACCGGCGCTCAGTACCGGCGGTGGTGGATATCAGGGAGCGGCCGAGAGCCATCAGTGGGGAGGGCAGGCACGCCTCGAGCCTCCTGCCGACAAGCTCTAATGGATCGGTGTGGGTCGGTGGTGGGTTGAGTTAGGTGAGTAGGCCAGAGCGGGGTCGCTACAGACTGCAGCCGTCCCCCGGTTGGGTACAGTGACCTCTGACGGCTCTGGGGGTCACTATATCGCTGACGCCTTTTTGCCACCATCATCCATTCTTAACAGGCGGCGGTCAGCGAAGGACAGGTCGCTGGCATGTACATACTTCCTTGTTGTTCACTTCTCCCTCTGCCCGCCGTCTGTAGACTCGAAGTGGGCCCGAATCCACCGGGGCGCGGTTCCCCGCGCTCACAGGAGTTCTTGTCATTGTCACTACACGCTGTTCATCGTTGCATCGTTCATGGTCAGTCGACATCTACCATAATCCAACGGAATGACTGGCCGTCGTCTCTGAGTTGACACGGTCACATGTCTGCGTCTGCCCTGCGGCAATGATATATGGCTGGAGCCGAGGTCGGCGCTAACGCAGCACCAGCGGCCTCGTCGTGTGTCTGAAGGCCGCTGAGTCTGCATGAAGGCAGGGTTGGCCCTGGCGCGTGCCACCAGGCTGACCCGTGTGCCCTTGTGCCCCCGTGGCGGCAGGTACGGCTTCCGCGGCAAGCCAGACATCATCCTGGCCGCCCACCCGCGGCTGGGCACGCACGACGTGACCTTGACCCAGGTCACCGATTGGATCGAAAACAAGCTGATCGGCGAGGTGCACGTGAGTCCGGCTGTGGCGGCGGCGTCCCTGCCCGCCGCCCGCACTGTCCGGGGGTCAGCCTGTCTTGTCCAGGGATCAGCTGTCCGGAGCTACTGGCCGCCCACAGGGACTGGGGGGAGACGGCGGCGTCCCTGCCCGCCGCCCACACTCCGGGGGTCAGCCTGTCTTGTCCAGGGATCAGCTGTCCGGAGCTGATGCCGTCCACAGGGACTGGGGAGCGGCTTTGAGGATGGTGCCGTGTTGGCTCGGGTCGCAGTAGTGGGGGGTGATATTGTGTCAATGCTGCCTCTTCAGGGGCCCTGTAGACGCAGCGCGCGGTGTCTCGCCGACGGCGGGATGATGTCCTGCGTTTGGGGCTGTTGAGCTGTCTTACCTGCGGGCTAGTGCCCTACCTTCGCTCGCTGTTTGACGCGTCGGTGGAACTGCGTGCGGTGTGCCGTCGTGGTCGTGGGGCGGTCTGACGCGGCGACGCCGCCGTTGCAGAAGCTGATGGTGCTGCCGAACATGGACGACATGATCATCCCGCTGCTGGCCGGAGAGACGCTGGACGACTAGGGAGCTGGCCGGGCGTCGGGCCGGCGGCTCCGCGCGGCTGCTCTGGTGGGCGCGGCGGCACAGCTGCGGCGGGGCGCCCCGCTGTGGGCTCCCAGCGATAGTGCCGGGCTGTCACAGCTACAGCAGCTGTGGCGGCCGACACTGTGCGCTAGTGTTCGGCTGTGGGTCCCAGCTATGCCCCAGAGTTCGGCTGTGGGTCCCAGCTATGCCCCAGAGTTCGGCCGTGGGTCCCAGCTGTGTCCCCAAGTGTTCGGCTGTGGGTCCCAGCTATGCCCCTGTATTCGACTGTGGGTCCGAGCTGTGCGTTAGCGTTCGGCTGTGGGGCCCAGCTTTGCGCCTGTGTTCGCGTGTGTGTCTCCGCCGCGCATGAACGTTTGGCTGTGGTGTCCCAGCAGCGCACTGTGCACAGCCGCCGACCCGCCAGCTTTGCACCTACACTGAGCTGCTTGTGGTCCGGTGGCGCTCGTGTGCAGACTTCCCATTCCCACCGGACTGTGAGCCGCGACTAGCTCTGTGCCCCCCCCCCCCCCCCCCCCCATGGCGACGGGCCGCCGCGGCCGCGTGCGACCTTCCGCTGGCCGGCCGGGCCTCTGGCCGCCGTTCGCTGCCGGTGCCGGTGCGCGGCGGTCGAGATGAAGGCCGACTCTTCCGCTGTGCCTCAACTCAGCTGGCGTGCACACCTGCGCACGCCTGTGCACGCCTGTGCAAGCGATTCAGCGAGGCACGATGGCGAGACACGCTGGCCACGCGGAACTGGATGCTGTAGGCGAGGTTTTGACTAGTCACTGCCGCGCTTGTTCGGGCTTAGTCGGGAACGTTAGGTCAGATAGGCGGCCAGCGCGGTACGGTTGCGCAAAAGCCGTCGCTTCCCGGACAAGAGCGTAGCCCATGTTAAACTCAACCAAAGACCGCAGATTAAGTGTCGTTGAAGCACCCTGTGTGCTGCCGTGTGTCTGGGACTCTGGGACTCTGCAGGGTTTTCGCTGTCGGGCTGCCATCCCTCCAGTGTTCTGCTTCTCATGCACTGGCGATGTCTCCAGTAAGTGTCCTTATGTCATCCATGTGCGAGTCCTCAAGCTTGCGCCGCCGCCTCGACAATCGGCCCCGGGCCGCGGGCGGGGACGCACACACCGAGCCGCGTCGACGAGTGCCGCTCCACCTTCTTCCATCCCCTTCCCGCAGCGCCTGCCTCCGACGAAGCCGGTACTCGCCCAGAGCCGCCACATATCAGTCCTGTGTGTACCCACGCTTAGCTCCACCGCTCGCCCCCCCCCCCCCCCCCCTCGCCCGGCAGTGCAGATCCACCGTTTGCTCACCACGTGTTCCTGGGCACGGTGGCGTTGTTGGGGCCGCTTCCAGCTAGGCGATCGACCCCGACCAGGGGCGCCACGGGCGGGGCCAGGCAGTCCGCCCGGCGGGCTGTGCGCGCTGTTCCACCCCGGCCGGATTTGCAGGGGGGGGGGGGGGGGGGGGGCGTTACTCAGTGATGTGGGATGGGCGAGCGATTGTCGAGTTACCCAGCTGTGGCGTAGGCGTACCATTGGCGGCTTCCCCAGGCGTTGCGTGCCGGCCAGTGGTGAGTGCAGGGTGCGTTTATATGCTTTCGCGGATGTCCAGTTGTGTCCCAACTGACTGTTGAATGTTTGGTGCTTGGTCTCATGTATCCACTTAAACACGGGCGTGACCAACTTTAAACAGTATTTGTAAGGCGATATTATATGTGGTTGAATATATTTTTGATTATCGTGGTCCGTCATCTTTGGAAACCCGGAAATTCGGATGTCGCTGTTGAGAACGTTGTCAATCTGGCGTTAATTGTCGCCCGTTTCTTCGGCCATCACGAGTCTAAGTCATCCCCTTCCAAGCCAGGTTGTCAGAAGTTGGTACCTGGCTGTTGTTATGCTCGGGCCAACCTGTACAACGATTCGTGAATGGGGCCCACAGCGGCTGTCCTGGGAGCCCAGCACGTCTCCCTCCAAGTGAGCTGTCGGCTGCTGCTGACGACGTCTGCCGAGGCCTGCCGCCAGTTACGCCGTCACCGGCTGAAGCGTGCCGTCTTCCTCTCGCGCCCAGAGTCTGCCGCCCGCTCCAAACACGCCTTCGCGTCTGACCGTGTATTATCGCTCCACCCACTGGCCGAGGCCACGCCCACCACCCCGTCTGCCGCCAGTCACGGGCGGCTCTGCCTTGCTAACACGCTGGGCCGCCACGGAGAGGCCCTCCCCGCGAGGATGACACTCCCGAGTTACTCCGCCACGGAGAGGCCCTCCCGCAGGAAGACGTTCCCGAGTCACTGCGCCACGGAGAGGCCCTCCCCACGAGGAAGACGCTCCCGAGTCACTTCGCCACGGAGAGGCCCTCCCGCAGGAAGACGTTCCCGAGTCACTCCGCCACGGAGAGGCCCTCCCCGCGAGGATGACACTCCCGAGTTACTCCGCCACGGAGAGGCCCTCCCGCAGGAAGACGTTCCCGAGTCACTCCGCCACGGAGAGGCCCTCCCCGCGAGGAAGACGCTCCCGAGTCACTCCGCCACGGAGAGGCCCTCCCGCAGGAAGACGTTCCCGAGTCACTCCGCCACGGAGAGGCCCTCCCCGCGAGGAAGACGCTCCCGAGTCACTCCGCCACGGAGAGGCCCTCCCCGCGGGAAGACGCTCCCGAGTCACTCCGCCACGGAGAGGCCCTCCCCGCGAGGAAGACGCTCCCGAGGCACTCCGCCACGGAGAGGCCCTCCCCGCGGGAAGACGCTCCCGAGTCAGTCGCGGATGCGACGGGCCCCAAGTCTCGCCGCCGCGGACGTAATGGCGGCGAGACGAGGCTCAGTGGGCTAGGCAGGGCATGGATATGTTGTAGCTGGGTGTTCGGGCAAGAAGAGGCCGCCACAGGACGCTGCGTGGCGCTCGCCACACGTCACGTGACCGATGCTCGGCTGCGGATTGGGTCGCGTCTTGGTCTTTCCGAACGCCGCCTTCAATTTCGACGTCTCTTTCGGACATGATCGGCTTTCGCCTTTGGTCCTGGCTGAGTGGGATGTAACCCGGCCGTCATTCTAAAAATCTAAACGACAAGGAATGCATTCGGCGCTCAGGTCAAGTCTTATGAAAGACAGCCGCTCAAGTACACGGAGACGTTATGGGCACAATATGACCTTCGATGTCTGCGCGCCCAAAAATCTCAAATCATCACCAAGTACACAGCAGGGGCGTGGTTTCGCAAAGCGAGCTAAGGGAGCAGAACGGCGGAAAATGACGCAGTCTGCCCTCAAAATACGCTAACAAACCGGCTTCTTGGATCTCGCCAACTTCCTCCTCAAAGTTGGAGGGTTGGAGCACCCCCTCCCTCCCGTCCCCCAGCTGGATAGGAAACTACACCCGTGGTGCGCAGGTCTTTACCCAAGGC
>NW_023596136.1:26701357-26722295 GCF_011947565.3 Pollicipes pollicipes | reverse complement strand
TGGTAGGGGTTGGACGGGGTGGTCGCAGGGTGGTCACGGGGTGGTCGCGAGGTGGTCGTGGAGCCGCTGCGGGACCGCCGCGGGGCCGTCGCGGGCTGTCGCGCGGCCATCGCGCGGCCGTCGCGGGATCGCCGCGGGGTCACCGGTCCGCTCCTCCGCGGCCGGACGTCCGCAGACGTCCATGACAAGATGACAAGGTGTTGTCGACTGCGCACCGATCAATAGCGAGGTTACCTTGCTGGCGGCCCGGCGGGCGGCGCCGGCCGGCCCGTCAGCGACGAGCACAGGTCTTGAAACAGCGCCGGACGCCGGCAGCGCGCTGAGCAGCGACCATATACACATGTGCTCGAGCGACCGCGGCGCGGGGCGCGCGCGAGGGCCCGGCCCCGTCTTAACGTCCCGTCGGTTCTTCCGTCTCCGCGCACGGCCGAGACGCTCGCCGACGTCGCTGACCACCACCGTGGCGACGCGTGACATGGAACGGTCGCGCAAGCGGCAAGCTCTCGCGTCCGCCAGCGGCGCGCTGGCGACGGCGTGGCGGCGGCACGGGCAGGACGCCGGCGGGCGCGCACGGCGGGCCCGCGCACGCAGGCAGAGCGAGCGGGGCCGCCGGGCCGCGACAGGCCGTCAGCCGCCGGTCAGGCCGCGTCACATAGCAGCAGAGCGACAGCGCCAGCCACGAATGAGGGCGGCGCGGAGCGCGGTCACCGACCGCATGCAGAGGAGCATGGCGCCGGAGCTCGGGCGAGGCGCTGTGCTGCACTGCCCTTCATGCCCGGGCGACAGACAGGCGACGCCAGATACCCCCAGCAACCGAGTGCGTCATAAAGTCCCAAACGCGCGTACGCACTTACGAAGGCACTTACGAAGGCACTCACGCACACACGTACGCACGTACGCAGGCACGCAGGCACGCAGGCACGCAGGCACGCACGCACGCACGCACGCACACGCTCACACCCATATATATATATATATATATATATATATATATATATATATATATATATATATATATATGATATATGCAGAGGCGTCAACAGAGGGTGAGCTTCGACGAACAAACATGAGCGACGGGCAAGAACTGACGGAACGCACATCACAGCACGAAAGCACCTCATGTAACACTAGTAGGTTGACAGTCTCCGCCACAAATACTCCTCAGCGGTCAGACAGACACTACACATTATGTCAGAAGCATAAGAGCGCCATAAAAGGAATAATGTGACAGCCACTGCACAGTGATAATTTGTTCGTCCGTTGCACATTAAGGTGTCGCAGATAAGCCAGGGTTCTGGTACGATAAACAAAAACAAAAACAACAGAAAAGGACAATGGACAGCTTTTGGCCGATACTGCATCGCATAGCTTGCAGCCAGTCTGCAATGATGGATCTTAAAACGGAGTTCACTCAACGACCCCCGGCAAACAAACCCACCGTCCCTGGTCTACTGAGCGTCATTTGGCGAGCCTTTCTTACAAGAACGTCATGCTTCCGACCTCGCAAGTTACAAAGGTCAAAAAGCGGCTGCCATGCAAGGCAGCCATGGAGATGAAACGTAATGTGAGTGAATCAGATTCTGTTCCTTAACCCAAATTATAATTTATACTTAAAATTAATGATAACAGCATCACCGAAAATAATGTGTGTTTACATTCCTTGGCAATTGAGAGAACAGTACCATATCCAAGCAATGCTTCATACAGCTGCCCACATAGGTATGTAAGCAAGGGATATCGACGTGTTTCAATGTTTCATACAAATACATACACTTTGACAGCGTTCCATACAAATGCCCTGGAAACGTAAGCAGCGATATATCGACAGAATACGCCAGAAAACATAATGCCCAGCAAACAAGACTGAAATTATAACCATAAATAAAGCCACCACACACATACACACATCAGAGAAAACACCGCGATTCCAGCCAAGCAAAACTGAAGCCACAAAGTCCAATATAACACACTTTACATGCTGTACACAAGGACGGCAGATAACCAGGCTAAGAAAACAGCCTACTGACGCGAACGCGACATGGGGGCCCAAAAGCGTAACATTTAGCAGAAACAGGCTTACCCATTTGCAGCTCCAGTTGGCCTGCTGCAGGCGACATCACAGAGTTGTTAGCTCAGTATTGACAACATTTTTGGAACGCCACGTGCACGAGCGATGCCAAGCGCCTACCGTTAGGCGATAGCTGTTATAATTGAAGCTGGTATCACCACTGCAGGTATTGCTAACTAATAATGCTCCTCTCTACATGGTGTATATGCTTTTCTGCCACTTGTGATAGAATCTGGGCTGCATTTGGGAGTTGTATCCACTATTGTCAGAAGAGGAGAGTGGAAGGACGCGAACCACTCAGGTGCACTTTCCGTCAGCAGTGCTCAAACAAATGCTGTTGGCTGCAACAGTGTAAAGCAAAAATTGAGGATCATACATAGTTTATTATGTTCCTAAAGAGTACTCAAATAATTGCTGTATGGAATCTCGCAAAATGAAACCAACGTCTATTTGTTTCACCTGTCGATCAAACGTGGCAAGCAAATCAAGTCTTGATTTTTTTAACAGCCCAAGCATTCTGAATGGATGAACTTCTTGGGGTGCAACAGGCCTTACATGCAACCAACTTTCTATTGGAACCTTCTAGGTGACTCAATTGTTTCTTAAAGTCTACTCAGCAACCTCACTTGGCAAAGATTATGGAATGTGAATGAGAAGTAAATGCCACAGAGCCTTGCCTTGTCAATGATCTACATCAATCAGAGTCATCTAGTCTTTATCACCTGCCCTTGGTCATGGTGACCTACTGACCTTCATCTCCAGAGCCATCTGGGTCGCTGCAGCTGTTGTTGAGGAAACGCACGCTGACTGGGGGTGAGGAGGCTGACTTCTTCATAGAGGCAGACCTGGCTCCCTGCCCCCACCAGGTCAGCTGATGGGATCCTCGGTCTGTGGCTGAAGAAGGGGATGGCTCACACAATGGGACCCTCTCCATTGTGGCTGAAGACAGGTGGTAGGTCAGACAACAGCCTCAGTCCGTGGTTGGAGAAGGGGACAGCTCACACACTGGGACCCTCTCCATCATGGCTGGAGACAGGTGGTAGGTCAGACAACAGCCTCAGTCTGTGGTTGGAGAAGGGGACAGCTCACACACTGGGACCCTCTCCATCATGGCTGGAGACAGGTGGTAGGTCAGACAACAGCCTCAGTCTGTGGTTGGAGAAGGGGACAGCTCACACACTGGGACCCTCTCCATCATGGCTGGAGACAGGTGGTAGGTCAGACAACAGCCTCAGTCTGTGGTTGGAGAAGGGGACAGCTCACACACTGGGACCCTCTCCATCATGGCTGAAGACAGGTGGTAGGTCAGACAACAGCCTCAGTCTCTGGTTGGAGAAGGGGACAGCTCACACACTGGGACCCTCTCCATCATGGCTGGAGACAGGTGGTAGGTCAGGCAACAGCCTCAGTCTGTGGCTGAAGAAGGGGATAGCTCAGACACTGGGACCCTCTCCATCATGGCTGGAGACAGGTGGTAGGTCAGACAACAGCCTCAGTCCATGGCTGAGGAAGGGGACAGCTCACACACTGGGACCCTCTCTGTCATGGCTGGAGACAGGTGGTAGGTCAGACACCAGTTTCAGTCTGTGGTTGGAGAAGGGGACAGCTCACACACTGGGACCCTCTCCGTCATGGCTGGAGACAGATGGTAGGTCAGATAACAGGCATTCACCTGCCTGCCTCTTTGCATACAGCATTTCATGCCAGTATTAGAGGTCAGGGGAGCATTCTACATGATGACTGGCCATTCACATTATTATATGAGGTATTACTCTGACAAAAATAAAACTTTAAAAAATATCTATATTTTTGCCTGCAACTGTATCTTCCAAAAACAGTTCCTTAGGATCCATAATCCACCCTGTGATCCCAAGATGTAGTATTTCTATCTTGTCATTAAAACTTTCTTCAGGATCTAGGACCTTTAACAGGTTAGATCTGGGTATATGTGTGTCAGTCATATCCCAACCAACAGATCATCAAACAAAGGGAAGCTTTATCACATTATAGCTCTGTTGTACTGCATGCAAGTCCTATGATGATCCATGACACATTTGACACTAAGTCCTATCCCTAGTTCTAGCCCCTTGTCCTAGTTCCCTGAAATGCTGCATGCTATGCTTTATCTCTTACATTCTGCAAGAGCTTACTGTAATTGCTACCAATCAGTCATCTTCTTAACTATGCAAATCAACATTTGTCTACATAGTTGGAACATGAATTCATGCCTATCATCATTTATAAATAATGTCAAAACAAGTTCATGTCACTGCAAAATCATGGAGATCAGTTTTGCACACTATTGCTGAATGCAAGAGAATTTCTTTAAAAAATGCTTTTAGGGCATATATGATGCAATTATCTGCCAAACACCAGCATTTAAGAATGCTATCTACATTTTGCAAGAAAATTGAAGTTGCTGTTATGATATATCCAGCCCTTAAGATATTATAGGTCTGCAAAAGAGCACACAGCAAGAACAAACCTGGTATTTCTGATGTGCTTTCAAGATGAGGCAAAACATTGTGTGTATGTCATTAAAATATGTGTATGATTCTGGTGAAGCTTGGTGCAGATGCAGGATAATTTTTAGCATTTATTGAATGAATGTATGTGTGGCTGGAGTAAGGATGTCAATGCATTACACCAGTCAAGCAAATGATGCCAATAAGATAACATCCTCCTTCATACTATCTTGCTACAGAGCATCTAGCTAGCCAGTGCTAGAGCTTTTAATGATCTGTATGATATAGATGAATACCCATGTTCCTCTTGTTGACAGAACAGGATTAACCTTATTTGCTGAAATGTCTGGGAAATGGGCTGCAGCTGCATCTTGATCATCAAAATGGTATATGTGATGACATGCTGCCTGTTCTGACCACAGACATCACAGGTATCATACCACAGGTGGATAGATTGCTGATAGGTACCTGCTTTCCAGCAGGGTATGATTAGCAACCTTCTTGTGCACAGGGGCTACAAAACAGTTATCTAATTAAGACACAGAAAGTTACAGCTAAAACTGCTACTGCATGTGCAGGCTACCTAGCATTACCTGACATGTCTGATGCAGGCAAAACATGTGCAAAATTTCCTGAGATGCTGTGGTAATTATGTGTGAAGCCATATGCATGGATCATATGGATAGCTTTGTAGGCCAGCAGCACAGATATTTGTTCATGCCAGTGTCTTAGTATAAAATATTACAATCACAGCAAGAGCATAAAATATGTAGGCAATATTTAGGCAATTAAGTGGGACTCTTGGGTTTCACGTCATATTTGGGGTTATAAATTTGTTGGCCTTAGGAGAAAAATCATAGGCAATCACATTTAGGTCCTTTATTGTAAATCCTTGTATCCTTCTTAGAAAAGGATTGTTTCTTTCCTTTTATGAAAGGTCATATACCCTCATCATAGCAAAGTGGCAGCCTGCAATGGTGCCAAAGCAGCTTCTGTACTAAACTATGTTTGCTCAGCACATCCGACCTTTCCTACCCAAATTGGTCCACCTATCTACCTGTATGTGTACCTCGACCTGACAATTAGCGCAGGCTGGTGGCTCCCACTCCTTCCCGTCTTTGCCTGCGGCCTCTCGACTTTTGCGTTTGCGGATTCAGATAACCTATTGAAATACAAGAATTAACACAAAACGAAGGGTGTGCCTCCACTAACCTTGAACCCAGTCCTCGCAGCGGCAGCGCGCGACGAGTCAGGGAGTGAATCGACAGAAGCGGCCGCCACCAACCGGGACGGCTCCGCGCGGCTCATGAAATTCGACACACAATTTGCGCACAGCGATCTTTGTTTACGTGCGGTGCGTGCAGTTCATGGGTCAGCTGTTTGGCGAGCTGCCCGCGTGCGTTGCGTAGCGAGCAGTTTTTCAAACTCTAGTGTTAAATATTTTTGTTAGATGTCAGGAGCATCACTACCCCTCGAGCCAAGGTCGCTGGACGGCGGGTTGGCCAGCCTGCATACATTCCAGCGGACCGGAATCGGTGCCTGGGGGCAGGCGCCATCTGTGAATCACGCGCCTGGTGCGGCGCGCCCGGCTCGGCGTGTAGCTGGATCCCGTGGTTGCTGGCGGTGCTTCGAGCCACATCGGAGCGTCCTCTCGCTGACGACGTAAGTTGGCGGCTCCTACTTGGAGCTTCACCCGGGCCTGGTGACGTCATCGTGCTTCGCATCTCGTCCTCGTTGTGCAATAGCGGTAAGTCTTTGTCCGTTGTTTCAGAAAGCAACACGTGTCTGTGGACTGTGGAGGCGTTTGGGGAGTACCCGCTTATATGGCGAGGTCCTGTTCAAATGTGAAGTCAGAGCTCACGTGCCAGCCATAGCGAGCACGTCGCTCGGTGTTGTCGCCGATAATCGCAATTTGGGTGTTGAAATAGGAAAACCGTCCTCGGTTTGACCCTCCGACCCGTGCGCGAGCACTACCGCCAGTAGACGGGCCGCAAACGCCTTGAAGTTCGCGACTTGCCTGAACCTGTCGACGAATCTGCCGTTTCAGCGGCCGTCGTGAGGTCCAGCCATGCCCCGCGAGGACTTCCTGCGCTCCAACGGGGCCGACCCGTCCGAGGTGGAGACGTTTGACCCGGACCTGGGGCCGGGCAGGCCGGCGGCGCCCCGGCGTCCGCGCAAGAAGTGGAAGGAAGTGGCCGACACGCGACCGATTGCCGCGGCTCGACCCGGACGTGTACAGCACCAAGAAGTCGGTGGCGCAGGGCTTCATGGACGTGGCGCTGCTGTCGGCCAACGCCGACCAGCTGCGCACGCTGCTCAAAACGGGTGACTCGAACTCGCCCTTCTACGTCGCCTGCATGGTCTTCATCTCGCTGAGTCTGATCGTGCAGGTCATGATAGCCGTGTGCCCTGCTGGTGAAGATGCGCTACAACATCAACCGACCCGACCACTTCCGCAGGGCCGAGACCCTCAACAACATCTGCATGATCGCCTCCGTCTTCCTCACCACCTTCAACGTGCTGATCACGTCGTTCATGGCGGAGGTGCCCGGCGTGACTGAGGTGCTCTCCGTGAACGAGGTGGAGACCCTGCCGAACTTTCCGCGTGACGCTATCGACTCGGCGGAGCCGGTCGTCGGATGACGGTCATCGGTCGGTCATCCGGCCGGATGACGGTCATCCGACCGTCATCTCACCTCTGGGCCGGTCGTTGCCGTGGTGATGATCTCCCGCCCCGGACGGACGCGTATGACAGGCAGCTGTGTAGAGCGTGGGTGGGTAGACTAGACGTGCGTCACGTGTGCCGCTTTGCGCTGTGACGTCACTACGGGCGCAGCCCCCGTCAGAGAGAGAGGTGCCCGTGGGGTGTAACCCTGCCGCTGTCACTGCGTCATTCGGATGGGGGGGCACTGGCACAGCGCAAACGCATTACGTCGGCTGAGTCACGGAGCCGGGAGCGAGACACGCGGGATTTTAGCTGATGACACCCTGACGGCACCGGCAGCGGCCGTGCTCCGCCGACCGCCGACACACCGCCCTGGCGGCGTATGACCCAAAAGGGCCGAGCGACCTGGTGCCGGGCGGGCTACTTTCGCGGCATTGATCTCGGGCCGCCTGGACGGACCGCAGCGGGCCCATGATGCAACGAGGCCCGGATCCGGCGTTTCGGTTGTGACGTCACAGACAAGCGGCCGCTGCGGCGCGTCTGCCGGAAAGTTCCATTTGCCGAACAGGAGTCCGGACCGTCCCCGCGGGTCGCTGAGCGCCGGGCCGCCGGTCCGCGCCGCCGAAGCCTCTCGAAGCGCGCCGGCGAAGTCCGCCGACCCGGCTGGCTCCAACTGCGCCATTTGGACGTGCGCAGCGAGTGTGCTCGCGGCGGGATGCGGCGGAGAAGCTGACATCGCCGCCACGCGCCAGGGCGGGGGTGGCGTCAGCGATGTGTCACGAGATGATTGCTGACTCGGATTGGGTCGGATTGATTGCTGACTCGGCGCGTTCGGATAATGAAACTTGAAATGAAGATCAGTTTGGACTACAGTGGGCTAAATCCCGCGTATTTTCAGATGGATGAAACGATGGCGTCATGACCTTGTTGTGTTTGTCTTGTTATGTCATTTTGTTATGTTTGTGCAATTGGATGTTGCAATATATAATGGCTCCAAAAGGTTCATTGGTGCCTCCAGCGTTTCGTACTGGTTCTCATGGTGGCATCCCGTGCAGACGTTTAGGCATGAATATCCGTGAATCGGATGGTAATGGCATTCGTCAAGAAATGACAATCGGTAATACGCATGTCGCTAAATGCGCCAAAGACTAGTCAGACTATTACGATCATCCGTTGCATCATAATCACTGAGAAGAAGATTGGCGCGAAGGGAGTTGCAGCACACCGGAAAAATAAACGCATGGCTGAGTCACTTGACAGCAAACACCATTCACTGCCGCTGGTATCTTACTAACGCGTGTCCAGTGTCCACTGGTACAAGGCTTTCACAAGCAGTGCTCGAGGATAAACGTACTGGGACTCGTCATTCGGCTTTTCTGGGCAGCCTTGACTTCCTTGAGTTACAGTTGATCTGTTTTAGTTCTTTGAGTAACAGTTCACAGAGTTAATTCGACCATCACTGCACTTGGGTTTGGGTCTCATTGCATATTAAAACGAAATTTCCAGCTAGATCATGGATCCTGCAAAAGCTGTTTAGCAGGTCCCCGCTGGGCCTCGGAGATTTAAGGGTAGGGACATGGTCGTCTACTGGAATCTGTGAGCCTTACGCTGTGAACCTTACAGAAAGACAACTCAACAGGGCTGTGTTACCGTGATGCTGGGCTCCGGGAGATCCACCGAGCTAAATCATGCAGTCCAAAACATCGTACTGAATCACAAATTGTTCTGCCGTTTAGTCAGAAAAATTACCACAAAAACACAAATTCCAGAGGGATAAGACTATGACTGTTGTCTAACCTATATGCAAGATGCTCCTCACATACGCACACAAGTTACGTAATACCTGAATAGCTCAACAACTAAATACCTTGTTGAACATACCATAATCGCATACCTTTGTAATGAGTGAGACAGCTGATTTGGGAGCAATCGCTAAGATATCATGGATAGTGGGAATGGGAGAAAGTTATTAAGCTCTTTAGAGCATCTTATCTCCAGAACCGTTAGCAATTGACCAACACCGCCTGAAAGTCCTCTTGATCGGATCCTAAACGGAGCTTATCCACGGGGCAAAATTGGACCAGAGCATCACACTCACATTTAATGTGCGCTTCTCTTTATCAAACACCCTGGCAAAACGTTGGATCCTGCAAAGTTAGGGGGTCTGTCCCCGTCCTTCTTGTGTCAGCGCCCATGCCTACATTACAGTCATAGCCAGGGCTGAGTCCAAGATCCACAAACCAGTGCCAGGGTTTATCTCGGAGTTGGCACAGCTTCCTCACCTTCCACGCCATGGTAGCGTCTGCTTTTTGCCAGATGTTTCCAAGGCACCCCAGCTCGCCCGCCGACAGATGCCACGATAGTGTACGGTGGAGGAAGCTCTCCCCAGACGGTTGATGCCAAAGAGGACACATTTTCATGCAGGCAGGGGCCATGCATGTGCAGTGACGACGGATATTCTAAAAAGGCGCACACTGAAAAAAGGTTTTAAAATCCTGAGAAACGTTTTTACGCCATGTGTTTTACTCCTCTTTGAATTTACCGCAAAAACAACGGCCAACGTGAGACAATGATTCAACGCAAGTGCGCCAAAGAATTCCGTAGCGCAGTGTACGGTGACTGTTTTGAAATGGTTACGCGAACTGAAAACACACCAAATCCGTTGCACGACAGATATGTAAAGTGCCCAGAGTGTGTGCAAGACATGTGGTAGATGCTGAATCGTCTCATGGAATTCTTAGGTGCACTCCAATTCGAGGGCAATGATGCAGGCTTGCAAAAAGTGCGTTAGTTGAAGAATGTTGCGTGCTATCCCTGAAGAGCATGTCGATAACTGGAAGGACAGAGTAACCAAAGACTGATGACTGAATGTGTCGTCAGTGGTCGTCTTAAAAAGAGGCGTGACCAAACGCTTTGACACGTATCGCAAGTCGATATACCAAAAAAGCGTTGAATGTCGGTGTTTCGGAGTATTGAGTTGGGAATTCACGTGCTGAAAATAGTCGTCATTCACAAGGTCAGGAGATTGCGGTTCGACGATATCAAAACTCATCGGTTATATTGAGAAAAACCGACGTTTTGAAGCTGTGCTCATGGCCAGATTTCTTGACAAAGTCCAACACCACTGCAAGACTCCTTTCACATTGGAACACACCGAATAACTTGTGTTGATGCCATTTGTCGACACGCTTTTTGTGGTACAGCCGGGTGGAAGATACACCGCCAAGCTGTTCTTTTTTTAATCGTCCCGTCCGCAATGCGTTTAATCCGTCCCGATAATCCAGCTGGTTAGAGCGCCTGCCTTCCGGCACTGGCGGGGTGGGTTCGAGTCGCCTTTGACTTGGCTGCTGGTGTCCGGCTGGGATAGCCTGCGGCTGGTGGCTGCGCTAAGGGTCACGCAGTGTCAGAGGGCAGGACAGACCGTGCTGAGCATTGCGGCACGTTAACCTTTCGCCGTGAAGTTCTGCCACTGACCCGGAATTTTACGATTGGGTCAGGGCTCACCGAAAGAGCACCGCTTGGCGTGGGTGCTCGTCCCAGAAATGCATCCAATCAAAAAGTTCGGAGAAAACTTTAGAAAACTAATGACTGCCCCAATAATGCTGCATTACAATTCCGTATGCCCCATGCCTGCTGAGAAAGCAGTCCTTTTACATCAGGTGGGAAGAGCAGTGTATATGTATTCTGATCCCCATTCGTGCGAATGTAGACGTGCTAAGGACTTCCTTCCTGTGGGAACGGATTCTTGAAGCACTGAGTGAGGTCTCCCAATCGTGCCGGAAGCCTTTTGTTTAACCATGCAGCAGGTTCACAAAATATCACAGAAGGGTGAACTTAACAGATTGTGCCTGTGTGAAATATACAAGGTAGTCCAGATTAAAGTTAACTCACGTTTTAATCAGCAGTGGCAAGTGTATTTCTCGCACAATCCAGACTGCGCCTGCATTCGAATAAGCATTCAGTGGCATAAACGTGACAAAAACAATGGCAGACGTCAGTGATCCCAAATTCGTTAAGTTATAACTAAAAAGAAGATGTCTCTTTGAGGAAAAGACCGGGTATCTTGTCCACACCATCTCACAGTGCTTCACCGCCACCGCTCTGATAACTTTCTGCTCGGCCATGGGCGACTTTGCAGGATCGATGGGTACGAGGAGTGGCTCCAGCGGGATAAAATGACACTGCACAAGGCACGGGCTTCACTGAAATAATTCAAAATAATTTCGCTAAAATGCACCCCGGCTTAGACTGCTTTGACGTGGCCTTTCGCTCGCCCGACCTGTCGCCACTGAACTCCATGCTGGGGTTAACCTCAAGAACCACCCCCCATAAGCCGACGAGCCTCCCAAAGGCCAAGACCACCCTCAACCTTAAGATGGAGCGCATCACCGTGGACGATGGGACCGGGCAGCCGAACGCCTGCGGCGGGTTCAGCTGACGCGCACTCTGAACTGTCGAGGGCTTTCTGGAGCACCTTTTGTTGTCACCATTTGACGGGTGTGGAGTCACACAGATACACATTGGTCAGTGGAGTCACACAGATACACATGGATACACATACACATTGACACAGTGGAGTCACACAGATACACATGGCAAAATGGTCAATGGTTCAGATGCACATTGGTTGCGATGAACTGAGTTATGTGACTATGCGGTTTGCATGGTTCAATTTCCGACGGCTACGGCAAAGGCGACACTGACTGCTTGCCGGCCAACGTGTAAAACGCCTATAGACCGGGCAGCATTGAGATCCCTTCATGATTTGTGGACGGCACGTTTGTAGACGCTTTAAAGTTGGCTTCACGTCTGTACCTTGCCGGAATTTGACTTCAGTCCTAAGAAACGTAAACAATTATGGCTGGTATATGAAAACGCTCAATTTGTTTCCGTCCTGCCTTTGCGGCTTTTTGTGACTTAAAATTTTACATTTCCCATGTTCACCGAATGTGCAGATGAAGAAGTGTCGGTATTTCAACACTGCAGCAAATACACCAACCAGTATGCATTACGTTTAAAGGCATCGAGGATATTGTTGCACTGCCCCGCAGAGGCAGTGTTGTTCTTTGATAAAAAAGTAATGCTTGCTGTTGCCAGAAACTTAAAGGCGTTACGACCAGTGACTGTCGATCACAAGCGCGGCTTGTCTGGCCGCGCCAGGTCGCTGAAACTGGACGGTCTCTGGCCAGCCTGCGTTGAGACCGGCTTGGCCTGCAGCGCCGATCATAACGACGGGCTTTTGTTTTACAGCGTAGTTTTCTTGCAAAGATATGGTGGCTTCTGAAACACACATTATCTCAACTACCGAGCCTGTTTTTAATTGAAACTTCACTACTGACTTGCGGCGATGGACATCTTGGGACCCACGTCTTTCATAATGGCAATCTTGTTGCAAAGACCCTAGTCCTTACACGACAGTAGACTTATTCCAGCGAAACAAGCCATTTTGCCGACAAGCCTCAACGTTCCAAGTGATGTCACAACGCGACATTCACTTGGCCACCTCGTCTCCTGACAACAGCTCGATTGTAACGTTCTCGCAGTTTGCTGAGAGGCCTGAGACCGGGTAGCTTTTCCCCGAAGTCTGAGTCACTTTGTAAAATGCAAGCCTTATCAAGGATCTCTGCTGTGGGGAAGCTCTTTTTACTATCATGGCCACTGCATTATAATAGTGTGCCGATGCCCATCTAGTTCGGAAAAAGTGATTTAACACAGATCCTTTTGTCAAATACTCTGAAGCAAGCCTTAGGGGATCGGGATTCCATTATGATTTGTCCTAAGCAGCTAACCAAAAAATTCGTATCGGTTGTTGGCGGGATAAAAATGTGTAAGTGCAGGCCGGTAAGCTAGCCATTGCTCTTTTGACGTGCGCGACGTCAAAAATAATGGCATTGCTTCCAAGCAACGTCATTGCCCGTTCAACGTGTGCGATGTGCTCCTCAAAACGGATCTGGAAACCTAGGATCACTGGTTACGGCAGCAGAATATGAACCTTGGTCACCCAGTGTACAAATGCACAAAGATCACAATGCATCTGTGTGCATTTTGAAGTTAAGAAGAACAGTCAAAGATGCAAACAGCTGGAGGCAATGTGCCATAAGCGCAAAGATTGAGAGGAAAGTGCTGTTGTACCGCGGGAAAAATAAAATAGCAACCGGACATTTTCTGTAAATTATTTGAAGCATTTACAAAGATTTGGCGTAAATATTAGAAGCACTCAGCAAAAAGCAGTTTTGGGTTCACAGGATCCCCTCGTGCCATTGGGGGCCGAAATCAATGTCCCTATTTATGGGACCTGAGGGCAGGAAGGGGTGGCCGAAGATAGTATTAATGGGTCCCGGATCGCAGGGCCGAACCCTCGAACGACAGTCAGAGACTCCTTCGCTCCGATCGGGGGTCACTGAGTCGAAAAGATCCTTCATGTCCGTCAGCTGCCGTTAGTACTGAACAGTTGGCTCCCTGTTGGTCTGGCGTTGTGTTGTCCGCCGCAGCTAAACCCGGGCGCCGGGCTTCGGGCGCGTGATGCCGTCAGCAGTCGGTCAACAGCCGTCGTGAAATGACGCCTTCAAAAATATTTCAAATTCAACATGTTCCGTTCAAAGATTAAGCCATTGCGTATTTTCACCTGTGTAACTTTGAGATTGTTTTCTGAACAGATTAACAATTGCAGCATCACGGAAATCAGCATTCCACCTTTACTTGTCCAGTTCTACCACCAGATTTCAGAACCGGTTCGTGGTGCTTTGAATGCTAATCCGCTCCTTTTATATATACAGACATCGCACAGGTGATATGTACTCCCGCACTGCCTCCTAAGTATGCGAATTGATGTCCCATGGCGTTCAAAGGAACGTATTTCAGAAACGTCATCATTTTCGTCCGTTTGCTAAACGCCGCTGAGTGTTAGCCATGGGCCGACGTCGCCCGACCCACGGAGACTGCAACGCATGGCGTCGGGTTTTTGTTTCTATGCTTGCGAGCGCGAGTGGTCAAAACTATGATATTTTTTCACTGCTTGCTTCTGAACGGTGGTTGAGCATTCCCAGAACAATACGGGTTGGCCATGTCAATTCAAATTCATTGCCCCATTTTTATCTATAATCCGCGATCACGCGATCCTCAATATCACTGTAAAACCCAGAGAAGTTCCCACAAGGCCCCTGGGCGCTATGGATCTAGGAGGATTCTACCAAAGCATTAAAAAATGAATGTCTATGCAATCATTTGACGCATGGCTCCGTCAAGTCATTGGCTTCAAATGCAAGCAGAGTTGCACCCTCCGGTGTCCTTTGGCTCCTGTTTCGGTTCAAAAAGGTTAATAATAAAATAGAACGATGAATTGCGTGCTCCCTCTAAACAAATTCGACCATATCTGTGTATGAGGTCTTTCACCAGTTAGGGGCTATCTGACAACCCTGCCTCCCCCTTATCAAGACTGGTTGCGCCTCTGCACCATGGTGCTGAGGAACATAAGAAGGTCGTCATGTGAATTTTTGTGTGGAAAATAACCAACTTTTCAAAAGCAGGAGGAACTAGTAAACCACGATATCTACCAACGACTGGAATATATTGTGCAAATGTTTGACGTTTCACCGCAGTGTTAACAGCTACGCGTAGACGAGAGTTGGACGAAAATGAGATTAAATTAAGATGGAGGCTAGATGGACTCTGGACAAAAGACGGCACATTTTTTATTAGGATGACAGAGTACTTTCGGAATACGAAATTTGATCACGTCTTGAGCCTGCTAGAGAAACTGTGCTGGTTGCAGAGCCAGTAATTAACCAACCTAAGCACGCTGCGCTTGACTTCCAAAGTTATGGCGAGCGGCGGGCCCGAATGTCTGAAGTTTTCCTTTCCACAAACCGAAGCATGCCAGCGAGCCGCTGGTCAGGACCGGTTGCTGCACGTACTTCAGTCCAAACCGAGGCAACACACCGACGGCTCTGCTTAAGGGGGCTCCCTCGCTACACAGCCAGCTACCAATAGAACGAGCTTATCCCACTGAGGCACCGGAGCTGTATGCGCACTTTGAAGATGCTGATGCCTGGAAAGAACGCCAAACTGAGCACTAACCTGATACAAGTTAGCTAAGAATGGATGGCGTGGCTATGTTTGTACCTCGACTCATGAATGTTTTGACACGGGGCCTAATAGCCACACCACTGTGTACAGGCACCTCGCCGTAAAATGCACAGTACCAATGCGTTCAGCTATTGGGACGCCGCAGGGCAGCGGCTTATGCACGTGAGGTTGGATCTGGAGTGGTTTTATTTGGCATTTCACATGCCATATCCGAAGCTAGAAATATAGCGGCACGTATGGTGCAATGCGTTCCGTGGGTGTTATGTCTCACAAAAATCGTTGTAACTATTTCTACTTTTTACCGCATGCATATAAGTGATTAAATTGGTTGAGAGAGTACATCTGAACCAATTGTGAAAATGTCATCAATAAAACTAATCCAGCTAAAACTAATAAAACTCAACGCGGTTTTCACGGAAAATGTCTGATGCCATTTTGTTCGAACTCTAGCATACCTGGATAAGTTTAAGAAGAAAGAGGCCAAGCCGTAAGGAAAAACAACTTTCGTCCAATTACTATAAGTGCCATTGCTGAGGCATGCATGGATAAATCCCAGCCACTTTGAGGAATTGAACACCCCACATGGATGCCCCCTCCAACCCTTGACCCCAGCCGGGCCGCTGATCGCAGTGAGGTAATGGGCCGTGCCATTTTGTTGGGCATCACGTCATTGCACGAAATAGGACGGAATTCTTTTGTATTCTGACGACTTTCAGATATGTCGCAACGACATTAAGTACCCTTCATTGTGCAATAATGCAGTCCGTATGTTTCAGATATGACAGCTTTCAGGTGTATTTTTCCGCTCCGATTATCATATATGCCAGCCCTACAGCTGGTATCTTCTAACTATAGCTGGCAGATACCATCGATAGTTGTTCGGGGTGTTTGAAGCGAGGACACACCCCGTTGGTATCTACTAGCTATAGCTGGCAGATACCAACAATAGTTGCCCGGGCTGTGTGAATCGTGAGCACGTTTCTCTACATAATGTCAACTCTATTAAGAACGAGCGCTCTGGATTACACATTTCAGATGATCTGCCTTCTCACAGAAGAATGGGACTATTACGCCAAGACCACCGTGAGAGCAAGGCGAGCACATACAGATAGCAAGCATGGGAACCAAGCCGGCTTCCGCTCCGGCTTCGCGGAGCCGCGGTTCTCATCCGATGGCTTTGGGCTGGTCTTCGACCTCGAGCTGTTTTCACGGTTGGTTTCGGCTTCGTCTTCGGTTTCGTGCCATTTTGAATGGATAACTTCAGCTTCGGCTTCGTGGCATTTGAAACAATTCGCTTCGGCAAAAGTTGCAGAATTGTGTAATATGAGATTGTGTCCGGCTTACTTATTACCCAAAAATCATACTTTTAAGGAGTGAGGGAGGCTGGCAAGCGCGATTTTGTCAAATCTGCCAAATCGTACGACGCGTCGACCGCTCGCACTCAACACCTGCACCGGGCGAGCATCACGAGAAGACCTCGCTTTCCGCCTTTAAGTCCGCGTTTGCTTCGCCACGAAACCCCCGCGACCCAGCAGAGTGAGTCACAGTGACGGCTTTGCACTCATCTAGTCGGCGTGACGTCAGATAGGCGCATTGTCGGGCGCGTGGCGCGTCCGGCGTCCGTCGCCAGATCTGGCAGCCGGCGCTGCCAGACAGCGGACCGTTGGTCGTCGCCGCGGGCCGGATGGGATGGCGGCGTCGGCCCGCGGCCGGACGTGCCGCGCGCCGCGTGACGTATTCGGCGCGTCCTCGTCCGCCGCGCCAGCCACGCTGTCGGCACGAGGGGCGGACAAGCCCCGGCAGGTCCCGAGATTGGTGCGAGGCCGGGGCGGGCCGGACCGGTCGGCTCAGGGCGGGCCCACCCTCAGCGAAGATATTTATGCTGGCTGATTTGTACCTGTTCTCTAATGCAATTCGTGCCTTGGGACATTCCAATGAACTGGACTGCTTCGGCGAATGGGAAGGACCGTTTTCTAGTGCAAAATCTTTTTCAAAATATTCTTCCAAATTTGCATGTGACGAAATCAAGCACTGTTCTTGCAATCTGGAGCTTGGGTGCTGGTTTTTCCTAGCCAGCTTCCATGCGATCGTATCATAGGTTCTGACGTGATACGGTGCAAACAGCACGCAGCTACTAGCTTATCTTGTGTTGAAGAGGGGACTGGGACAATCGAAAATGACGAAATGTACCCCGAAAGTACGCCAGCAAATGGGTGTCTTCCGAATGGACGCATTTTTTTCTCGAAGTGGGGGAATCTGGAGCTCTAGTAGGGCCCCCTCCCACTGAATAAGGAGCTTCACCCCTGTCAGCAGGTACTGGTTAAACGAAGATAGCAGACAGTCATTGGAATATCCCGTTTTCTGCCAGGGTGGAGAGGCAGGCGACGCCACTTAGCCACAGCAGCTGAGTGTGTCGTAAAACCCCAAAGATCACGACAAATATATGATGACTTGTAATGTTGCCAGCTGAGCATTCTGCTCTAGACGCTGAGTATTTTCATAGCATAGGTTAACATTTGATTCTAAATAGTCGTTGAACATGCCTCTCCTGGTAAACTGAAGGTCAGTCATGTTCAACGTACAACATTTCAATGGTACAAGAATATAACCCTTCACCATTAACTTCTAGGTGTGACTGATGCCTATTGTTTGAATGCAACCGCCGGCTCAGCATTAAGCGGACGTGTTCCACATTTGTATGGGGTTTTAACTGAAATAGCCATCTTGAAAGATCATTCGGCGTCGTTCACAGCCTTGTCCTTCTTGAGACCTAAATCCCCTTTAGTTTCCGACTTACGCACTCGCGATATGTGCGGACTATTTCGTGCAGACTATTTCAAGGTCACCTACCATGCATGGCGCCATGATTAGCGTCATTAAATCTCGCCATTCCATTGGCCATGCGGCGAACAGGACCAAGACAGTTATAATTGTCGAGTCGTTCATATCTGGCATTTGTGAGCACGATTTCCAAATATAAGGCCGTCAATGGGCTCTCAATCGATGTTCTGCAAGGCACGATGACGCAATCAAAAAATGTCATACTGAGGAGCATATTTATTAAATGGAGAAATTGTGTTGTCTATGGTAATATTGTCCATCTAAATGTATACCAAGAGTTTTGCCAAAAGTGGGCTTATTGCATATCTTATGCTTGCTTCCAGATCTTCAAACGTGGAAAATTCCCTTTAACCAGTGTTAATGCATTGCTCTATATTCCGGGCTGTCGTTTTCACAGTATCGCCTACGTCAAAGATTGCTGTTGAAATCGTGTGGTCGTCGATACGTATGGTCAAAAGCTTTGAGGTCATGCCTGATCGCCACAAGAATGTTACTTGCATAAGAGATATGTTTCGTGCTTGTAAGCAGCGAAGCTGTGCAAATAATTGTTCTTGCCTCATTCACATGAGGAATGCAAAGCCTGAGGGGGAAGGCATGCGGCTGTCTTCAATCTTTTGATACACTTATGCGGTTGCGAGCGCATCGACATCCGTTCGAAGTGCATGAAACATCTAGGCATGAGAACGGCTTATACACAGATATACAACTAAAATTACTCCACCAGTACTCAAAGTGAGTGTTACACATTTATATTGGGTTATAAACTGAAATAATCATCTTGAAAATATTTCGGTGCGGTTCGCAGACCAGCCCTTCTTAAGATTTGAACTTCTCTAGTATTTAAGCTACACGCCCGCGAAAATGGGGAGGATGTTTTGGGAGAGTATTTCAAAGTTACCTTGACATTCATGACATGGCCATAAGGTTCTTCAATCCTACCATTCCAAAACCCATGTAGCGATAAATGGCGAGAAAAATATCATGTTCGAGTCGTTTATACATGGCGTTCGTGATTAAAACTTTCAAAAAACGGCCGTCAATTGCCTTTCAAGCAATGTTGTGCAAAGTACGATGACGCAATCAAACAATGACTTATCGGGAGGTGTTTACTAAATAGCGAAGTCGTGTGTCTGGAGCACTCTTTCTACCTAAAATTATAGCGATAGTTATAAGTGAGCTTGCTTCATCATGTCTAGTGCTTGATTTAATACCTGCAAATGTGAAACATTCCTTTTAAAGGCAGTGTTACACATTTGTACGGGATTTTAAGCCGGAATAACTATCTTGAGGATCACTCGGTGCAGTTTACAGCCCTCCCCCCCCCCCCCTAAGGCCTCTAGTTTCTTAGTTGCCCGCCCACGAAGATGTCCGGAGCATTTTAAAGAATATTTCAAGGTCACACAAGCATCATTCAAGTTGTCATTTCATTAGTCACGTGGTGAGTAAGGCCTCCAAAATTAATTGTTGAGCCTTTGATATCTGGCGTTGGTGAGCACAGTTTCCAAATGTAACGGCTGTGACTTGGCTCTCAATCAATGCTCTGCAAGGTACGATGCCGTAATCAAACAATGACGTATTGAGCATATTTCCGTAACAGAGAAATTGTGTTGTCTGGAGCAGCATTTTCCACTTTAAGGCATACTAAACGTTTAAGTGAGTAACCAGACCTGATGCTTTCTTCACTATCTTCAAATGTGAAACTTTTTTCAGGATTCGACATTTGTGGGTGTTCCACATTTGTATGGCGTTTTGAACTGAAACAGCTGCCCTGAATATCGTTCGGTGCGGTTAATATAGATATCATTCAAATACTGCACCGCATTTGCCATGCGGCGTTCAAGACCAAGGAGAATATAATCGTCGCGTAATTTATGTCTGACGTTCTTGTGCACGGTTTCCAGATTAAACAGACTTCAACTGGCTCGCAGCCAATGATGTGCAGGCAGTGCAAGCGTCAAAAACAAAATCATGCTTTGTGCCGCGTAATACAAGAACCTGGACAAGGAAGCTGGCTATTGCGGGAATGACAGCCAAAATAGAATACTAAAGAATAAAGAACGAGAAAGTAAGGGCTATATTCGAATAGGAGCTAAAATTGAATACTAACGTCATAACTGAGCCTGTCAATACAAGTTAATACCTTATTCTCAATAGCAAATATGCTAGAACGCCACGAAAAAGGCCTGAACACTAGTACATAACCATTTTGATTATGAGTGTGTGTGTGTGTGTGTGTGTGTGTGTTGTGTGTGTGTGTGTGTGTGTGTGTGTGTGGGTGTGTGTGTGTGTGTGGTGTGTGTGTGTGTGTGTTTGTGTGTGTGTGTGTGTGTGTGTGTGCGTGTGTGTGTGTGAGAGAGAGAGAGAGAGAGAGGAGCGAGGGATGGGAGAGAGAAGTGAGAGGAGAGGGAGAGAGAAGGGACGAGGAGGAGAGAGAAAGAGAGAGAGAGAAGGAGGAGGAGAGAGAGAAGAGAGAGAGAGAGAGGAGAGAGAGAGAGAGAGAGAGAGGGAGAGAGAGAGAGAGCGATGTGAGAGGAGAGCAGAGGAGAGAGAGAAGAGAGGAGAGAGGAGAGAGGGAGAGGAGAGAGAGGAGAGAGAGAGGAGGAGGAGGAGAGAGAGAGGGCGAGAGAGAGAGGAGAGAGAGAGAGATGCTTACGTACATACTTTTTCGTCTTGTCTTTAAGCCCAAGACTTCGATTTTATTACAATGGAAGCTTTGTCTGTTCGTCCCGGCGTAGTTCACTGTCAGTCTTGGTATAGGTTGTATTATTACACTCTCTATGTCACAATTGTAAAAAGCCATCGTTCACCGAGATC
>NW_023596136.1:26690836-26700357 GCF_011947565.3 Pollicipes pollicipes | reverse complement strand
GCCTTGGGTAAAGACCCGCGCACCACGGGTGTAGTTTCCTATCCAGTTGGGGGACGGGAGGGAGGGGGTGCTCCAACCCTCCAACTTTGAAGAGGAAGTTGGCGAGATCCAAGAAGCCGGTTTGTTAGCGTATTTAAGGGCAGACTGCGTCATTTTCCGCTGTTCTGCTCCCTTAGCTCGCTTTGCGAAACCACGCCCCTGCTGTGTACTTGGTGATGACTTGAGATTTTTGGGCGCGCAGACATCGAAGGTCATATTGTGCCCATAACGTCTCCGTGTACTTGAGCGGCTGTCTTTCATAAGACTTGACCTGAGCGCCGAATGCATTCCTTGTCGTTTAGATTTTTAGAATGACGGCCGGGTTACATCCCACTCAGCCAGGACCAAAGGCGAAAGCCGATCATGTCCGAAAGAGACGTCGAAATTGAAGGCGGCGTTCGGAAAGGCCAAGACGCGACCCAATCCGCAGCCGAGCATCGGTCACGTGACGTGTGGCGAGCGCCACGCAGCGTCCTGTGGCGGCCTCTTCTTGCCCGAACACCCAGCTACAACATATCCATGCCCCGCCTAGCCACTGAGCCTCGTCTCGCCGCCATTACGTCCGCGGCGGCGAGACTTGGGGCCGTCGCATCCGCGACTGACTCGGGAGCGTCTTCCTCCGCGGGGAGGGCCTCTCCGTGGCGGAGTGCCCCGGGAGCGTCTTCCTCGCGGGGAGGGCCTCTCCGTGGCGGGAGTGACTCGGGAGCGTCTTCCGCGGGAGGGCCTCTCCGTGGCGGAGTGAACTCGGGAGCGTCTTCCCGCGGGGAGGGCCTCTCCGTGGCGGAGTGACTCGGGAAGCGTCTTCCTGCGTGAGGGGGCCTCTCCGTGGCGGAGTGCCTCGGGAGCGTCTTTCTCGCGGGGGAGGGGCCTCTCCGTGCGGAGTGACTCGGGAGCGTCTTCCCGCGGGGAGGGCCTCTCCGTGGCGGAGTGACTCGGGAGCGTCTTCCTCGCGGGGAGGGCCTCTCCGTGGCGGAGTGACTCGGGAACGTCTTCCTGCTGGGAGGGCCTCTCCGTGGCGGAGTGACTCGGGAACGTCTTCCTGCGGGAGGGCCTCTCCGTGGCGGCCCAGCGTGTTAGCAAGGCAGAGCCGCCCGTGACTGGCGGCAGACGGGGTGGTGGGCGTGGCCTCGGCCAGTGGGTGGAGCGATAATACACGGTCAGACGCGAAGGCGTGTTTGGAGCGGGCGGCAGACTCTGAGCGCGAGAGGAAGACGGCACGCTTCAGCCGGTGACGGCGTAACTGGCGGCAGGCCCCGGCAGACGTCGTCAGCAGCAGCCGACAGCTCACTTGGAGGGAGACGTGCTGGGCTCCCAGGACAGCCGCTGTGGGCCCCATTCACGAATCGTTGTACAGGTTGGCCCGAGCATAACAACAGCCAGGTACCAACTTCTGACAACCTGGCTTGGAAGGGGATGACTTAGACTCGTGATGGCCGAAGAAACGGGCGACAATTAACGCCAGATTGACAACTTTCTCAACAGCGACATCCGAATTTCCGGGTTTCCAAAGATGACGGACCACGATAATCAAAAATATATTCAACCACATATAATATCGCCTTACAAATACTGTTTAAAGTTGGTCACGCCCGTGTTTAAGTGGATACATGAGACCAAGCACCAAACACTCAACAGTCAATTGGGACACAACTGGACATCCGCGAAAGCATATAAACGCACCCTGCACTCACCACTGGCCGGCACGCAACGCCTGGGGAAGCCGCCAATGGTACGCCTACGCCACAGCTGGATAACTCGACAATCGCTCGCCCATCCCACATCACTGAGTAACGCCCCCCCCCCCCCCCCCCCTGCAAATCCGGCCGGGGTGGAACAGCGCGCACAGCCCGCCGGGCGGAGTGCCTGGCCCCGCCCGTGGCGCCCCTGGTCGGGGTCGATCGCCTAGCTGGAAGCGGCCCCAACAACGCCACCTTGCCCAGGAACACGTGGTGAGCAAACGGTGGATCTGCAGCTGCCGGGCGAGGGGGGGGGGGGGAGGGGCGAGCGGTGGAGCTAAGCGTGGGTACACACAGGACTGATATGTGGCGGCTCTGGGCGAGCACCGGCTTCGTCGGAGGCAGGCGCTGCGGGAAGGGGATGGAAGAAGGTGGAGCGGCACTCGTCGACGCGGCTCGGTGTGTGCGTCCCCGCCCGCGGCCCGGGGCCGATTGTCGAGGCGGCGGCGCAAGCTTGAGGACTCGCACATGGATGACATAAGGACACTTACTGGAGACATCGCCAGTGCATGAGAAGCAGAACACTGGAGAGATGGCAGCCCGACAGCGAAAACCCTGCAGAGTCCCAGAGTCCCAGACACACGGCAGCACACAGGGTGCTTCAACGACACTTAATCTGCGGTCTTTGGTTGAGTTTAACATGGGCTACGCTCTTGTCCGGGAAGCGACGGCTTTTGCGCAACCGTGACGCGCTGACCGCCCATCTGACCTAACCTTCCCAACTAAGCCCGAACAAGCGCGGCAGTGACTAGTCAAAACCTCGCCTACAGCATCCAGTTCCGCGTGACCAGCGTGTCTCGCCATCGTGCCTCACTGAATCGCTTGCAAAGGCGTGCACAGGCGTGCGCAGGTGTGCACGCCAGCTGAGTGAGGCACAGCGGAAGAGTCGGCCTTCATCTCGGACCGCCGCGCACCGGCACCGGCAGCGAACGGCGGCCAGAGGCCCGGGCCGGCCAGCGGAAGGTCGCACGCGGCCGCGGCGGCCCGTCGCCATTGGGGGGGGGGGGGGGGGGGGGGGGGCACAGAGCTAGTCGCGGCTCACAGTCCGGTGGGAATGGGAAGTCTGCACACGAGCGCCACCGGACCACAAGCAGCTCAGTGTAGGTGCAAAGCTGGCGGGTCGGCGGCTGTGCACAGTGCGCTGCTGGGACAACCACAGCCAAACGTTATGCGCGGCGGAGACACACACGCGAACACAGGCGCAAAGCTGGGCCCCACAGCCGAACGCTAACGCACAGCTGGGACCCACAGTCGAATACAGGGGCATAGCTGGGACCCACAGCCGAACACTTGGGGACACAGCTGGGACCCACGGCCGAACTCTGGGGCATAGCTGGGACCCACAGCCGAACTCTGGGGCATAGCTGGGACCCACAGCCGAACACTAGCGCACAGTGTCGACCGCCACAGCTGCTGTAGCTGTGACAGCCCGACACTATCGCTGGGAGCCCACAGCGGGGCGCCCCGCCGCAGCTGTGCCGCCGCGCCCACCAGAGCAGCCGCGCGGAGCCGCCGGCCCGACGCCCGGCCAGCTCCCTAGTCGTCCAGCGTCTCTCCGGCCAGCAGCGGGATGATCATGTCGTCCATGTTCGGCAGCACCATCAGCTTCTGCAACGGCGGCGTCGCCGCGTCAGACCGCCCCACGACCACGACGGCACACCGCACGCAGTTCCACCGACGCGTCAAACAGCGAGCGAAGGCAGGGCACTAGCCCGCAGGTAAGACAGCTCAACAGCCCCAAACGCAGGACATCATCCCGCCGTCGGCGAGACACCGCGCGCTGCGTCTACAGGGCCCCTGAAGAGGCAGCATTGACACAATATCACCCCCCACTACTGCGACCCGAGCCAACACGGCACCATCCTCAAAGCCGCTCCCCAGTCCCTGTGGACGGCATCAGCTCCGGACAGCTGATCCCTGGACAAGACAGGCTGACCCCCGGAGTGTGGGCGGCGGGCAGGGACGCCGCCGTCTCCCCCCAGTCCCCGTGGGCGGCCAGCAGCTCCGGACAGCTGATCCCAGGACAAGACAGGCTGACCCCCGGACAGTGCGGGCGGCGGGCAGGGACGCCGCCGCCACAGCCGGACTCACGTGCACTTCGCCGATCAGCTTGTTTTCGATCCAGTCGGTGACCTGAGTCAGGGTCACGTCGTGCGTGCCCAGCCGCGGGTGGGCGGCCAGGATGATGTCTGGCTTGCCGCGGAAGCCGTACCTGCCGCCGCGGGGGCACAAGGGCACACGGGTCAGCTTGGTGGCACGCGCCAGGGCCAACCCTGCCTTCATGCAGACTCAGCGGCCTTCAGACACACGACGAGGCCGCTGGTGCTGCGTTAGCGCCGACCTCGGCTCCAGCCATATATCATTGCCGCAGGGCAGACGCAGACATGTGAACGTGTCAACTCAGAGACGACGGGCAGTCATTCCGTTGGATTATGGTAGATGTCGACTGACCATGAACGATGCAACGATGAACAGCGTGTAGTGACAATGACAAGAACTTCTGTGAGCGCGGGGAACCGCGCCCCGGTGGATTCGGGCCCACTTCGAGTCTACAGACGGCGGACAGAGGGAGAAGCGAACAACAAGGAAGTATGTACATGCCAGCGACCTGTCCTTCGCTGAACGCCGCCTGTTAAGAATGGATATGGTGGCAAAAAGGCGTCAGCGATATAGTGACCCCCAGAGCCGTCAGAGGCCACTGTACCCAACCGGAGGACGGCTAAAGAGTCTGTAGCGACCCCGCTCTGGCCTACTCACCTAACTCAACCCACCACCGACCCACACCGACCCATTAGAGCTTGTCGGCAGGAGGCTCGAGGCGTGCCTGCCCTCCCCACTGATGGCTCTCGGCCGCTCCCTGATATCCACCACCGCCGGTACTGAGCGCCGGTACGGACGGTTTCTCAGACTGTCCTGTCCCTGCCCAGTCCGACCTGACCCGAGGGGACCTCCGGCCGGCCCGCTGCCACCCACCAGAGCCGCCGGTACGGACGGCTTCTCAGCCTGTCCTGCCCCCGCCCTAGTCCGACCTGACCTGAGGGGACCTCCGGCCGGCCCGCTGCCACTCACCAGAGTCGGTCGTTGGGCGGCCGGGGCACGTTAAGTGTGAGCACGCCCTGCAGGTGCTTGAGCGTCACCGTCAGCTCCAGCGGCGTGTTGGAGAACTCCTCCATGTAGCGCTTGACGTATCGGTTCTGCGCCGCCTGCAGCCGACCGGCGGTGTGCGTCAGGACGGCGAGACGGGGACGCGTCGGGAGGGTGGAGCAAGGACGCGCCGGGCAGGGGGAAAACAGGGACGGGGAGGGTGAAACGGGACGCGTCGGGAGGGTGGGGCAGGGACGCGCCGAGGGCAGGGGGAGAAACAAGGATGCGTCGGGAGGGTGAAACAGGGACGCGTCGGGAGGGTGGAAGCAGGGACGCGTCGGTAGGCTGGAGCAGGGACGCGCCGGGGCAGGGGGAGAAACAGGGATGCGTCGGGAGGGGTGGAGCAGGCAAGAAGGCGTCAGGGCCGTGTCTATCGAGCTCGCCTCACACCAGCAGAAATGGCGAGAAATGACGCACAGTGGCGCAAAAACCGCTGAATGTGTTCGGCATCCTTGGCCAAGGCCGCTGACATCGGCTGGGAGACAGCACGGCCTCCTAACTGACAGCAGCGCGGGGAAACCAGACCAGGCGCCGCAGGACACGACAGGAAGACGTGAGTGGCACCGGCTTGAAGCGTAAACAGGGGTCCGCAAGTCTTGCGGCCGCTGATTTTGACACAAGCATAGCGAATAACAAAAACCTGCGTCACAAAAACGCAACTTAGGTTTCCAAACGGATTGCTAAACGAAGATGCATGGCGCGGCATGCTCACATTCATCAGGAACGGCCACATTAATCATGTACAGCCAGGCGCCTCGTTTGGTCCGCACCAACCACGTCCGACACCGGCGTTTTCGCAGCAAACTAAACCCGCGTAAATCCACAACCAGACGTGCGTAAAATGACTCACTACAGATTCAAAGTGCTCCGCAACACAACTATCTGATCACTGAATATGGACCCCTGCAGAGCGGCGCGGCGCATTAGCAACAAGCGGCGTCGCACGCGACGCCGGACGAACCCACTGTACAGCGCGCGGTCTCGACACGTCTGCCAAGGACCTTCCCTAGGAGCGCGGAGCCCGTGCGCCGAGCGTCCGTACCTGCTGGAAGTAGCGCGAGGTGGTCACCTTGTCGACCACCTGCATGAACCGCTTGCCGACCTTGGAGGACGGCTGGGAGGGCGAGGCGGGCGAGGGCGGGCTGCCCCTGCGGACACGCCGGCACGTCACTGTCACGGCTGACCGAGCCTGGCACGCGCCGGGCGGGCCACACCCGGCCAAGTGACACGCCGTGTACGCACACTGCCGCAAACGCGCAAGGCAGCGACGCACCCGCCGGTTGCGGTACACTACCAGCGACAGAGGGGCCGTGCCACGCTGCGTCGGCTTTATCTCGCTCCGCAAAGATCGGACCAAGCCCGGCGCCGCCGTCTCGCGTTAACACGGCAGCGACAAAGCCCCGGGGATCGGCTGGGAGCGCGGCGGCGCCCGACTGACCCGTCCGAGCCACCCGAGGTGTCCACGTCCTCCTCGTCGCTGGACGAGTCCATGCTCGCCAGGTCGTCGTTGCGGTCGCACTGGTACACGGCGCAGCTGGAACGGGACGAGAGACGGTGAACGGGACGCGGTCAGCTGGACGGGGCCGGCAGCGCGGGGCGCGGCGGCCCTCGGTGCGTGCGATGCCTCACACCCGCGGAGAGCTGCTGGTTGATCGATGATGCTGACGGGCGGGGACGCGTGTCGAGTTTTGACGTGCTACGGGAACAAGGAAGAGGGGCCCTCCTATGTGAACACGCAAATAACCTAAAAAATATCCGGGTACATACGGGATACACATCACAATAAACATACTAGCATTACAAATATCTGCCCGCCTGTCCGCATTAGACGCATCAGGGCACAGGACATTTTAGTTGCAGGCTTTTGCGCCTTGCATTTTACATACTATGATTGCTATTAAGCGTTCGGTCCACTCCCAAAAAAGCCTGACGAAAACGACGAGGACACGTCCGGCTCCACCAGAGGTCGCGCGCCGCCCTCCGCCCTCGTGCTGGTCACTGCCGCGTGCCCACCCTGCCTGCCACTCATCAGTCCCGTGTCACATCCCGCGCGCGCTCCTCACGTCCTCTACAGTCTCACACAGCCCGCCTGGCCCATCTCTGTGCCCCTCGCCTCCCTGTCACGCCTGCCGGCCCGTGCCAGCCCCGGCCGGTACCTCTCCGCCCGGTCCGTATCTGTGCTCCTCCCCTCCCTGTCGCGCCTGCCGGCTCGTGCCAGCCCCGGCCGGTACCTCTCCGCCCGGCCCGTCTCTGTGCTCCTCCCCTCCCCGTCACGCCTGCCGGCCCGTGCCAGCCCCGGCCGGTACCTCTCCGCCTTGCCGTCGGCGTGAGAGGACGGCGACGGCAGCGGCTCCTTCTCCCCGTCCTTGTCCGCGCTGCTCTTGTCCTTGTCGCCGCTGGTCTCGGCCGCCTGCTCCTTCTCCGGCTGTCCGCGGCGGGCAGCGGCGTTAGCACCGGCAGGCGCGCCCACACGAGACGTCAGACAAGGTACGCACGATGGCGAACGGGCAGCGGCATGGTTCACAGAAAACACACACAGGACGCGTCGTACTTGACGGCATCCAGAAACATCAGACAAACTAAAATACAACAAGCACGTACATGCGTGATGCATGATCAGTTAGGACGTACTGACCTTCCAGCCCGCTAGACAGAGGAACCCACAATTATGGCGCACCGAAGACAAGTCACACCCACGTGTCCGACCCGGCTAACAGGCGCGCTTGGCAAGCGTATGACTCCGTATTTTCGACACAGCGGGACAGATACGTCAAAGACGTCAGACAAACCAGATGGCATACAAGGCAGACAGAAAAATACGCGTCGATCATGGAGCAGCTGTAACAACAGGTGAACGGCATACATCAGACTGATACAGCACACATCGCCACAACATGGCACTTCCGAGAGACATCAGTCGTCTGATCGAGTCAGCAGGGAGGACGACAGCGACCAGGCTGGCTGTGGCACATGCCACACCCCCCGTCGCTTTCTCTCCGTCAGCGCAGTCTCCCCAGCGCCACCCCGTCCGGGGACTGCACATTAGATTACGCGTGCCGGCCGTGCGACCGCAAGCGGAAGCGTCGCCCCGCCTGCGTCGCCATCCTCCACGCGCGCCGACAGGCACACCCGCTCCGACCCAGCGTCGACATGTCAGCGGCTGAGACTGGTCTCCAAACCAGTTCAGCCCTGCTCTTAACCGGTGACATCCTGTTAAAACCGGCGGACAGAAACCACGCCCGTCGGTTGTTGCCAGCCGTGCCCCGACCGCGCGCTCCTGATCCCGGATCGATGCCTGCGGCCCGCGCGCGTCACCCCCGACAGCGGGGTGTGAAGAAGACTGCAGAGCAGCGCCGGTGCAGCCGCTGCCGGTCAGCCGCCGCCCCCAGGGCAATGACCGATCACCACAGACGCACGTAGGCCATCAGCGTGGCGGCCGTTCAGGCTGGTTGTCGTACCGCGACCTGCGGAACATTTCAGCGATGCGCGGGATTCGAATTCGAGCCCACCGATCAGCAGTCCAGATCACCCAGCCGCGCCACTGCCCGCGCGCCCGGTTCGCCACTGACCTTGCTCAGCTTCATGAGGTTGACCTTGGTGCGGAGCGTCATGCAGCCGCCCGCCCATCGTTACAGCACGGCCATGTCGGTCCAGAGGGCCGCGCTCGTCGCTGGGTCGGCGCGCTCACCGAGAGGATGCGCGGCAGCAACCGAGCCCAGGTCGCACGAGGTCACCACCAGCTCCTCGATTAAAGAACGGCGGCTGGAGACAAAACAACACAAATTACAGCACAAACAAACCTTCGAACCACAAGTTCTTCAATGCAGCGGGCAGCTAAAGACAATGGAGTGTAGCACAGGTCAACAATGAGCTTCAGGTGTCACAACAATGTCACAGCAACGCCCTCAGTGCAGAAGACTCCGACCTGACAAACGATGGCCACGCGCCTGAACACTGTCCAATGCGGTGTTTGGTGCTGAAGGACGCAGAACCCACCTTGATGCGCGGACAGCTTGCCGCTGGATGCGGAGTGCACGAACTCTACCCATGGCCCCGACTGACCGAAACACGCCGAACGCCAGGCGGCCAATGAGCGCGTTGAACCACATCACGTGACCGGTGGCGGCCGGGGCGGGATTGACGCCATCGGTCGGCGACGGCGGCCGGGAGTCTGAGCCGCCTCTGGGTCTGCGGGGGTCAGCTGGGGTCAGCTAGGGTCAGCGGGGGTCAGCAGGGGTCAGCCGGGGTCAGCGGACGCTCCCAGACACGGCGAGATAACACAGATGAGCTAACAAGCAGCATCACCAGTCCTGTCCGCCTACAGTGAGGGCCTCCAGCCGTGGGAACCTCCCTCAAGTCGCAAACAACACCCAAACATTTCTCTCGGGCGGCTCGCTCCCAGCTCACCGCCGTCACCAGTTTGGACATGTAGTAGTCGAAGTCGAGTTTGGGCGTCGGTTTCTGGCAGCAGCGGCGGTGGCGGTGGCGGCGGCAGCGGCGGCCGGCTCCTCCTGTCCAGTTGCGGGGGGCCGCCGCCGCGCCGGGACCCCGGTTGCCTCCGGCGGCGGCTGGGCAGCGGGCGAGGCCGGCGCTCTCCTCTTT
>NW_023596136.1:26677306-26689836 GCF_011947565.3 Pollicipes pollicipes | reverse complement strand
ATCTTGGCGTCATGGATGTTCTATGCGATGGGTTTCCTGTAAGGAGGTTCGTTGCAAGGGTTTCGCTGTCATGTTTTGTCGTCATTTCCTCACTCTTTCGGTAGGGAAGCCATGTCGCACAGAATAACCGCAAAGCTTCAACCAGACGTGGCTGTGCGTCACCAGGGGTGTATGCAGGGTTTCGCGATGGGAGGGTCACAACTCAAAGCTTTTCGCTGATAACCAAGTCCGGTGGGCCGCAGACGCGCTAAATTTGTTGCATGACATAAAACAACGTCGCGTGCTCTTAATGTACTTATATGAAGGTGTTTAACCAGAATTTCATAAAATTCACATATTCGCCCACATACCAATGCATATGTAAAATTGGATGCGGAGACCCAGTATGTGCATACGCCCCTGTGCGTCACCCTCGTTTCATTCACAAAACTTCGAAGTTGTATGAATGTCATCCCCACCGCAGCAGCCTGATAAGCTCTCCACAACTCCACCCGTTTCTTTGGCGTTCATCACTGCCTTCTGGCCACGCCTCTGCTGATGTCCCGGGAGGCTTTTAGCGGAGATGGGCGTCAAATGCTGCTGATGTTGACCAGAGCTACCACATCCGCGTGCGGGCCAGCCCTGCAGACCTCCTCCGTCCCCTGCCGAGCCAGTAGTAGACGCTGGGCGTCCACTCAGACCCTGGTGCCGCCCTTCATGTTCTCATCTATCGGACCCAGCCGCCAAGCGCTCTCGTCCGCCTCTGGAAACCGAGCGAGCGTCAGCGGCGAGTGACGTCATCACGCAGCGCTGCGGAGCTTTATGACGTCACCCAGCACCACAGCAGGCCTCAGTGACATCACGGGGTACTGGCTGCCGCGGTGGACGCCGGAGAGCTGCAGGGATAGCGTTGGCGAACCACGTCGGGGGGATCGCAGGGACTGGTTGCGCCAGAGGAAACTAAAAAAAAAACCCGAACGAAGAAGGAGAACTGAGACGGCAGGGGCTTGCAGTGAAGTCGCACGCAGGAAAGGGATTGACAACGATACGTCCGGGCGCTCGGCAGCTGAGATCATCGCCGCTGTAGTCTCTACTAGTGTAAATCGGTCCGATGCGCGTAGTTCGGGTCATGACCACCGGTAAGCTGTACAGCTGGGGGTCGTCTAGGGTTCATCTATGCACACATTGAGACCTATGGCGCCTCGCGGCAGCTCACGCGTCCACTGGAACACAAACGTCACGCCAGCCGCCGGAGGAGACAACATCGACTGGAATCAGCTGGAGACCAGCACACCCTGGTCCGTCCGGGCGTCGACTGGGCGGACCTTGGCCATTCTGGGCGTGGACCGGACGTACCTTGGACATTCTGGGGCATCATCGTGAGGGACAGAACCACACGGGATCGCGCTGCCTTGTTCTCGCCTGCCTGCAGGAACATTCTTACCCTGCGTCGCCCGATACCGCAGCGTGCTGTCGCGAGCTGTAGTCTGTAGTCTGTAGCGTGCTGCGCGACACATACCCTGGCCTGTTTGGTCAGAGGCGGTGGTAGCGGCGCCCTGGTCCGTCCGCTGTACCAGCATCAGGGCCGAGTGCCGGTCTAGGATGTTGAGTGTGCCTCCGTTTGACGGACAGTCACCCAGCGAGAAAGACCTGTCCACCTGGCGGCGACAGCACGAGGTTCTAGTTTGAGTCACGGCCGGGAGCGACGCTTGTGAATGTCGAATGCGCCGTTATCGGTCACAAGTTCCACAGCAGTTTTCGTTTGACGGATGCATTAAACTCTGACGTGAAACTTAAAAGAAAATTGGAATCTCAGATCCCAAGTTCCAGCAGACTTTTATCAGCGATAACCGCAAAGTATAGTACATAACTCAGCTTGACAGGGCTAACTGAAATAGATTGTTCTGCGCCTCAACATGGGATATTGCAGTCAAAACCTATGCGTTTCAGGCATGGTGTTCCAAAAGATGTCGAAAGTTTTGAAAACTGTAAGCCGTTCCCGGCCTCGAAATGAGTTCCCATGTGGACTCCGGGCCGTCCAGCCTGACAAACTGACCTGAAGCAGCTTTTGCACTACGTCCCGTCCAAGCACGTTATCGAAGACGGCCTGCAGGAACGGCTCGCCCATAATGCTCAACTTGAGCTTGTCTCTGTGCCAGACGAGTACGCGACTCTCTTCGATGGCCGTGATGCTGACCTGGCAGCAGATAGCTCAGGTGACCTGACCTGGTGACCTTGGCCAGGTCAACCGGGCCGGTCAGTGGTCCTGACTGACGTGGTGCGGGGGATGAGTGGGGGACACCCGACCTGGTGAGGCAACATCCACTACTCCCAGGTGCTGCTTCCGAACCAAGGAGTGCAGTTGTCTGGCCCTTTGTTCTTACTCAAATACAAGCTTCATGGCAATCCATGCTGTCGCTTTGGGTTCAACGGATTTGCATTCGTTATTTAGTATAGTGTCAGAGGGCGTTACAATCAAGGGGAGATATTCTCGTGTCAGGACAAGATAACCCACGACGTACGAAATACGAAGCATCATTTTATCACCAACGATTTTCCTGGGTGTCGTCCATTTCAGTTTCCAAGTCAGTTTTAGTTCCGTTGGTATGCGGTTTGGGACATTTTGTTCAATAAGCTTCCTCCACAAAACTCGTGTACTGACTGACCGATGCACACGATGCGCAAGCGACGCAAGCCGATGCAATCATGCGGGACGGCGAGCAATGCGGGTTCACCGGTCATGGCACCGGTGGTGCTGACAGGCCAGTTCCAAAGCGAAAGCAGTGTGATCAGCCTGGGCTCAACGTCTGTCCAACTGACCTGGAAGAAGTCGTCGGTGAGCACCGAGAACCACTCGGGCGAGTCTAGAAACTGGTCCGGAGCCACCACGTGCAGCGCCTTACCGCCTTGAGACACCACGAACCTGCGGCGCAGGTCAGGTCAGGTCAGGAGGTCACTGTGGGTGGCACACCGAGTCCCGCGGCGGCTTCTAACCAGGTGCGGAGTGTGGCCTGGTGTCATCCAATCATACCGACCAAATGCGAGTTCTGAACGTCACGCAAGAGCAGGCAATTAGGAGCGTGTCTACCATTGCACAGAGATCGGCAGATCCGGAACTTAATGTTAAAAAAACAACAACAAGACGTGACGCAAATGGATACAGCTTGGCCGTAAATGTACCACTTGCAGTACAGTATGAGAGAGACATCCTCATTCAGAGTGCATACAAAAAAAGAACGGAATAACAAACACATATGGAAACACCAGCGGTCAAGTTTTAGAAAGCCGTACTACAGTAGGTAGCGCTGGAGTCTGTCGACCAGAGCCGAGCAACTCCGGGGAGCCAGCATACGACGGGATGGGCTAGGACCCACCGTCCGGACAGCACCAGGGTCAGACTGTCCACCCTGGTCACGTGCTCCTGGATCAGCATTTCCTGAAAGCTGACGGAGCGCACGCCACGCATGCAGCTCAGCACCCTCTGGAACTGCCGCCGGCTGACATTCAGCGACCGGAACATGGCCGAATACACCTGCCGAACGGGGGGTCGTCACGGGCGTCGGCGGGGGCGGCTGAGGGAACACGCACGCACTGTACGATGGCAGAGTCATGGGAGGGTGTATTGTGTGGGATTTTAGCATGCTGCGGGTTCATTTTTGTATAGAGATGGTCAATGGAGTTTTGTATCTTAATAGTTCACGTTTCTTTTTGTATATTAAAGATCCATGGTGCTTTGTACGTCAATGGTCCATGGTTGTGGTACATTTAAGATAAACCTAAATTCGCAGCATCTATCTTGCGCTTTTTGAAACGCGCTATCTAAATAAGCTCAGGACTCACTTGAACTGGCACAACACATCAACACGCAAGCGCTTCATCGGGGAGTCGAAGCCGTGGAGCTGACTGGCCGGCATCGACGCGGCATTCTTCACGACCTCACACACACCTGGCTGGCCGAGCTGCGCTGGCGTCCACAGAAGCCGCGCCGCAGCGCCCCACCTGCTCCATGTCCTTGTCGAAGCGGATCGGCCGCAGCGTCCAGAGCAGGTAGCCGACGTGTCCCAGGTTGATCCACATGCAGACGAAGTTCCAGAGGAACGTGTCCAGAGCGCAGAGGACCACGTAACCCCACATGGCGAGGAAGAACAGCCCGATGGCCAGGGTGGAGCGCAGGTACAGCAGCCCTCCCAGACCGGGCGGCGCCAGGTACGACAGGAACAGGAAGAAGTTGGCCACCTGGCGGGACGGCGCGGAACCAGCGTCAGCACGCGGAATGTGGTCGCATGCCGAGTACCATTGCTCGCTTCGCTGAACTTTGTTGTTTGTTCGATGGGTCCGACCAGCTTCGAGCGACAGACTTCCGCGATCCCGGCATATTCAGCAGTCATGCATGGTTAGCAAACTTGACTTCGAGCGATTAAATTACTCGTTACAAGATCACCTACGCAGGCATGTACAAAGCCTGCTACCAACAATCCTATCCAAAACGATCACCACAGTCCATCAATGTATGAGAGTCCGTTGATGCTCCGATGGGTGTGAGCCCCTGCCTGAGCCCCGGGTTGCCACGCAGCGCTCATGAACCGGACGTCCAGCGGCCGTGCCGTGCCGTCTGTCGCAACGCGCCATGGCACTGCAAGGTGGGACCAGCCGTCCATCTGCCGGGGGCGCGAGGCCTTTCGGCATACCGAGTAGTCGCCGGTGTGGTCAAGCGAAACGGCAGCCTGGCGCTGTTGTTCTGGTTCGCGGGCTGACGGCTGTGGCTCACTGACACTTCGCTACGGTTTACTGAAGACGTGCTCATCGCCGTCGCTCGCAAGACCCGTGGTCGCACTTGCATCATCCCGCTAAACCCGCGGCGATTTGAAGACGAACGTCGCTCCACAGCAGAGCGCACTGACCTGGAAGTACACGTGGTTGAGCGGAAGGTAGCTCGGGCAGATGACGTACCCAGCCGCGTCTGGCGGCTGGAGCGTGGTGAGCGTGTCGTTCGGCTCGCCGGACACGTTGCGCCAGCCCGTCACGGCGGTGACGTCCGACGGGGGCAGCGCGGACATGGCGGACCGCGGCGCCGTGACGACACTCCCGGGGGGCTGAAAGAGAGGCACTGCTTTGAGGGGCCCGCTTCCGGGAGTGTTCCGACTCCCCAGAGACTAGCTCAGGTTGCAGGCTGGGGCAGAGACCAGCACCAGATGTGTTTGCAGGCGTAGGGGTCATGGACAATGCTGGGTTTGGTTCTGTTGTGTACAGTACAGCTATCATCCGTTGCGATCCGCGTGCACTCCGCGTTCATTCATCGAGAATAGCGATTTGAGCTGTGTTCTTATATAGGGCGCATCGATGAACGTAACGGCCGTGCATTTGTGCCTTTCCTTAACAGCAAAAGAAAACGAGAACTACCGATAAATGAAGAGAACATCTGACTACTTCGTTTACCCAGCGCACACGTATATTGATTACACCTACCTACATGCGCATAGATTCACGCTCGATGAGTGACTCGAGTCGTAACCAGCTGGCCTGGCTCACTGGTTTTTAAAACAATATGGATGTGCATATGTGTGTATTTGATCTAAAATACATTCATCAAATCACTTCCGGATTTGCGTCCAGTAATTGAGCGACGTCAAAGCAAGATAGAACAGTTAATCGCCTGATGCCTATAGAGTCAAATGCAAAAACAGGTGCACGATTACTCTCAGAAGTAGTAGAACACAACGTGCACGACTAAAAACACTACAGACGTGCAAAGATAAAAACGACATGCGAGTATGAATCGGCATCAGCCACAAGATCACCGCATCTCGAATCTCCGCTCGGTCGCTCACGTCCCTCACGGCACGCTTGACGGCGGACAGTGAGTGGCACTCAGCTACACGAACCGGTGGCTCATTCCACGAGGACGACACTCGGTATCGACAAAAATCGATGCCTTCCGCCAAGTCGGCGAGCAGAGCAAAGAGCTCGGAGCTCGGAGTGACTCAGTCACAAACCGCCGCCACCCTGACCCTGGGTGGAAGTACACTAGCCGCCGGTCCTGCCAATTATCTCGTTCACCGTCGCTCCTTTCGGGACGAAGTGCTCCTGCGGCGATGTAAGTCCTGGTCGCTGGGAGCGGGCGTGCGGCCCGCACCTGCGCGCGTGCGTGCTCGGGTGAGAGCTGACAACGGGAGACAAGGCTCTGTATTGGCGATGGAGCAGTGGCCGATCTAAACGCCGTGTTGGTCACGAGCGATCCAAAACCGGTGGCTGGTTATCAGCGATCAGAACGTCAGCAATCTGATGTGATAACGCAGCGCCAAGGTGTGCACTTTGTTGGGCGGTGAAGAGTCGAGCCCTTATTCAGCTCACAGGCATGCTGTCATAGACATCAGCGATATATGCGGCTGACCTTGATTGCTTTGTCTGGCATCGCTATTGTAATCACCTGGGCCTGCTTGTTTACTTTTCCATACCTTATACTTGAAAAATTCACTCGAGTGTCTTTGTGTTTTCAAAAGCAGACTGTGTGATAAATACCGATTGGTAATAACGACAGATACTTCTTATTCAAAGAAGCGCTTGTTTTCTGAGCTCTGCTTGCTTAGGACGGAAGCAAAGCTCATCATTACGTAAAAAAAACGCAAAACACATGCTGCATGTACGCTTAGTATACACAGTCCCATTTTGTATACTCATATTTTTATATTTTTAAGCCAGATTATAGTAAGCAGCTGACTATATAATCTATATCAGGTAGTCCATCATTCAAACTCACGCTTGCATTTTGCTTTATTACATATAACGAGAGACTAAATCGAAAAACCACCATTGCCTGTAACGGACATACATACATGCAGGTATACAAGAGCGCTTTACCTATGAACGACACCACCAAAACAATCGCGGCTCCCAGCAATGAGCGCGTTTACGCAAGGCTAACCTATGCATCGTTACCTATAGTTCACCACGCTGCTCTACGCGAGGAGAGAACAGCCTGTCATGAGCACGACCAATGACGCTAAAAACGGGGCACAACGGCGACAGCCGTACTGGTGCCAGCCGGGACGCGAGGGGGGTTACTGGCTTCTGAGCTGAACGTACTCAAGTGTTGGCCGGCCGCAGCTTCCTGCCGAGGTACCGGCTCCCGGTCCCGCTTCGGGTCACATTTTCTCGTTTCTCCGTACTGTTTTTTTTTTGTCGCTCCGTAAGTCCTGTGCGTCCCTCTGCTCTGTCCCGCCGTGGTCATTCGCTCCGTCCTCGAACCTTCGATGATCCTCTTCTTCAGCTCCTTCCCTGCCTTCTTGGTGCACGTTTTCTGCTGCTCCCTTGAGCCCGCTTTCACACCGGGACTTACTTCCTCGCGGTTGTTGTGCATTGGGTCGCTCCACCTCTCACTCCGTAAGCCGCCGAAAGGGGAGGATGGATCTGTCCACCCTTCCACCGATCCGCACGCCGCCTTCATGCACCTTATGTGCTCTGAGTGCACCCACCGCGTCTCACGGTCAGTCAGGGGGCAGCGGGGACGTGTCGTCTGGGAATGTGACGCTGATAGACGGCCGTGCTATCGTTTTAGCGTTTGAGGACTTGCACCGCAGATGATCACCGGGCTAGATCACCGTACAGGCACGGTGATCTAACCCGGACAGTGGGCGGCGCTTTCAACGCGTCTGTTGTCGGTGTCTCTCTGCGGTAGCGAGGGGAAGGGGCGTCACTCTTCACCCCACCCCATGTATTTGTCGTCTGATAGTGGGCTCGTCATTGGATCAAAGGCCAGAAGGAATCAGAAGGAGAAGGGAAATTTAGCAGCTATGTCTGCTTACACTCAGACCTCCGAGAACGTATACAGAAGAGTCCACGGTTCCCTAGTCCACGATCCAGCCTTTCGTGTTCAGTATTTTAGATGATGCTTTCGACAGCACAAGCAACTAAGTTTTATGCCGTTTGTAACATATGTTCCTGCTGCCGAAGCTCATTTGAGTCCTTGTGCCGAGGCCTGGAGCTCAAGATGTCTTAATTACGTCCACTGCCAAGGTCCGCGAGTGAGGCACGTGCCATACATGTATTGAGCGGCGAGCAGTGAGACGCGGCCTGGCCCAGCAAACTCAGACGGAGGAGGCGATGCATCTGCTGAGGTGTGTGGGGATCGCGAACTTATTCTAGAGTTCAATTCGTGAGAACTCACATGGACATTACATTCCTGTGAAAATCTGGAGAGCTTGTGGTTTACACATAGCGCGCACATGCCCCTATGCGCACATGTTCATTGCCTAGCAAAGTCAAAATTCGGTACCATTATTTTATTATCTTTCTCTAGCAGGTACCAGCGCATGTAGACAGAGTAATCCAGCAAACAAACGATCGTCCGACGATGCCATAATTTCCTCGAGGACATCTGCCAACGTGATACAGGTACGAGCAGCGGCACCGGCCACGAAACTCACCTGGTCACAGGTTGCTCACCCTGCCGCCAAGGCCTTCCAGCGCCGCGCAGCCCTTCCGCGCCGACCTTCTTCCCCTTCCCACGTACCGCGAGTCCTCCGAGAGGACGGGAGGCGGGCGCACACGCTCCCGCCGCCGGCGCCGCGTCCGGCCGGCTCGTCGACCTCGACGAATGCCCTCCGGCGACGCGCGCCGACGACCCGCCGCCCCACCCCCGGCGGTGAACAGCCAATCGATAGGCTGGCGCTCTGGGGACGGGCGGAGGGCCGCCGCCGCCGCTACCGCCGCCGGCACCGCCGCCGCCGCCCGGCCCTGCCACGGCAGTAGGCGGCCCTGAACGACCCCAGTGGCAGGCGATAGAGCGCTGCTGGGTCATGTCTGCCGCGCCCTCTTAAGGCGAAATCGGCGGTACATTTGTCACGCGGGAAGGGTCGCTTCTTCAAAGAACGAAGACTTTGGTCTCGTAGATGGTTTCTGCTAAGCCGTAGCTCCAATACCGCACGCCGAATGATGTCTACCTCTTCGGTGGCGCAGCTGACTAAAGCGCGACAATGTATGCGGGGTTCTTTTACTCAAACGTGACGTTGGTGGGCTTTTTTCGACCGTCTGACATCCAAGAGATAATAGCGATTGGGAAGTCGCGGGATAAGCGTTGTATCTTGATAGTTCAGGTTGCACGCTCAGCGGGTTCACAGGCACGGGCTGCCTTCAAAGACACCTTCGGTCCAGTGACCGATTTGGAGGGCACGGCCTCGTTCCGGGTGGTCACCGAACAGTCCTCTGATCACCGGGACCGAAAGGCTACTTCGGTTCGGTGACACATCAGGAGGGATCGCTCCCGCTCTGGGTCACGTAGTCCTCTGACCACCGGGACCGCGCGGTCCCTTCGGTTCGGTGACCGATACGGAGGTCACGGACCTGCTCTGGGACACCGAGTAGTCTTCTGACTGCCGGTACCCAGCGGCTACTTCAGGTTCGGTGACCCATCCGGAGAACTCGGCCACTCTCTGGGTCACGCAGTCTTCTGACCATCGGGACCGAGCGACTGGGATAGGCGCTCTGTATACACACGTACTGCGGCATACAGCTGACAGGACAATGTGGTCAAGATCGTCTCACCGAGGCGCCAAAAAAAAATGGAATCCCTGACGTATAGAGTACAGTGCGTTTGCCCGTAAGCCGCTAATAACCAAAAATGCGTTCACGATGGGGAACTAAAAACATGTCTGTTTTTTGTGATTTAACCCGACGTATTTTGAACTCCTGAGTCCCAGACTTGTGTTTAATTTCAGGTGAAGTCCGAGTCAGTTCCGAGATCAGCCTAATTTTCATCGGGTCAACGGAAATAGATTCCTTTGTGATCTCGGTGTGATTCTGAGTCGAATCTGAGTCAACTCATGCCAATTTGAGAGCCAACTGTAATCTCACAAGTGCTTTAAATGCTATTCGGTCTGCATAAGCCCATTGTTGGTAACTGGTTCATTTCAACACTGGTGCTGCTCTCCTTTGGCTTAGAGTATATACAGACGAATGCAGCGGCACTTGTCGACACTGTGGTCCTGCTAGATGTGCATATGTGCAAGGCGTGCTTTCAGCACTTCCAGAATGCTGTGCATGTTGTGGTTTCTGGAGGAATACATCTGACACTCGTCGGCGCTGTGCTTAATTCCTCTGTTTGACACTTTTTGCCAAATAGATCGGCACACTTACCATAGCTGCAGCTTACCACACTTACCTGTGTTGTTCTCCGCTTTCTTATATTGCGACAATATATCTTGCTCGTGATGCGGGCAAATTGCATTCATCACGCTTTCATCAATGCATGCTCTTTGTGCAAGGAGGGGTTGCAAATGGTGGGCCCTCAGTTGGTTTCACAATACGTTTCGGGGCGACTTTTCTTCGACGGAAAGCACTTTGACCGACAAAGGAGCATTTCAAAGCACTTTGAGCACTTTGACCGAGGATCACTTTGGCCGAACAAGGGAGCTATTCATTTTCGACTGCTCCCCTATGCATTTATGGGTCGCTATAGAATCACTGACAGAAACGCCAGTGCTCTTCCGTTTGGTAGTTACCATGAAACATCCCTCCAGGTGTCGTTCCATTGTCGTTGTGACGCTCAAGCAGCTCTTATGGTCGCATCATATGTCTGTAAGTAGTGCGGTCAGGACGCCCGAGCGGGTTTATCTCATCCCAGTCACGCCCGTTGTCAACAGCTGCCCCTTCTCGGCCCCGCCCGCCACCCCAGATTGCGTCAGGCACCCGGCACTAGGGGAGGGGCGTTTGGAGGAGCGGCGGTCGGCCCCGGCGCGCGCGAGCTGCGATTCGGTGCCCGCTGCATGAGCCGCAGTGGAAATCGGTGGTCGGTAGTCGGCCCGCTGCGCCTTTTGTTGATACTAGTGTATCTGTGCATATACACAGAGGCGCAGTCAAAGGGCCACTCGGGAGCCAGGACCTGTCATTAGGATTTTAATCTTCGTTTTTCACCAAAGATGGCTGCCGACAGAAAATTACAATCGTGATGCGTGGCCACTGAGCACCGGACCCATCCTTAAGAAAACCATGGCTGCGCCCTTGCAGTTAACCCAAAATTACGCCCAGATTAAAACAGCAATAGCCTTAAGCCGTTGCAAAGAAGTTTTCACAATTTCAACAGCATGATCCATTTGTTGTTGAACATAAGCATTGGTATGACCAGGTCCGACGCGAACATTTGGAGAACCCGATAAGAGTTTGGGATCACCGAAAACTCGTGGCGTGAAAGCACTGGGTACGAAGGTGAGAGTGGACTTGAAGCTGCTATCGCTTAAACATGCGCTCTGCGGGGGAAATTATCATCTCTTCCGTGCCAGACGCCAGTGAGGGTTACGGCCAAGCGCCGGCTGACATCATAGGAAGCTGACTGAGCAGCCAGAGCTCAGCTGCCGGCCGAACCCGATATCATGCGCCTCGTTCGGCCACCGGGGGTCCCGGACGTCAAGTCGAATGAAGAAGTCGAACGACAAAAAGTCGAAAGAGATATGAGTCGGCGGGGACAAAGGTGGAATCGGAAGAAGTCAAAAGAGATAAAAGTCGGACGGATTAAGCCGAAAGGCAAAACATCGACGGGGATAAAGGTGAACTTCGATAATTAAAAACACTAACAAAAACACTAGTGAAAACGATTTCATTCGGAAAAGTCATCAGGATTTAATGCATGTTATGAGAGGTAAATAGAGCAGCAGCTATGAGAGAGACAGATGGGACTGGACGGGACCGGATGGGACTGGGCAGGACTGGATGGGACTGGATGGGAATGAGCGGGAGCGAGCGGGACCATACAGGACCAAATCACACCAGAGGGACCTGACAAGAACAGGCGAGATAGGACCTGATAGGATGCAACCAGACGAGACCAGATGGGACCAGATGGGACGGGGGCGGACCGAACCGGACGTCACCGGGCGGGACCACACGCCACCGGACGCGATCAGGCGGGATCGGACATCACCGGAGGTGGTCGATCGGAACCGGACGGGTCAAGACGGGACCAAACGAGCCCAGACGGGACCAAACGAGCCCAGACGGAACCTACGAAACCAGACGGAACCATACGAAACCAGACGGAACCGGACTGAACCGACCTTGACCTGATCACGATTTTCCTCCATGCTCCCACTTTGTCGATGAGATACTCAGATTTTCACAATATTTAGACACCTGTTTAGGCTTATACCGGATCATCTCAAGGCAAACGTTGTGTATATTTTACTACAAAAGTACACCGCAGTATAGTGCATTTAACGATTTCGTATGAGCAAAGGTTGCGGTTGAGACGAACCACAAGGCCAATGCCTGGTCTGCCTAGGTATACCTAAAATTATAGGATTTCGTAGTTCCTTAGTTCACTGTTTGCTTTTAGCTCGTAGCCCTGGCTCCAGCTCAAGTCAAGTAGAAATGGAGCTTACATTTTTACTTTCGTCCATGCTGACTTTAATCCATGTCCGCGTTTTACCGGCGGATCTCACTCGCCTTCTATCCCCGTGGACCTTTAGTCTTCCAACTTTTCACGATTCGACCTCTTTCCCTATCTTTTTTATTTCTTTTGAATGTTTGTCTTTTGACTTTTTGCGATAAAACGTTCTATCCAG
>NW_023596136.1:26644488-26676306 GCF_011947565.3 Pollicipes pollicipes | reverse complement strand
TGATGGGACTGGATGGAAATGAGCGGGAGCGAGCGGGACCATACAGGACCAAATCACACGAGAGGGACCTGACAAGAACAGGCGAGATAGGACCTGATAGGATGCAACCAGACGAGACCAGATGGGACCAGATGGGACGGGGGCGGACCGAACCGGACGTCACCGGGCGGGACCACACGCCACCGGACGCGATCAGGCGGGATCGGACATCACCGGAGGTGGTCGATCGGAACCGAACGGGTCAAGACGGGACCAAACGAGCCCAGACGGGACCAAACGAGCCCAGACGGAACCATACGAAACCAGACGGAACCATACGAAACCAGACGGAACCGGACTGAACCGACCCTGACCTGATCACGATTTTCCTCCATGCTCCCACTTTGTCGATGAGATACTCAGATTTTCACAATATTTAGACGCCTGTTTAGGCTTATACTGGATCATCTCAAGGCAAACGTTGTGTATATTTTACTACAAAAATACACCGCAGTATAGTGCATTCAACGATTTCGTGTGAGCAAAGGTTGCGGTTGAGACGAACCACAAGGCCAATGCCTGGTCTGCCTAGGTATACCTAAAATTATAGGATTTCGTAGTTCCTTAGTTCACTGTTTGCTTTTAGCTCGTAGCCCTGGCTCCAGCTTAAGTCAAGTAGAAATGGAGCTTACATTTCTACTTTCGTCCATGCTGACTTTAATCCATGTCCGCGTTTTACCGGCGGATCTCACTCGCCTTCTATCCCCGTGGACCTTTAGTCTTCCAACTTTTCACGATTCGACCTCTTTCCCTATGTTTTTTATTTCTTTTGAATGCTTGTCTTTTGACTTTTTGCGATAAAACGTTCTATCCAGCCGACTTATACTCCTGTCAGCTTGCTGTTGTCCGATTTTCTTCTCTCGGCTTTTCCCATTCGACTTTTTCCATTTGACTCTTTGTCCGAACGCCGGATGCCGGTGCATGGGATCAAATAGGCTTCAAATCAAACGTGCCCTGAAGGGCCTTCGAGCCTAACAACGAACGTAAATTAATTCTTCGTAACTTTTTAACTATAAAAAGCTTCTTGTCTAAGCCTCTCGAGACGTACCCGGCGTTTTCCGCCTGAAAACACCTACCTTCTCGCCACTGATGTCGCGACTAGACGCCAGTCTGGTCTGTAGTGCGAAGCTTTGGGTCTCTACAGAAGGCAAGGCTGTAGTTTCACGAAATAAGCCGAGACTGCAATGCGGAACTGACCAACTGCAACTAGATCAACGAAGTTCTGAAAAACGCATGCTTTACCTTCTAAAAGCCCTTGATATTCCAGACCCGAACTAAGAAACGCTTGGTTAAGTAAGGAGCAACAAACCATGCTCCAGCAAATGTAGCCACGCCCAGAATATCTAGGAACCAAGTGTTACGAACTGCGCCGAAACCAATGAGTGCACATTGGTTTCGGCATGGCAGAGCCAATTAACTAAGCAAACTCTCCCCGCGTCCAGTGGGTATTAGCAAATAAATTTATCGTCAGTGTCTGCAATAGCTGAATTGCTGTTATCAAAAACGTGGTAAGCCGGCAGTGTGCTATGTCAGCAGGGGTTGCTGGCTGAGATAATAATAGAAAAAGTGAACGGTTTCGATGGCTCCGAACGTGCATGTAGAAACAAGTTATGGAATTCACCGAAATATCTATGCATTTTCTTTCATATTTGCACATTCATTCGCTATAACGCACAGATTATATAGACGCTAAATTTGTCAGCCGATGACGACACAGACGGACATAAGCTAAAGCACGGTATCACCTATCCTGCGAAACCTGAACACGCGCCCGGATGGCCGGCTAGGTACCCTTCGCTCGGGTGGGGGGTCAGTTTGACCCCCCATAAGATCTCAGGAACTAAGAAAGCTGAAGACACCAAATTTGCAGGGTGTGTTGACCTGTACATGAACTCACTTTGGTCAAAGTCTGAGATCACCAGGTCATGACCTTCGGATCAAATAAGGTCAAACAAGGTACAAACAAGGGTCAGTGATCTACTATGACCTCTAAGAAGTCAACTGAAGATGTATGATGCGGCTTCTGCTATCAATGAATTCAAAATGAGCGCCGGAAAATACCCCGTACAGCAAGCCCTAGATCAATACAACAGGCTGGTTTTGACATTGGTCTGACCTTCATACCTGACCTTAGGTCAACTTAATTTGCTCATTCAATGATTGTGTTGCCTAATAAAGCATCTCAAAGATGTATAGCTTCGTCAAACACTCCGTTGTTGCATCAGATTGAACGATTCCCTAGAAATTGACTTTGCTGAAACGATGGCCTGCATTTGACCTGCCATAGGTCAGTGACCTTACTAAGTACATCTAAATTTCTTACACCAAGCGATCCGCTATTCAATTTTGAACACCTATGCAAAATTCACATCCCCGCCCGAGCGCGTGTTGAGGTCTTGGTAAATGGTAGTGCCTGATGTTTTCGATTGGCACGGCGCATGCGGTCCAAGTATTAGTGAACTACCTGTAAGATGGCATGCAAACGAACCAGGCGGTATTCAATCATTCAATCGCGAGGGACGCTTAGGGCAGGTGCATTTTGATCGCTCAGACCTGCTGCGTTGCCTCGACCGTTATGGACCCATTGTCCAATCCGGGGGCTCTGCCTGTGAGGATGTGCTCAGCGTTTGCAGCGGACGTATGCGAACGAAAACCCAGGCGTGCAATTTGATATAACCCTTTTACCACATCAAGCAACCGCACTCTAAACGGACAACCGCCGCTTCCTCATCACTATTCTTCACACCAAGCCCGGCTATGCACGTACAGATGCTGCGACGGTACTTTTCGCAGGCGGCGCGCGAGGCCCCGCTTCATGAGCTAGATGGGCGCTGGTCACCTGACTAGCGTGGCCCCAAGGTTTGCTGAAATCGGACTCATTTCAGATGCTTAACTAGTGCAAAATAGCACTTGGGGATAAAGTTGTGTTTAGTCGTAAGCCCTCATGATGCTAATAAACCCGGAACCATAGCAGAACAGGTTTTTCCGTGACCCTTGCCGTGATTTGCCGTTTTTCATAACGCGGACTGATGGGGGGAGGGGTCGATGCGACCCCGTGGCGTTTTCAAAGTAATGATGCTAGAGTTTAGCGGAAAGCACCAGCAGGTTGGTCTTAACGAGATATTGTGATTGCTACCAGTTTATATGTTGTTAGGACAATAATCGACCCCGTCATGCCAGGTCAAACGCCAAATTTTCCAGAAAACCGTACATTTTGAGTTTTACACCTTACAAACGAGCCCATGTCTTACGGCGACGCAAAGTCTTAACAGGCGCGTTCCTCACTCAACTCTGGGCAGCAGTGTATATTTTTGTGTGTGTTTGAGCATACATTTATGATATATGGCTCCATTAATGTAACATGTAGACCCCGGCGCGCGTTCCACAGCATCGTCGGTTGCCGCCCCCCGCCCGTGCCAGCTGCAAATCCCCGTGCGGTTTTCAAAAAGCAATTGCATAAATAAAAAGTAAAGAAAACGCCTCTGCTGCAAAACCAGTAAACGAAGGGACACGTTTTTGATGCGGAAACGCGTGCAATGGACACCGCATAGGTTACTAAAATTGTGGGCACGATTGCACAACGTATGGAGAGGTGTCCCAAGAAACCTTAGAGGGGTGCATCAACCCCCTTACCAGGGCTGGCACCAGCAAAACAAAACAGGCCTGTTTTGTTTTACTGGTGGTGGTCTAGAGCTGTTTAGTCTAGAGCTCCTGGTTTAGTGGTGGCCTAGAGCTGCAATACTTTTGATACTGACGAAGGCAAAACAGGATTATCTTGGTGAGTATCTTTCAGAGGCAGCGAGGAGAAATGCCCAGCCTTGCCCCAAAACCTCAAGAAAAAACGGGTATCTCATCGGCTTTTACCGACTTTCAACAGAATGGGATATCTTACAGGCCTTACAGAAACTGTAGTGCCCCGCGCGCCGAAAGAGTAGAGGCCAGACGCCAAACGGTTATCCGTCATCGTGACCTTTCCTTGCCAAGCAGACGAGCCCGCGGCTGTCACCAATGGCCACTGAGCTTCCGTGGAGCAATGGGGGCGGGGAAGATGTGATGCTAATCCACCGACCTGGCTGGCACCACGGACGTAAGCACGCCTTAAATGCCACCGTAATTCCCTTCCAATCTAACACCAATTCGTGCGGTCAAAACGCGCAAAAATAGTCCGATCCGCCCATACGTTGCCGGGGCACGGGTGGGGCATAGAAGAGTGGTGATTACGTCCATGGCTGCAAAGCAGATCGTCGGGTGTGCTCGGATTAGGTTTCAGTTTATTTGATCAAAGGCATCCGCAACCGCTGGGATAGCTCAGCCGTTCCATCGAAAAACTGCCTGCAACATGACCTCCAGCCCCCGCGGTGCCCGTCCCGACTTCCATGGCTGCCGCGGTGCCTGTTCCGACTTCTGTGGCTGCCGCGGTGCCTGTCCCGACTTCAGTGGCTGCCGCGGTACTCGTCCCGACTTCTGTGGCTGCCGCGGTGCCTGTTCCGACTTCTGTGGCTGCCGCGGTGCCTGTCCCGACTTCAGTGGCTGCCGCGGTGCCTGTTACGGCTTCTGTGGCACCCGCGGCGCCATCCTTGCTTTGTGACTCCCGCCCTGCCGTCCCGGCTCCTGTGGCTCCCGCCTTGCCGACCTGGCTCCTGGGGCTCTCGTGGTGCCCGTCCTACCCTCTGGTTCCATTGGCGTAACTTGTTTGCGATACTCATCCGATTTTTCGACATCAACGCACAATTGTGCCATAAATGGAACAAACACGGCTAGCGTACCCCCTCCCCCCCCCCCGATCCAAAAAGGTTTGTGCTCGATATTGGGTGATTTGATAAAGATTCTGCCAGAATTCGTAGATTTTAAATATTTGACAATGACCCCCCCCCCCTCACTCTAAGACAACCATACGTGCATTGTGCCTGGAACAAACATAATTTTCGCAATACATCGCAGTAAATTTGGGTCATCTGTAGGAGCATAGGCGTCGGAACGTTTCAAAAAGTGGGGAAGGGGGCAAGCTCAGGGTGCACTCCAGCAACTTTGTTTGGAAAGCGGGCCTGATGGCCGGAAGGGGGGCGGGGGTAGGGATGGAGGCTGTAATCGCTGTTTATTCAAATGTCATGGCTGCTATCCTAGATATGCATCTAGAACTGTTTCTCACTGGTGCACAATCTTGCCTATTCGACTCATCTGTCACTTGGAAACTAAGGCTATCCAGCTTCCCAATATTATTCGTTCATTTTAAACTTACTTTTCCTGGGGAGGCGGAATTCCGCGGGTAGCTATTTTGGGTCATTGAGGAAGCATCTGCCTCCGCAGTGTCGATGCCAAATACGGCCTGGATATAGGCTGGTGAGAATTTTGAAAGTGGATTGATGGCTCACAGTGCGACAGATTTTTTTCATGCGCCTTCATTTCACTGGCTGCTTTTCAAGAGACCAGTAGCAGCATTTTAGGCTGACATAAATTCGGGAGCTTGAAAATGCCAGAAACAACGTGACAAAAGCCACAGGACTGGATATTCTCTTTTAAGAACCAAGCCACATAATAAGGCCCATCTGTCGCACGTTCCTTATCTGGGCCCTGCTCCTGTCCGCCGTCGGTGGCCACTGCCCTGGCCCGGATGTCTCCCGCATGACTGACTGCGAACTGATCGTATGGCTGCTTTGTGGCATACTTTTGGATCAGCGTTACTACTGCATGGAGTATGAAACATGTGTTGGACACCTGCAACAGTATCTTTTTCCGAATTATCTTCCTTTACACCACACCATCGCAGAAAAATAGCCTCCGGGAAGCTGTCTGCCTTAGGTATGGACTGGCCCAACGGACACTTCATTACCCATCATGTAACGTATACGATTTGATCTGCTTTTGTGTGTAGGCAGAGGCGTGCCCAGGACGTTGTCAAGGGGGAACACAAGGTTGACAAAAGCTCATCTTATGGTGACCCCCCAAAATCCCCGGTTATATCTTACTTGTTAACAAGTGACATGGTTTTCTTCGTTTTATTGTTATTTTTACCTTGTCACCGGAACAGAAACCAGGTGCTACCGTGAGCTCAATTCTGTTTGTATTTTGAGGTCAATAAACTGCAGAAATCAGACAATGATCGACTGTATGGAATAAATCACCGGCGCTCTTAATTTATAATGGTTAGTTGACTCTCTCTAAACCGGTAGAATTCAGAAGCTTTGTCAGAATGTTTTATCCGAATTCTACAGACCTCGAGGGCATCGCGAAGGCAGATTGTAGATCGATATGTTTGATCCAAACTTGAAGATGAAAATTTGATTGCAGATCGAATGGTCAACAATGTGTACAAACATGGCCCAGCCATATTTGTCTGAAAATGTTCACCATTCAGTCAGAATCGATTAGTGATACAATTCATGTGACGTGTTTTTAACATGCGCGCCCGCAAATCATAGCAACAAAAACCTCGACACCAGGTGTTGCAGCCCCCATAGTACGCTGAGCGTTAGCCCAGTAGCTAACTCTTAGCCGTGGCCCACCGGTGGACGAAAATAGCGACGCTTCTGAAATGATTACCTTTAACCACTTTAATCGACTAGTAAGACAAGTTATGTGACATAATTTTGAGCACGCGCACTCGAAAATCTTAGAAACACAAGCCTCGACCCCAGGCGTCTCCGTAGCCCGCGCAGCGTCGGGCCCAGTAGCTAATATTAAGTTATGGCCAACAGATGGACGACAATGACGACGCTTCTAAAAAAAAGTATCCTTGAACGTTTCAAGTCATCAAATCTTGCATTTAGAGGACAGTCAGAGCGCATATTTCACGTGTGCAATTTTTAGACCAATGAAAATAATGGATTGGCCCTTAAAGCACCGCGAGTGGGGCTAGAATCTGGTGGTTGAACTGGAAGAGTGAAGGTAGCATCTCTATTTTTCGTGTTTTTGCAGCTATTTATCTATTCAGAAGCGGATTAACACGGCGCCCGCCGTCTGGTGGCACTTCCAGTGGCCGAAACTTTTTGGTTTTACGGAAGTTGTAACCCAGATCATCCTTGTTCTTGCTCTCGAGGTTGCGGGCGGGCATGTTCAAACCTGATGTGATTTGTTTCAATAATACATTCTGAACAAATGAACGTTCTCCGGCAAACATGGCATGACCCTGCTCGTTTTTTAAGCTCATTTCTAGCCACCCTTTTCAACAATAATGAGGCCCCACTTTGCCCAACAATAATGAGACCCCTTATTTCCTTCCTGGCAATGGGCCTCTTGAGTAGAACACCAGGGGCTCATTACCGTTTCCGGCCAAGGACTGAAGGGCCATTCCGTCCCATCGCTTAGTGTCTTCTGGGCTATCATTCTGGTGACACGGGGTGGGATCTCTTGGTCGATCCGGGGGCCATTGCCAGGACATGTCACATCACATTGCTCCCATCCCTGACACGGGAGACCCTCTGACCCGTGCAGTTAACCCCGGATCAGCACAGGAACCCTCAATGACGCAACAATATCACTGATCACCGCAGGTAGTCAAATAATTGTCACATAGGCTCCAGTTCCGTATTTTTTCGTGTTTTCAGAGATATTGAGTTCTCCCTGACCGTACATTAGAAATGAAATGGGGTTCCTAATTCGTATTAACATGGCTTACCCATGTTCGTCTTAAAATGCTCAAGATCCTGTCAGAACTGATTATTGATAAGAAAGCTACGCAATATGGCCTTGAACATGCGCGCTCGCAAGTCACCGTAGCAACAGACACGACGCCCGGCGTTGCAGTCTCCAGGCCGGGGGGCGTCGGCCTTGTGGCTGTAATATCGGGCGATGGCCAGTGACCAAACAAAAAAGATGACGCGTGTTAATGGAGATGGCTGGTGAACTAAGTAAATCGGCATGCATGTTTAATGTAATGCAAAAGTAAGCCAAATGCAACCTTAATCTGAAAAGTGGGGGGCGGGGGCAGTTAACATTGCTGCCCCCCACTTTGATAATTGTGGGGGGGGGAGGGGAGGGCACGGCCCCCTGGCCCTGCTGTTCCTACGCCCATGCGTAAGAGAAATCCCACAAGATTCGTACAATTAATAATTGGTTGATACGAAAGGGAACGTCGGCGTAACTTATTTCGAAATGTCTGACAGATCTCAAGTGTCCCAGTATTCTCCGGCCACCGAACCACGCCAATATTCTGCCTTAATTGCTAAATGCTCACCTTTAGCTTGGACAATAGCTGATCCTTGCCTTCGTTCCCATTCTTCTCCCAACATGCACTCGAAGTGAAAAGAATCACGAGCAGCCTATCGCAATCACCCGCTGATGCTGAATGACATACCTGCACCAGCGTGTGAATCGGACTCGTCCAAGTAATAGTGACGTCGCGTTAGGTCGAGCGGCCAATGAGCGAGCTTTCGTCGCTTCTCAATGCTGGCAAAAATACGAGCGTGCGTAGTGCCTAGCTAAGCGTGGCGCCACTAAGGAGGTGCCATGCACGGGCATGGCTATAGGTCGGATTTTCACCCGCTCTGTACAGGGCAGTGATGTCACTGGTGCCGAGACTTCAATGCGGCGCCGTCGCTAATCGTGAAGGTGGCAGCGGGGCAGTAGGGGCATAGGAAATTTCGGTGCAGATATTGAGCAAACTACTTGTGGGAGGTGCATATGACCACAGAGTTATTTGCGTAGATTTTTAGTGCGAGCATGATGATGGCTTTGCAAATCTATCCGACTAACTATTAAAGGTCTTGACATAGGGAGTGAAAACGTATGAACGATAATTATACGAGATAAGGCGGGTGGAACATCGGGCTCTCCTCGCATCGATAATGAACCAACTGTAAGTGGCAGGTGCATATGACAGTAAGCTAAATGCTTAGAATTTAACGTCAAATATGACAACGTACTTTGCAAGATTATGTAGTTTAGTCATTGCAGTTAAATCGGCATATAGATTGAAAGCACTCACACGAGAACTATTGCAAAGATGCCGTGCCAGACAATGAACTGCCTTCGTACCGATAACGAACAACCTGCGGGGCAATGTGGATATAACCAGAGCCAGCCCACGTTATATGCACTATAACCAGGAACCAACATAGTCGGACACATAGGCATACACATAGACACAGCTGGACAGCATAATCGACCTTTTTACCTCGGAAGAGGCGCTTGACGAAGAAGAAAACCCCACGTGTTCCATGTGCCAAAAGCGCCAAAAGTGATCCAAAGACTTCAAGGTTCTGAGGCTCCCACGCATTCTTGTAGTGCACCTGAAATGGTTCTTGCTGCAGCTGGATCAGAACGGGCACAAGCTCAACACCACAGTGGACTTATCCGCCAGTGGTTTGGACCTGTCGCCATTCTCTGTCGTATCAGGAGACTGGATGTATAACCTGTACGGCGTGACACAGCACTCTGGAGTGGCGCATTCGGGCCATCACACGGCCCACTGTAAACACCCCTATTTGGGAGTCTGGCACGAGTACAACGACTACAGAGTCCAGCCCATCCGCATGCACCATGCCAACAGCTGCGAAGCGTACATGCTGTTTTTGAACTGGCCAGCCATTGACCTGGCTCCGATCTGAGCGCCAGTACTCAAAGAAGTTCGAGAGGGTTGTCCCATTAAGTGGTGGGTTGTTAAATAAGTATGTCTTGTTACAGGTAACATATACAACACGGAATATGCATAAATGATTTGCGTTAGAGCCAGGGAGGCAAAAGGGAAAAAACAGCATATAAACGAATGCTTAGAATTTAGCTGGAAGCATGATGCGGCAATTGCAAGTTCATATGCCTGACGGCTAAATTGTTATCAGCGCCAATAGCAAAAGCATTCACGCTTGAACCGTTTGAGATAAGCAGCCTGAACATCGGGCCTCCCTAACTTGTGACAAGCATTATTACTGGTAGGCGCATATATCCGCGATGAAACGGTCATGCAGAGTAAAATGACAGCCATGACAATGCGTTTTAGCGAGTTTATATTCAGGCAAGTCCCTTAAAACTCAATCGGCATGGGAAGTGAATGCAACTTAATAGGGTGTGAGTACAAAAAGAGGAGGAATGAGCCCCCAACTTCCTTAAAGTTTCGCATTACTTCCCATGAGCGTTCACTGGATAGAAGCAAACAAAAGTCACCTTAGGTGTTGAGCCCTGTACGCTGCGTTCATGGGTGTCGATTTGTATAAGTTGTGAGGGCCATTCCCCATTGTTGAGTTGGCCCCGCCATGTTGGCTTGGTCACCCCGCGGTGTTTTGGGCTGGGATACTACAAAAGCGCAGGAGAAAACTGGTCATCTCATACAGACTATCTTCCTTGATCCATCGGCTCGTAGTGACATCGCCATGAAAGATGCAGCGGAGCAGCTTGACCAAGCAACCTCAAAATTATGTTCTCAGATGGAGGGTGACGTTGGACATTGGACGGGAACCATCTTATATTTGATTTGTTTTTGTTTGTCAAGCATAAGCAACGTAGGATTACAAGCCAGTTAAGCTATTGGATGTGGTCCTATGAAAAGTACATGCACAAAAGCACATTTTTACACCACAATCGAAACAAACTCATCCGCAACGTTGTATGTACAGCACATTTTTATGTATGTAACTGAAGCAGTTTACTTTTAGCCTCCATTCCATACAATTATTGGCCAAAAAGACCGTTCAGTATGAATTATTAAACATGAATTGGTTGCGTTGAAAATTAGTTATGATAGTCATATTGATTGCAATTGTCGAGGCCGACCTAGTTGAATTGAAAAATGTGGTCCGACGCCAACTTAAAATAAAAATTTTCGCATACCGCTCGCGAGTCACGCAAAAATCGTGACTTAAATAAAGCAGCACTGATTTACGCGGTGCTCTGTGTTCTATATCCAAAGGCAACACAGAAAATCAGGGTAAGTTGCATAGCTAAGCAGAGTGGCTTGGCCTCCAAACCCCGCAACTGGTTCCGTTAATGTAGCCGGATGTTTACCACCCCATAACACGAAACAGACAGGTTTGTCGTTTAGAAAAATGCACCTGCCAACAGTAGACCACCCCAACCTCGTAATAAAGGGGCACATGTGTCCCCACCGCCAGATCCAAATTGCATCTTTTGAGCGGATAAACGATACAATAGACTTCACCCACCTAGGACATAAGACGCGCACAGGTTTGACATGAAAAGCTTTGGGGCACGGAAATGATCTGAGTCCTTTACCACTAACCCTGTCTCCGCTCCATACAACCAAAAATACGTGCCGCCGCCCATGGCCGCCATAGAAGTGCGCTGGGCGACCTGATGCGACCTAGGGCGACCTATAGAGGAAAGCCTTTGCTTTCCGATCAGAACGGGTTCGTGCCTCCATTCCCCTCCCCTTCTAGATCCGTCCCTGCATAAATAGTATGGTGATTACATTAAGTAGTATGATATGCAAATCTAAAATGTGAATTGTCTTCCGTCAAAATGAAGTGCACTGAGCCCGTTGAAAAACAAATGGTACGTTGTCGGGTCTGGGTTTGCCCTCCCCAGCAATCAGTTGCAACTTACACCCATGGTCACGTTCTTAGACGTTTTTGTACGTCACTATGTCTGACGCCAGGGTGGCATGTGGGAAGAATCACAAATATCTAAACCGGAGCGCAGAGCACGACATGTATCTGTGAGTAGTGCTCTTTTTAAACGGAACAACATGAACAGTACAGCTGATGAATTTCTGTGAGCTGTATATGAGTGGCAGTGCGCTATAGTGATTACATTTATTCCACCCCTGAACATAGTCGGTTTGACAACAGCTGCCCAAGAGCCGCCATGATGTGAACCCCCAGGCTGCTGTTGTGCGAATTATCATCAGCAGTACGTGCACCCGTGTGAACCTGATTCATCGCTGACCGTGTTTTGGCATCGGTCGCCACTTGCTCAGTCTTCCTAGACAACATTTGTACCTCAGCATTAAAAGGCGACTTTACCTTATTCAAACCTCGCCCCGATAGAGGGGGGGGGGGGGAGGAGGCAGGCGATGCGATCCCCCAAGGGTTTTTGAGAAGGTCTCTTCGGAATGTTGTGCAATCGCGCCCAAATTTTCACAAGCTTATGTATGGGACCTCCACTGAACGCGTTCTGGCACTAAAAACGTGTTCCTAGAGGTGCCAGCTTTTAAGCCCGCAGGCCCGCAATGTGCGAGTTAAAACAGCTCAAAAATGGAACCTCTCTCCCGAAACAGCTGACAACGGCCGTCACCAAATTCTGCCTGTCGTTATGACGACGGCGATCGTGACAATAACTGTGCAATTATGAGATGCCCCAGCAGACCGGAGCAAGTTCGAGGTTCCTGTTGATCACGCATCATTGTGATATCAATATGCAGTTCATATACTTGCTGTGCGTACGATGAGGGTTTATTAGTTTAGCTTTGCCGGTACTGCAACATTCCTTTTGAACAATTATATAGGCCACCCGGCTCCTCTCTCCCACCATCAATTGCCGACCACGGGGAAGCCTTGAGTTACATCAGGTGGGCTGAGCGAGTCGTTGAAGAATCTCACTGATGCCATCTTCGAGACCGTGACGATAGAAATATGGAAACTGTAGACCAACGAAGAGATCCATATTCATGATTTAAAGTATGTGACAAAAGATATCAAGCGGGATTGATGCGATCCATACAGAGTTATCAGCAAGAAATAAAAAAGAAGAAAAAAGAGGTGCACAACAACGCCACCACCGCAAAATTCAAGCAAGTTTCTCGATGTTGCGAAATGCAAGTGTAACTCTCAGCACAGTTCCCGACGCCCACTTGCCTATGGAGAGCAGCAAGAGAGGTTGCCTTTTGAAGGACCAGTGCAGACACCGGAAGCTTAACCTGGGTTCATAGTCACCGGGCTACGTCTGTGTCTAGGGAGGCTCGGGAGGTGCAGAGAATGGCCAGACAACGCCAGGGGCGTCGTGGCTCGGCCGCCAGTGAGGCGGTGTCTGCTGCCGAACCTGAATCGCCATCCCCCCCCCCCCTCCCCGCCGGATACTGAGCCCGCGCCGCCTGCTGAGCCAGCGCCGGCAGCTAGTGCTGAGCTCGAGCCTGCTCCGGGACCAAGTGGTCTCAGCGCCTGGCGAGTCGGCCGAGAGCACGGATTCTGACACGGTTAGCGTTAACGATCTGACTACCGACCGTTTGGCGGCTGACAGCTACGGTGGCTCAAGCCCAGCCGCTGTCCGCTATCATCAACGCCTTTCAGCGAGACGGCAGAGACAGAATGGCTGTTTGAAATCAAATATCGTAGATCCTAAGAGGATCTGACGCGCAAGAGACAGAGCGGAAGCAGGAGACGGCTCACCAAAATACTGAATCAATCTATGAGTCAGATTTGACCATCCTCTACTTCGATTGCCGCGAAGACAGGACCTACCTGAGCCACACACAGCCACGCAAATGCCATCGAAAAACACGTGGTTGCATCGCTGAGCCAAGCAGTTACTGCGTGACCCACTTCACGTCCGAGTTCGACCGCACCCTGTTCCTACTTTCACAAGCTATACTCCGAGAGCCCGCAGCACGACGGTCACGTCAATGTGCTCGACTGCGATGGCACGGCTGTCAACACCGGGACAACAGGCGGCGTGTTCGGGCTGTTTGAGCTGGTCACCGAGTCACCCGTACACTGGTTCATCTGTCAGCTGCATGACAACGAGCTGAACCTCCGTCAACTGCGGCTGAGGCTGGAAGGCACGACCACGGGAACCGAAATATCTTCCTGGATCCATCGGCAAGACCCGCACCGTAAAGGTCTGGAATAGGGACGTTATGGACATTCCGAGCCTATGCCGGGACACGTACCAAACCTGCCGGTCAGCCTGATCCATCAGCTGAGCATGAACCAGCAACTGTTGTACGTGCTAGCCTTCGGCGTTCAAAACGGCTCCTGTATCTGCATCTGTATCTATCTCTATACCATAATTAGTCACTATGCAAAATGACAGTGCATGTATAATTACGAGATGCTCCGTGTCTTCTTTTCAGAAATTTCATGATTTTTGTACTTCCATCACAGCCCCTTTAAATGCGTCCGCCATAAGTGGTCGTAACAGCAGACCACGGCAAGACAGCCGCCGCCGCCGCCGCCGCCGCACCATTCCGTCCGCCCGCTGTCCGCATGCAGAATAGCCATCCGAAAGAGGATAAGCCGAAGGGCGGGCCGCTTGACCATCACTCGGCGCTCCCACATGCAGTACGCACTACGTCTCTGCCTTCTGGTTCAGGAAGCACGGCGGGAGGAAAGTTGGAGACGTGCAGCCCACAGAATGGGGACGGCAGCGTCGCGTGTCAACCAACCTGGCAGCGGCCAGAGCAGCGATGCCCGGGCACCCGCCTGCATAGCAGAGTGAGACCACCGCCGCACTGCCGAGAACGTCTGAGGCTGGAGCTGGAGCTTCGACAATATGTAGAGCCCAGCTGCGACGGTACTTCTGCTACCGTGCGATCTCTGCCAACACGCGTTTCGGGTTTCCGGTCTGTGGGCAACCGCTGTTTGGGCCGGTGCATTGCATACGCAGGGCTCAGCCAGGGGCAAGATGTGCATGGGATCACCCTAAGCCCCCTGCACGCCCGTGGTGCGGCTTGTAGATCTTGCCATACATATTAAGTTGTACACCAGGTAATATACTGAGTCATACGCTTTGCATGGCTTTGTTTGCAGCACGTGAGCTGTCTTAGAGAAGCGAAGGCCCAAAGCAGTACTTAAAAACGTGCTCGCACAACGAGCTCGTACTCAACAACACATGAAGTTTCTGCCATATGGCAACCAATCGAGCAACGTCTGATCCGCATATTAGACCTTAGACCGGGACATTTTCGTATGACGGTTTAGGAAGTGCTCGGTAGCGTTACTCCCACACGCGAAGCTGTTTTGTATCGCTTGCCTGCACGGCTTGGTGCTACCTGCGACGGCCGATGCCGCGCAGCACATAGTGACTGCAACGCCGGGTGCAGGTTTCAACGATGTGTTGATCGTAACGTGCGTAACGAATTTAAGCTTTTGGGGAGAACTTTTGCTGTGCCGTGTGCATTTAGGCTCCAGCGCCAAGGGTTTTTTGTCTCACTTGATTTTGTTACTGATATCACGCCCTATTGATCACATAACCTGACACCAACACAATGCTCGTTATCGACACTAGGTAGTGCGATGCTCCCGCCGGCCTTGCTGCAGATAAGTCAGGTGTGTGCGTTTTCACTTTTCATACCACTACATTTAATTGATTTGCCTCATAGGCGTATAAAGCACATAATCTATACAAATATTCTGCTGTTCCAGCTGCCCCTTATCCTTACGTTCGGTGCCTAGCGAACATGTAGGGTATCAGTCCAGCCGCACGGTGGAGTCTTGTCACCAGTGACGTCACACTAACGACAAGTGAAGATGAAGGGAGAATCACAGAACGATTTTGCCCTGTCTAATGCGGCCTTGGCGCTGCCGAAGCATGCACAGAGCGTGGGATGCACTGCATGCATTACTTTCTCCTGATTGGAGAGGGGTCTGCGAAGTGAGTGTATGTTGTTCATTGTTCTCTCTACATATAATTGAAGGGATACCAATGGAAACTGAAGAAGGAGAAGAAGAAAGAAACTTAAAATAAAGCCCCGGTTTATTTTGTTTCAGTGGTGTAAATGCTGTAAACATGCGTTTATATATAAGGATCCCGAGCATGTATGCGTACGTATGTGATTCTGTCGCGCTGGTATTAACCGATGAAAATGCCTATGAAACAGGGATATTTCGCTTGTCAGGTGGGGCATCTCCAACCCACCAACTTAGGTTTGAGCCCCCTGCCCTCTTTGAGCAGAAAGTAGGCTAAATCTGGGAAAGTGCACAGGCACTCAGTTTATTGGCATATCTTGGAGAAGGTCATGTGAGTTATCACTGTGTAGCCTTCCCAACTCATTGTGCAAAGCTATTCCCTTGCCATCAAATGTGGAACATTATGGAGGTAGTGTGTCACCTCTGAAACAGTAGCCGAAATGCAGGGAAAGTAGCTGCAACACTATGAACATTTGTGATTTTATGCATATAGTTTTGGTTTGCTGTGGTAGGCTTCAGACATCCAGATGTTTCTCAGAAATGGATTTAAATGTTGAATTTTCTCTGATTCCTTTTGAACTTGGACTGAATCCATATGAAATCACTGTTCCCTTCTGTGTACCTCTTGCTCAGCAGAGTCATTGCCTCAAACCCATTGGCTACATCCCTGGCAGGCTTGGTACTGTCCTATGTATGTGATTTAGTGCAACACAACCAAAGTAGGTGACTGTTTTATATTATCACCTGGGATTTATGGTATTGGTTCATATAATTTGCTCAGCCTATATCATGTTCAAATTGTATAGATGACCAAGGTATGATCATACACATTTCTTTCAACCATATTTGAATCCTTAGAATGCACTTGAAAAAAGTGTGGTCTGTTATGGCATTGCAGTGTCCAGCAAGATGATGATGCTATGACAGCATCAGTTGACTGAATTCTTGCTAAGGGATGGTAGCCATGAGGCAATAGAATTGGTACTTCACTATATACCACATTTGTGCTCATAAATCATACATTTAATACACATTTGTGAGGTGGGGACAAGTATTTAGTGCTTCGGTTGAGAAGCGCAAGTTATATTACTATGGTAATGAAATGCAAGCCTCTTTTCTTATTTGTGCAGCCATTTAATACTGAAATATATTCCAAAAGAAGTGTGAGCATAGAAAATTGTTCTCAGCAAGATAGGTGTCATGGATTGTTCATCAGCTAGCATTCTTTTGTTTTAATTTGTGATGGGCAGTGCGTTACTGTGGTGCCATGTCAGACGTATCAGCAATATTGTTATACATGTAATTAAATATCCAGATTTCCACTTGTGGAGTTTTTTGGGTCAGCATTGTCATGTACTTGATATCATGCTTCTGATTTGGTTATCTTGCTCCTGATTGTAAACATTTGTCTCTTTCCAGTCCCTCCTGTTGCCACCTATGAGTCACCTGGCTGACCAGGAGGATCTGTATGCCACCCTAGGAGTCCAGCCATGTGCTAGTGCTGCCCAGCTGAAGGCGCGCTACCAGGCACTCGTGCGCGCCACCCACCCGGACAAAGGCGGCGCCGCCGCCAGCGGCACGGCGTTCCAGCGGGTGCAGCTCGCGTGGCAAACGCTCGGCGAGCCGACATCGCGCGCGCTGTACGACCGGCAGCTGGCGGCGGCGCGCCTGTCGGGCCCCGCCGCCGTGGAGGACGAGTTGGCGCTGGCCGAGCTGGAGTGGCGCGCCGACCTCGAGGCCTTCTGGCGCGACTGCCGCTGCGGCGACGGCTTCCGGCTGCCGCGGCACGAGCTGACGGCCGGTGCGCTGCTCGTGCCGTGCGACTCGTGCTCGCTGACAATCTGCGTGCTCGTGCCGGCCGATGGCGACGCCCGGCTGGAGCAGCGCCCGCCGTCGGCCGGCCGGTAGCGGCGCCCGCCCGCAGCTGCTGGCGCCCTGGGAGCGCAGCCGGCAGCCGGTGATCACACGCTTCTTCACGGCGCCGGCCGCAGCTGGCGGGAGCCGGCGCGCGGCGGGCGCGGCGGTGGGACAGAGCGGAACCGGGGAGCGGGCCGCAGAGGAGGCCACCGGCTCGTGGAGCGCGTTCAGCGCGGCCTCGCCGGTGCTGTTCAGTGCAAAAGAGTGCGGAGTTCCAGACGCGTGCCGGACAGACACCGGCCGGACAAGCTGCGCACCGGACAACTCTCTCGAGTCGCCGGCAGCGGTGCCGGATTCCGCTGGCGGCCCGGAAACCGCGTCGGTGTTGGTGACGTCGCGTGACGTCACTGACTCACCAGATGACTGTTCCAGCACAGTACTGGGTGCTGGCGTCGCAGACGCGATTACGTCCCCTCCTGGGACCCTTAGGAGCCAGGCAACAATCTGCAGAACTAGCAGCGCGCCGACCAGGGCGCCGCCGGGAGGTCGTGACGTAGCGGACCTCTTGCGGCAGGCAGACGAACTGCTTCTTTGGAGCCGTCCGCCGCACTGTCCAGCAGCAGCTGGAGTGGGGTGCCGAATAGCGTCGCATCGTGACCTGTTAGCTTACCAGAGGCTGGCGCTGGTTTGTGAACTGGATCTGCGACTGTAATGAAGTGTAATAAATGATGCTCAACAATCTTGATGTGAACCTAGACTTAGATAGTTCTTGCAGGGATTGCACGACTCTGCATATTGCTTCAACCATGTTCGTTTTCTTATGGTCCAGAGAACTAGTATGCGATGTCGGCTGAAGGACGTCGTATGCTGCATGGTAAAGGGCAGTACATTATGGTTGAAATGGTTAAAAGCGATGCTGTATTTTATCGATACCACATTTTTTAATCGGTGCAACGCGTCATTGTACACAAAGAGAGCCGAGCGGGTCACCGAGCTTTCAGATACCTGTTGGCTGAGGTTCTAGTTGAAGGAATGGCTGTCACTGCCATCTCGCGGCCGCGGGGTGGCGCTGCTCTCTACACCACTAGGTGCCGCTGGTTACCACATCACCCTCTGTCTTCCGATTCGGAACGTTTCGATAAACCGCAAGAAGTTTTAACTCGGTGGTTAAAAAACGCGACAGCATCACAAAGAAAACAAAAAAGCGGAATTTCAAGGAAGCCCCGTCACTCCTCTTTACCAACAGCGCTTCAACAGCCCAAATTTAAACGCAATCTTCGCACAGCTGTGCGACGCTTATTTCCACTGCTAAATCTCCAGATGCGTCGCGTTTGGGACTAACACCGCTGCCGAGTGCTGTCTTCTCACCTTTATCTCGACGGCCGCACAGCGTCAGTTCAAAGTGCTTTCGAATGGTGCAAGGCATACATGACCTGCATAGCAACGAACAGGGGCCATAACGCAGCAAGCCTGTCGACCTGTTCGTTTTTACCCTGGAATAAGCGCATCCTTTCCAAAAATGAGCTAAAAACGCATTTAGACTTCAGTTGGGGACCTGGGTGGCATATTAAAAGCTTCTTCACGGCGTGGTAAGCAATATGGCGAGCTGCTCCAGTTTCTCAGCGCAGCCTCCCGGCCCGGCCATGCTCGCGCGCTGGTCCTCGCCAAGCGTCGCCAGTCGTGAACGGACCGCCGTCAAAGGATAAAGTTTCAGCCAGCACCAGTTGGTAACTGTATCCCTGTCTGTCCCTCTAGCCCCCAGCCCAAACCCGCTGTTGTGGCCTGTCGGTTGTGATGGGGCTGAACGCAGCGAAGCATCTAACGGTCCTGCGTCGGGGGTCAAGCTTTATACAAACGACTCATTTCCCTTGAGGTCGCGAGTGAAGATAAAGTCTTCTTTTCCATATATCTTAGGGACGTCGCAAACTCTATAGGGAGATTGCAAACTTCTTAAGGCATGTGGAAACTCCGTGACCATCCAAGGAGTTAATAAATTTCCTTATTAGTTTGCAAACTCACAGCTTTGTCACACTATAGCATACATACATTTCCCCTGGCCGGCCCAAAGCATTCCCTGCACCACAGGCCGGCCCAAAGCATTCCCTGTACCCGGGACCGGCCCAGAGCGTTCCCTGTACCCGAGGCCGACCCAGAGCATTCCCTGTACCCGGGGCCGGCCCAGAGCGTTCCCTGTACCCGAGGCCGGCCCAGAGCGTTCCCTGTACCCGAGGCCGGCCCAGAGCGTCCCCTGTACCCGGGGCCGGTCCGTAGCGTTCACTGTACCCGGGGCCGGCCCAAAGCATTCCCTGCACCACAGGCCGGCCCAAAGCATTTCCTGTACCCGGGGCCGGCCCAGAGCGTTCCCTGTACCCGAGGCCGGCCCAGAGCGTTCCCTGTAACCGAGGCCGGCCCAGAGCGTTCCCTGTACCCGGGGCCGGTCCGTAGCGTTCACTGTACCCGGGGCCGGCCCAAAGCATTCCCTGCACCACAGGCCGGCCCAAAGCATTCCCTGTACCCGGGGCCGGCCCAGAGCGTTCCCTGTACTCGGGACCGGCCCAGAGCGTTCCCTGTACCCGCGACCGGCCCATAGCATTTCCTGTACCCGGGGCCGGTCCAGAGTATTCCCTGTACCCGGGGCCGGCCCATAGCGTTCCCTGTACCCGGGGTCGGTCCAGAATATTCCCTGTACCCGAGGCCGGCCCATAGCGTTCCCTGTACCTGGGGCCGGCCCAGAGCGTTCCCTGTACCCGGGACGGCCCAGAGCGTTCCCTGTACCCGGGACCGGTCCGTAGCGTTCACCGTACCCGGGGCCGGTCCAGAGTATTCCCTGTACCCGGGGCCGGCCCATAGCGTTCCCTGTACCCGGGGCCGGTCCAGAGTATTCCCTGTACCCGGGGCCGGCCCATAGCGTTCCCTGTACCCGGGGTCAGTCCAGAGTATTCCCTGTACCCGGGGCCGGCCCATAGCGTTCCCTGTACCCGGGGTCGGTCCAGAGTATTCCCTGTACCCGAGGCCGGCCCATAGCATTCCCTGTACCCGGGGCCGGCCCAGAGCGTTCCCTGTACCCGGGGCCGGCCCAGAGGGTTCCCTGTACCCGGGGTCGGTCCACAGCGTTCCCTGTACCCGGGGCCGGCCCAGAGCGTTCCATGTACCCGGGGCCGGCCCAAAGGGTTCCCTGTACCCGGGGTCAGTCCACAGCGTTCCCTGTACCTGGGGCCGGCTGGGTTCGAGCACGCGACAGCATGATCGGGATTTGGCGGTGCGGGGCGGCCGTGGCGTGTACCATACCGCGAGTGAAACCCTCCCTAGTCGGCACTGCAAAGAACACCGTAAATTTGCTGATCAACTGGATCAAATTTCTTGGGTGGTAGGTTCAGGGCACACGCAACAAGACTCGCTTGGGAAGTAGCTTGAAGTCCAAACCATCATTTGTGTCCTTGTTGCTTTAAAGTCGTGACACGGCTGGCGGCCTTTTAGGAGCACGGGGTCGGCGGCGGGAGCAAGGGAACATCACGAGGCGTTTAAATTAAAGAGGGAAAGTTAGTAATATACTCCAGTAGCCAAGGTCTAGTTACTGCACTGCATACTGCCCTTATTGCTCCCTTTCGTAAGTGTCGATGGCTTATCTTGGCACCTGCTGGCCGTAGCATATTCGTCGTTGCCTTCAGCGTTGTGTGACGTCAATAAGACCTCCAACATGAGTTGACCCTGCCCTTTCCCCAAGCCACCTTTCCACGTGCCAGCCACGTGAGGCACGTGACCTCTGTTGGCTTTCCGGCGGGCCTTCCCGTTGGGGTGGTTTGACCACTTCAGAGGTCACTGGCGGCCCACGTGGGGCCGCCCGCCTGTGGACCTGACCTTTCGGCTGAAAGTTCTGCGAGCCTTCATCGCGTGACAGCGGGTTAGTTGGGATGGCTTTTCGGGATCGAGGCTCTTGTTATACACAAGGTTCGCGCTCTGGCTGTTGTACATCGCGCGTGGCTTCAGCGCGTGCCTTGGTCGATTAAATGGTTTCTCATCTCTGGATGTTAGATAGTACGACAGTAAAATACCTTCAATGCCAAAGTTGGTGTTCTGATACAAACTTTGCTCGTTGTCGTGAAACCGAACAGAGTTTGTGGTCCTAAACCAGGATTTGTGATTTTTACTTGTGGTTCTAACTCAAATCGGGACTCTGATCCATCTGCGCTCCTTTCAGTGATGATGTGCGTGATACAGATAAGACTAACATTTTCGCCCTTGTAGTGCACGGTTCAGGCGGGCGTTTTTTCCGCGCGCCAAAGGCGCGAACATAATTCCGGTTTATGAACCGGGGATCTACCGATATGATATATCTGCTGAATGTGGCATACTTCTCAGCAGCTATCGCCTGTGCGCACAGGAAGTGCACTCCTCTCCCGTCTTCCGTCTGAGTCTGGTTGAGTTGAGTAATCACTTAGAAAAGAGGAGCCCACGTAATTTCGTTTACATGCTTGAATGCCTAGCACTCAGCTTGCCTTTGACATAGTTGTGCACGTTAATTTTTCCAGGGCATCTGTGAAGAATATCACGCATACATAGGAGCATTTTTATTGCCCCCATTCTTCGATGATGAGAAGAAGGTGAAGAATAAAGGTTTTACTACGTAACGCACATATATGAAAACCTTGATAGATTTATTGATATATGCATATATATATATATATATATATATATATATATATATATATATATATACGTACATTGACTTTCTCTCCATCTACCAACTAGGAATGATGCTGGAGTTACTTCTGCAGTTGTAGAAGATTAGCGGTGGTTTATCAATGCAGCTTTCTTGTGTCCATGAATGCCTAAGATGATTTACGCGGCATTAGGATCATGGACATGAGTTACTTTGGGACTCTGGACATGACTTACATTGGGCCCCTGAACATGACTTACATTGGGACCCTGGACACGACTTACATTGGGTCCATGCCCAGTAACTTACATTGAGACCCTGGACATCACTTACATTGGGCCCTTAAACATGACTTACATTGGAACCCTGGATATGACTTACATTGAATCCTGGGCATGATTTACATTGGGACCCTGTGCATAACTTACGTTGGGCCCCTGGACATGAGTTACATTGGGACCCCGGACATGAGTTACATTGTGACACTGAACAAGCTATTCCACACATCCCGTAATCAGCGCCTGTATACAACTTCAAAGGATGTGAAGTTGACCTCAAAATGTTGCATTTCACGTATGGCTTGCCCTGTACCGGTTGAGTTGTTGGTTGTGAATGAAAAGCTTTCGCATCCACTTAATTTATTTGTCGTTCATGTCGGCCTTAACATTTGCTTTCGCACCATGCGGCGTAGAATCTACGCCTTGTGTCGCTATTTTCTCTGCGGCACTGCCTGTGCCATTCCACCAAAACACAGACGGGGGTTTGTTATCCGCGTCCTTTTAAAAGCTTATCCAACCAACAGGATTAAATCATCATGCACCGTGAATTTTGAAACTGCGCCCACACGCAGCAGGCGATTGCTTCGTGGATATTCACCGCGGTGACTTTGATGTTTGCCGATACATAATCCTTTGCCACTGACTACCGCTGACACGATCGACTGTGCCGACGCCAGCTGGGCCGGATCGGGCGGTCAGGGTCCGACGCTGGCGTTGACGCTGCCCGAGCCCTCTCCCAGCCCGGCCTTGCCGCTCACGCTCACGTTGGTGACGTTGACGACCGCGTCGTGGTCGGGGTCGTTGCCCGAGCCGGGCAGGCTAGCGAACACGCCGCTGCTGGCCGACCCGCCCACCTGGGCCTGGCCGGAGGCGAAGCCGTCCACGAACCCGGTGCTGGCAGCCTTGCCGCTGTGCGCTGATGGTGCTGGACTGCCTGCTGGGGACGGACGGAGCGCGAGCGGCTCGGTGAGTGGTGGCGTGCGATCCAAGCGGTCCATGTTGAAAAGAAAACGACCAGGCTGGTATGTCGATACGTTTAAGTTGCATCATGCATAACTGACAGACTCAGTCTTGTTGGTCAAATTGTTGATCAAAGTGAACTATGGTCAAATTGTTATTGCGGCTGGACAACAAAGTGAACTTTACCTGCGTAATCATACTCCACAAAAATAGAATAAAACACGACTAGCGAAAACTCTGTGGCCAATCTAATCTACACGTGCACGATTCCCTCGTTGCACGTTGCAGTGGTCCTTTGTAAAAACACATCCCCGCAGCCATCGAAACTGCTAAACGCAGCTGTCACATTTACCCCCACGAGTCACAAAGTGCGAGCGCGCCACCCATCCGCACCGTTGAAGGTAGGGAGGGACTTTTTTGGAAATGCATCGTTTAAGGAACGGTTTATATTCCCTGTGCAGGACCACTTCAGCCAACATGGCCCCGGAAAAAACGAGACATTGCCAGCCGCCTGCCTCCATAGCCGCTCAGTCCGCGAGAGCCCACCTGTGGAGACGAAAGCCAGCAGCAGCAGCAGCAGCAGCCGGCCACAGACGGCTGGCGCCCACCCGGTCCGTGACGTCATGCTGGGTCAAGTCGGCGGACTGGGGGACACGTCCTGCTGCTGCCGGGTCTGAGGCCGCTCCGAGCGATGGGCGGCGGACGGGCCGGCCGGTCACCGCCGTCCGGCCACCGGTGACGCCTTTCAGCTGACACCTGACAGCCGTGACACCTCACGGCTGACAGCTGTGACCCTTGACCTGCCCGCAGCCGGATGATACAAGCGGCCCCTTGAGCCCTGGCCGGGCACACGAGTAGGCGATGCTATGTGGTCAGTGCACGGCCTCGCCTGGCGGAAGCTGCATGGGCCGTGTGACATGCTTATAAGCTGGGTTGAATCTCTTGACAGAGAAAGTGATGTGAAATAAATATGACAGGCGTCTCGCTGGTTCGGAACGCGTGATGGACAGCCGGACAGCACTTCAAATAAATTCACAACAGCAAGCGGCCACGGTGATATGACGGCGGTACATTATTATGCAAACCCGTAGTATATATTCACAAAAAATGCTTCGGCTATCGCCAAATGCTAAGACTGTCCCCACTTCTAAATACTGAAACCCACCACAATCACGACGTGCGCATATTGCAGCGACATATGACTCATGCTGTTTAACTGCAAAATACAAAGAGATGCCGATGGTTTAACCGACCTCACATACACTTATCAAGCTGACATTCAGAGATTTGAAGTACTGTAGCGTCAACGTTTGCACGCATGTCTTCCTCGCCATTATATTTAACGTCTGGGCTAAGGTGCTCCTTATATGTCAACCAGTACCTTAATGAGCATACTAACCATAAAGCCGATGTGCCCAAAGTGATCACAAGACGGTAATCTGCGCAGAGCGCATTGTTTATTGTCGAAATGCATTCGGCTGCGCTGTGTACACCATTTTGCCGGACAATGATTAAGGTGTTTGGCCATAACAGAAGGCATCTAAAAAAAAATCTGCAGATTTTATGTAAGAATTGACCCTTACGAGCAGAAGCACCGTGACAGTACTTCTCTTTGAGCCTTTTTCACTGAGATGATGGATCACTCATATATCAGATCAGTGGAACAATAAAAGTATCCAGTGCAACTGCACGCCTTACTGTCTTAAGTTTCGTATAGAATGATTCGACTTCTCAAAAGTCGTGCACATGCATGACACAACTGACCATCACATCTCGCTGCGACCACGAGGCTCAGACGCAATCAGTCCTTTATATGCATGTCTACTGACATCGCTCGAGATTCGCTCTCGCTCGGCCGGGCCGTTCGTGTCGCTGCGCGGCTGTGAGCGGAGGTCGGGGTCGCTCGGTTCGCTGGGCGCCGCCATCACGCGCCGCGCTGCTCCGAGAGGCTGCGGTGCACTGCCAGGTGGGTGGCGGGCGGGCTGAGGCGCTGCACCGCCGCCCCGGCGCGTCCCGACGAGCCCTGCTGGCTCACTAGCGACGCCGAGAGGGCGCCAGTGGTCTCGGTGCTGGGCGAGTCGCAGGCCGAGTGGGCGGCGCCACCAGCGCCCGCCCGCTGCCGCTCCACGTTCTGCACCCAGACGGAGATGCGCCGCTGCTTCTCGCGGCCAGTCAGCGGACGGTAAAATCTGCAACGATCACGTTCAGGCTATGTGGGTGCACTGAAGGTGTACTGGAAACGTGCCGGGCTCTGTTCAGCGAACACATCTTCATTCGGATGTTAACGGATGTCCGGTTGGTATCCTCAAATGCCGGAAGGACTTATGCCAAACTTAACTTTTGTGTAGGATGAGAAATAAAGCCAGTTGAACTTTATCTGAAGTGAGAGGAGTAAGCTTGATGGTACAAGAACGCACGCACCATTGCCTAGATCAATAAGGTCCTCATCTACACTAATTCAACGTGGCGAAACGAAACCGCATCAATTGAGGTAGTGTTCATCCAAGAACGGGGCCTGCTTTCATGAAACAAACTTACGAATATATGCATCTATGAATCGCACAGTGTAGGCAGGCGGGCAGAGAATATTTACACTTGTAATTTGAAAGTCATGTCTATGAAGAACTCGTCGATAAAATTTCCACCTTTGTGGTGCATATGTCTGTGCGAAACAGGTTAGTAGTGCATAAATTTGTATTTTGTTTTGTGAAGCAGTCTCTAACTAAAGGTCTGGGGACCACGATTACAAATACGACCTCTAAGACGCCTCTTAAAGTTAAGCCCGGAAATACCGGGACCTATCACGTTGTTACACAAATCCTAACGCAACACACGCATCAGGCGCATCTCAAGATTCGGCAACGTATTGTAAAGGGCTGGGATCCATTGTGGTGGCGCTGTGCTCTACCCCAGTTGGGCGAGCCCTTTTCACAATTTCTCCAGATAATGGAACGCTCGGAACAGCATCTGCCTTATCGGCGTTGTGTTACAAAAGTTTCGATCACGGAACGAAAACCAACACACCTTGCCACGAGCTTATCAAACTTTTGGTCATGCCTTACTTACTTTTCATCATGACGGGCAAGATTGTTGGAGCTGAGATCAGTTACCACGAAACGTGTTCTCTTCTTGATCGTCTTCTCCTGAGCCCTGCAGTCTCGAGCGGACTCAGTATTCTTAATATTTAAGCTCCGCATCTGCTTGACAAGATCGTTTGCATCGACTGTTGCAGGCTGCTGAGATCTTCTGGAGTTTGGTCTCGCATTAGAGCATTTCCAGTCTAATATCCTCCTGAATAATCTGCCTTCATTTGTTGATTGTGGTCTTTGCAGCCTGTTAGACGAGTGCACTCGAAGAGATTTTGATCTGGTCTTTCTCAAAGCCCCACACGGAGGAGTGTAAATCCCCGCTGGGAAGTGGGTATTTGTATTCATTCGTTCTTGGAACCTGAAGCTGCATCACCACACAGTGTGTGTTCGGAAGACGCTCGTGAGCTTGCAGCCCTGCTCACGCATTTGCAAAGTCTTACCCCGCGACAAAAATTGAAACCTACAACTAGCAAAGCAAGGCCTCCAAAGACCAGTTGAAACACACCCATCAACTGCGTTAACACATAAACCAAATAAGCCTGACAATTAGTTACCTATAATTTGCTGACAATGGCCACCCTGAAAGGTTCCCAGAAAAGTTAGAAGCTTTCTGCCTTCTATGCATGCTTTAATTCACAGATGGCTTCCGAAAACCAAACCGGACAGTCTTATCTAAAGTTACATTACCATTCTGCGGTCCAAAATATTCCGAGTCGTTTTTTATTCTTCACGTGACCTTATTTTTATGTGAGCACTGACAAGCGGAATGCAATCTTGGCTCGACGCCCTCACTACAGATAATAATCTGTGTCAAACTATTATAAAGCATGCAATCAAACAGCCTAGACCGCTAAAATAACCATTTCTAGAATTTTTCAAGTTCTGGGGAAGGCATGAGCCGAATATATATATATATATATATATATATATATATATATATATATATATATATATATATATGTATGTATATATATGTTTATAGCCCCCACAGCGATCATGAATGTGTAGTGAACAAAATTACATGACTAGTGCACTGGTCAGATATTTTGTGACTTACTTGTATCTTTAACCATGCTCATCGCAGCTGTTCACGTGCAGAACTTCCCAGCGCGCCGAGCTATTCGCAGCATGTTAAACAAGAATAATGTAGCCTGCCACTTCAAAATCTATTTGTGGAAATAAGCAAGTAGTTGACGGAGCACGTATGATTTGCACAGGCTCCTAACTGTATCTCAGCCGGCGAACCATTAGGTAGCCATTGGGTTCCTTTAGGCAGCCAATGGGTATTGTAGCCCATGCCTACGGCTGGCCGTAACTGTAGAGCCACTTGCAACTGCACCAGTAACCGGCTGCCACCTTAAGCACATACGTCGAGGTAATCGCCCGTATTTCGGGTGCCGTTGGTTATTTACAAAGCATTGGCGTCGGCTAATTGCATGCCAATATGAGACAGAATATCACGTGGTTGTGGCGGGCTCATGACTCCAATCAAATAACTGAAACACAGAGTAATGAGCTGATGTTTTAAGAATCAGTGTGTTGAATCAATGTGCCAGCAACATATCCATGTGCCCATCCATGTGCCGATGAGACACTTGACCTGCCGCCAAGGTCATTCACACACGAGTAAACACCGGCCTTGTTAAAACTCTACGCCCACATCTTTCGCACGAAAACCACACTACTGATTCTCAAATGGCTTAATAAAAAGTCTGCGAGCTTTCGTTTCTACGCCGCTAAATGTTTTAGTGACAACTTACAATGATTCCAATCGCATCTTGAAAAATTTGACTGGTTTGCCGAAACATTCGTACACACCTATGCATCTGCGAATGTAAGCACAAAAACAAGGTGGGTCGTGGTTCAGTCATCTTCAGTTCATTCCTAGCAACAGCTCATATATAAGACAGTAATAATGACCTTATTCTTCGGAGACAAACCGGAAGAATGGAGATATAGATGCGTTAATATTTCGGCAACGTGCCTTTATCCAAAAAATAAGCAGGAGACTTCTGCTGTTCGTTTGGATGATAGCACGCTGACGAATTATCAGGGCATCGATATCTCCTTTCTCCTTGTTTTTATTCGAGGAATAAGGCTATTACTACTGTATTATCTATGTGCATGATGCTCCTCACAAACGCACTTTACAACTTACGTAATTTCTAACAACAGTTCCATGGTGATGCAAGAAGAAATGACAGCTTAAGTCACAAATGGGTTGGCCCGTCCACTTCTTGAGATGTTTCCACACCCTGCCGATGGAGGCGCACCGTCTGTTTACGTCGTTATCACACCAGCATGTCGAACTGGTTCCCCGCCAATACAAAGGAGTTGTCACAGACCGGTAATTGGACTCCACGCCTGTTCTCCGCAGCTCGAAAATATCTGCGGCAGATCGGCCTCGGCGGGCCACTAAGCTGCTGGACGCCCCCCCCCCCCCCACCCCAGCATGCCGGGCTCTGGATGCTTCCATGCCCCCCCCCCCCCCTCCTCCCTCTCCACCAGCGCTTGCATTTCGCCTGCTGCGCTGGCCACGGTCGGCGGACAGCTGAGTCAAGTCGGCCCCTCGCCAGCGAGGCGATGCTGGGGTCGTCACCAGAGCCAAAGAAGGAGAAGAAGGCAGAACCTGAGCTGGATCCGGGGGGCCTAAGGCCGGAGTCGGAGCCGGGAGAAGAAGACGGTGCTGGAGCTGCAGCCGGGGGTCTGAGGTCCGAGCCGGAGCCGGAGCCGGAGCCGGAACCGGAACCGGAACCGGAACCGTGACCGAAGCCGTGGCCGGACAACACACCGAGGACCACCCAGCGATCCCGGCCCAGGTGACGGCCGTGGGCTCACTGCCGGCAGTGGGTCCACCGCTGCCGGCGGTGGGCCCGCCGCCGGCCTGACTTCGGCTCGACCTCACCACGCACCGGTGGTTTAACAGCCGCGGCCCGGCCGACGACTTGCAACGATGGCCGAGGCCTCCGACTCAGCGACACCCTCACCGCCGCCGGCGCGCCGACGAGGCACGGCAGCAGCCCAGCCCTAGAACTTTACTTTTTCATTTTTGATTGCAAATAAATCGTTTGGCGTAGGTGACCTGCACATTGCCAATCTATGCCCTGATGAAGGTTGACTCATCTCGCGCGTTTGCCATAGCCGTTGGCGAGAGGAAGCAATATTAGAGAGTGATGAGTGAGGGCTATTTGCGTCACGCTAATATTGGCTCACTGCGGTCGGCACGGGGTAGGAAGGACCGCACCCCCGCGCATTCAGACGCGCGGGACCACAGCTTTGGTCTCACCGCCTCCACCCGGCTGATTAGACGCATAGATGTACCTCATATCACGCAGGGTACAGAGTCTAGAAACGTTAGTCTGAGGCTGATTCCTGGCGTACGGAGTCCGGGTCCCGGTTTTGAGTTCTCTCTGCGCGTTAAATGGGTTTGAGTTCGAGTCCTTTGTCGCCGCGTCCGCATCCAAATCTATTGGCTTTGGGAGCTTTGGGACATGCCATTTCACAGAACCTGTCAGTCGGCCTAAACTTGTGCCGATTGAAAGGAGTTGTTCTGGTTATCCAACGCCGTTTTCTGCATTGCCGTGGCATGTTTGATAATAAGCGGTTGGTCTTGAAGTGATATAGGGTGTCTACAACGTGTTAAGATGACCTATGTAACCCAATTTGACATGCCAAAGGACGCATTCACCGGTATTCAACCGCACTTCCCTGACACAGTTTGACGAGAAATTTACATTGACCGTTTCGCGTAACTATGCCATGCTTAGTTTTTCTTCTTAGATCGTCAGACTCTGAGCCTGCTCATAGCAGAAAAGTAGAACAAAACATACGGAAGCTCGGGGTTAGGCCAGCTTGAGGCTGACGGCCGCAGCCTAACTATCAGAGCCGTGGAGTTGCGAAGATTCAGGAGAGAGCGATGCGTTGGGACAGAGGAACGGCAAGCGCCAGTTTGCTCGTCAATTCGCACTGCTCCACAGTGCTGGAGCTCCGGTGTAAGATTTGGGACAGTCGCAGTATGGTTATGGTGATTCCTACTCCATATACATGCATTAACCTTTTCCATGTCTATCATTCTAGCTAGGTAGCTAGCTACGATGCCGGAAATGTATACTGAGCCTCAACCTCCATGCTTCTGGGGAGTGGAATACGAAACGAGATAAGCCAGATGTGGGTAGAACTGAGCGCGTACTCAAGCCCGCCGTCCGGCACAAGCTCTGCACAGCAACGTAACAGGTCAGAGCCTGCTGTCCCGCTGGATCAGCTGGTCATCCGACCCCAGTGGTCACGTGACACTCAGCTGGCGGCCGGTGCGCGTGGCCCGGGTCGACGCCCCGAGCCAGGTCATTGGTGCGGCTGGGTCAGCGGGCGGCGGGGCTGCCCGTGCCGGTCCCACGCGCCGGCTGTCCTGACCGGAGTGCTGTCTCGGGGTGTGCGAGCTCTGTGGATCCCGTCAGCGTCGTCGCACGATCGGCGAAGCTACGGCTGCAGCTGCGGCTGCGGGTGCGGCCGTGGCTGCGGTGTTTGAAGAAGCTCCCTGGGGACCAGCGCGGTCGCCTCACCTCCGGAAATCCATCCTGGGCTGGCGTCCTGCAGTGACGCGGCGTGCATACAAACACAGGTCAGATGGTGAACGGGTGTGTGGTGATGTATTCATTGGCGCGTCCGCTGCGGCGGATGTACTCAATGCATGTGATATGGCAGGGTTTTCAGTGATTGTTAGTAGCGATAAAAATGCATGTTTGCTTTTTTCGAAGAAAGGCTCATTAAAAAGCGCAATAGGAAAATGACAAATACGGTTATACAGCAACGCCCTTGCTTCCGCCATGTGTTTCAGCCTTCTGGAACGTTACGTTCCATGAGCGTATTCGAAAAAGGAAGCTATTTTCATTCTAGTTCGTGCACACAAGCTGTTTCTTAATCTAATCACTACAAATACTTGCTGAAAGTGATGTCAGCATTCGGCAAAACAGACAGAACAGGGACAGACAGAGCAGGGACAAATAAAGCGGAACATAGAGGGGGAAGAAAAAGGGAAGAGATAGAGAGGGGGAGAGTTGAAAAGGTTGAGGAAAATGAGAAACACACACACCCAAACACACACACACACACACACACACACACACACACACACACATACACACACACACACACACACACACACACACACACATATATATATATATATATATATATATATATATATATATATATATAAATATATATATATATATTTATATATAACATGCACACCACAAACATCTAATTGCTCGAACATTGTGTTTCATCTCGAGCATATTTCATCCACCTACAGTGCGCCAGCCGTACGCCCACCACTCTCCGGGTTTTCTCCCCTGTCACCGTGTTCGCCCTCGGCTCGGTCCGGTCGTCACCCGCCCGGGTCGCCAGGTACGGCGATGGCGGCG